>NC_083238.1:28362901-28671083 GCF_032191835.1 Heteronotia binoei
ACACTGCGTAATCCATCTTGAGAAAGGTGGACTATAAATAAAGTAAATAAATAGTAAATATGCCAGTCACATTTTATTCAATGGGTCCTACTTCTAGGGAAAATGTTGTTAGGCCTGAAACCATCTGATATGTCAACAATAATTACAGATTACAAAGAACACCAATAATCTATATGGGGAGTACCACAAGGCAAATTAAGGTTAGGATCCTTGAACACTGTTCTTGTATTAAAAATCATATTCTGGAAACTCCTTTGACTGAACATTTTCTGGCCCATAACCCACTGTGGATGATATGAAGTTTTGTGTTTTGTATAAGTATCACAGTATACCCAGTATGAGTGTGGACATGGAGAGTATTACTTCAAGAAGAATCCTTTTGGATTCACAAATTAAATTATCTTGATCCGGTTGGTCTGAACGCACATATATTAATGCTATTTGTAATCTGTAATTATTGTTGGCATATCAAATGGTGTTGTATGAATACTTATCTTTAAGAAATCATTCAGGAGTTTCTACTTATTAGTCTATACAGGTCTAGACACTGTGTTTAGAGTTTGAGATTTTTCTTTGCAAAAGGGCTTGAGACTTAGCTGGAATGGTAAGATCATTGTAAATATTATGTCTTGCATTTTTAAATTGTTATTTTGGATATTGGCATGGTGGCGCAGAGCGGTAAAGCTGCAGTACTGCAGTCAGAGCCCTCTGCTCACGACCTGAGTTCGATCCCAGCGGAAGCTGGTTCAGGTAGCTGGCTCCAGGTTGACTCAGCCTTCCATCCTTCCGAGGTTGGTAAAATGAGTACCCAGCTTGCTGGGGGGGAAAGTGTAGATGACTGGGGAAGGCAATGGCAAACCACCCCATAAAAAGTCTTTGGAGCTGAGCTCTATGGTATTATACTCTGCTGAGGTCCCTCCCCTCCCCCCCCCTCCCTAGGCTCCATCCCCTAAATCTCTAGGTATTTCCCCACTCATAGCTGGCAATCCTATGTCCTGTGTCCATTGGGCTTGTTTAAAGGCAGTGGGGCACCACAAAACGACGTCCACCATGAATCCATCCCAGGGGCAAGACTGCCCATTCATCTAATGTGTCTCCCAAATTGGCAGCTTTTGAAAAATTTTACAACTTCAGACTCAGTTTTAGACCAAGACTATACCTATCAAGCCCTAGATCTGAATGAAGGGATCATCACTACCCCAAGCCAAAGAGACCTGGAGGCTCCCGGCTTTCACTTCTGCCAGAGCCCAAGTCTGGTTGGCCATCTCAGCTGTGCATCTTTCTGCTGAAGGCAACACCCCTTGCCTGGCACTGCTGCTTTGCTCCCGAAGGTAGATCTTGCACATACATCAGTGTGCTGTCGAGCCAGCGCTGTGTTGTGGTGAAAAGCAGCGGACTGTAATCTGGCAAACCGAGTTTGATTCCCCACGCCTCCTCCACAGAATGCTTGCTGGGTGACCTTGGGCCAGTCACAGCCCGCTCAGAACTCTCTGAGCCCCACCTCCTTCCCCAGACGACTGTTGCGGAGAGAGGAAGGGAAGGCGATTGCAAGCTTCGTTGAGACTCCTTTAGGCAGAGAAAAACAGGACATCAAAACCAACTCTTTCTACATCATCATATTCTGTTATTTACACACGGCATTCGCTTTCTTTCTCTGGGGGTCCTACCACCGACCTGTCATTCTGCTTTCTAGATTAGGTTTCTCTGCCTCTCTTCCTTTGGAAGGTGCCAAATCAACTGGCTCCCCACTTCCAACGCCGCCTCCAGCAGGCGCTCCTCGAGCTCCATGCGCTGCCCGCGCCCCCTCTCGCCGGCGCCCCCCCCCCCCAAAAAAAAGCCCAGGCTCTCCCACCCACCCACCTCCCGGCAGCTTCCTACTCTCCCGGAAACCAGGCTGCTGAGCAAAGGCGAGGAGGAGACCGCGGGGTGGAGGGAGGGAGCGAGAGTGAGAAAGAAAGGAGGAGGAGCTCGCCTTCTCCGATTGGCTGGCGCGCTCTCTCCCTAGGAGCCCGAGGAGACGGCGATTGGCGGCGGCCGCCTGTCAATCGGCGAGGGCCAAGTTCCATTGCGGGCTGGGCGTCCGGGGCGAGCTGCTGCTGCTGCTGCTGGCGCGGCGGCGGCTGGTGCGGCTGCGGGAGGCTGGCCGGGCTGCTGCTGATGGAGAAGTGATGCTGGCTGCCGGGGAGGCGGGCAGCGGCAGCGGCAGCAAGAGGCAGGCGGGCGGGGAGCCGGCGAGGGTGGCCAGCGGAAGCCCCGGCGCTGCCAGCCGGGCGAAGGCAGCCGAGCCCTGCCGGTAAGGGACCCACCATTCCATCTTGCTCGCGGTCTCGGTGTGTGACGGGTCCGTCTCCCCGCTCGGCGTCTGGGTGTGCAGCCGTGGACAGGAGGAAGGCTCGGAGTCCCGGCAAGGGGAGGGAGGAGAGACCGGGGCGCAGGAGGGTGCCCGCCTGGCATGTGCGCCCGGAGGCTTCGCCTGCACTTTGCCCGGCAGGCTGCCGCCAGCAGCATCCTTCTGGCGGCTCCGATGCCCTTCAGGAAAGCGCCGCCGAGGCAAAAGCGAGAGAGAGGAGCGGCATTCAGCCCTGGCTGGCTTGGGGGGCTGGCGCGGAGGAGCCCCTGCGTTTCCCCGGCCGGGGGGCAGAATCAAACGAGCCCAACAGATTGAACTTTATGGGCCTAATGAAAAGAGGGTTTGCATGGGCTGGGGGCGGGGGGGCAGTGCTGGAGAGACCAAGCCAGTGGGGCTGGTTTGGGGCAAGCCAAGGTGAGGCAACCGAGCCCGGGCGAACGGGGCTGAGAGAGGGCTGGGACTTCCAGCTTTTCTTCTCCTTCAGAGCCAAGCGCGACAAGTTTAGGAGGGACCTCCATGAAGTTCTTCCCTTGCTGAAGGTAGACGGCTGAGTTTCTTAAGGGCTTGTGGGGAGTACTCAGGATCCTTCCTTGGCATCCTGTGCCCCTCTCCTTTTGTGTGGTATTGGAACAGTTTTATGGGCAAGGGGGCGAATCCAGACATACCCCAGGGTTGGGGGTTTTCTTTGAAGCTTCGGAACTATGCGTGGAGGGTTTTGTTTTTTTCCAGTCTGTGCCATGGTCCAGAGAAGGGAGAAGTCAAGTGGTTTTCAGCTGTGAGCTGTCTGTTCCCCCCACAATGGGATGTCGGAGTCTTTGCCAGCTTGCCCCATTTGCCTTCCAAAGTGGTTTGATGTCAGGGCAGCTGCTTTCAAAGAAAGATGCAAGGAAATTGTCGTTTTGTGTTTGAAAACAGACAGATTGCCAATTAAGGCAGTAGTTTTAGCCTTCTGTTTTCAGAAGCATCTCCAGAGGAGGGTTTTTAAGAAGTGTCGTTCTTTTGTCCTGGGGAATAAAAATGTGGCTTATAATAAACTCTGCAGATGGGAATTGCGGGCTGGCTGATTGAAACGTTACAACTTTGTGAAATTGATGAGACCACTCATGTACTAATTCATTCATCATGCGGATCACTTATAGGGGAAACGATGGGAGTCCTCAGACACCTTTCGGACAGTCACACTTCTTGGGGCTTTTGGGGGCTGAAATGTGCAGCTGAACCTAGTCGAGTGGCCTTTGAGCCGCAGTGCTTCCTGGAGATTGACTTCCCTTGCTGACTTCTGCTAGTTCTTAGAGGAGTAAAGGAAAAGCTTAGAAGGACAAGGCTGAAAAAAATTACTCCATAAGTGTGAGAAGCACAAACACCTGCTCTCCAAGAGAGAACAAAAAACAGCAACCTGACTGAAGATCTCAGTCTCAGGAAGTTTTCTTACCAGTCCCCCTCCCCACCAAAAAATTAGGATGGTGACGGTAAATTGAAACACTTTCAGAACTGTTTGGGGGTAAGCTTTCTCTGAATTCATAGGAAGTGTCATGGTGAAGTTGCTGGGGTTCTGAATGCAAAGAAAAGTAAATCACATCTGGTTTCCAGTGATTTAAGGCTGCAGCTGATGACCATTTACCTGAGGGTGAAACCCTGCTTGAACTTTGTGGAGCTTCTTCCAAGTAAACGTGCATGCATGAGGACTTATAGCATGGCTAAATCTGAGGGTGGGGTGAAGTGGGGGTTGCCTCAGCATTTATTGATTTTTCTCATTGCTTTTTTTAAAAAAATGAATGACTTTGGGAGACAAAACATTAACTCTCTAATAGAGCAATAGCTAGACCTCATAATTATGGGATGGGTCTTTACCTCGTGATGAAGAGCTTCATGTTTGGAAGTCCACTGAAGCGTTGTGCCATTGATGTAATTAACAGCAAGACTGAAGGAACATCAACACATTGGGTGGGAGGGGAGACTAACACCTCTGTGATCTTGCAATCTGATGTAAAGGCTGAACTACACGATATACTAATGGTTGTCCTGTGTTTAAAAGGCTGTTCAAACGGGGTTCAAATGGCATTTTGTGCCTTAACGAAGCCTGCATAACTCATTGACAAGGGTGTCTTACAGGATTTTTTTGCGTATGAGAAAATGTGCTGAGAATATAGTTGAACCATCAGAAATCTGTCACATAATTACATTCTTTATTTTTAAAAAAATTACATGAGTTATAGTCTGCTTTTCTCACGGGGATTTCAGGCGGATTACCCCGAGGGAGTCAATACTATCAACAGGATGGGGACATCCAGTAAGCAGTGAACTAGGAACCAACCAACCAGAAATATAAAAGCAGAACTGAAACAAAGCAAATTGTTGGCATGATGCATGAAATAAAACAAAATTATATAGTTTGGTCCAATTTACAGGAAACTGTATAGACCCTAATGATTTATTGGCATAACTTTGTGAATCATTTTGTATGTGTGGCACATGAAGGCTAGTAACTTACCACAGGTCTGCACACCCTCTTTTTCTTCCTGTGTGCTTCTGGTGTATGGAGTGGGTCCACCATTTCCATGTTTATCTGATTTCAGTAACTCCTGGCTAGTGCTGACTTCCAATTTATGGATGGCAAGCCTACTTCAAATCATGGTTTGGATGAAGTATATTTTCAAGTGTGGTTATGATAGTTTGTGGTAGCAGAACACAATTCAGTAGTCACAAGTCCAGTAGCACCTCAGGAACCAACCTAATTCCCCAGGATATACCGGTAACTTGGACTCAGCTTTTGTTCTGCTGCTACAGAATTATCAGATACAAGACTGGGGTATAATTTGCTCATTTCAGACGTCAAGGTGGCAGGCTGTGACTATAGCAACCCAGAATGGGGGGGGGGGGGAATTGGTGAGAAAAAGAAGTGGTACCATGCAAATTTAGGGCACATTCCCAATCCACAGGACTGCTTAGATTTAGATTCCGTAGATTTAGGACAGATAAAAGGAAATGCATCTTTACAAGAGTGATTGAACTGTGGAATTTGCTACCAGAGGATGTAGTGACAGCCCCAAACATAGACAGTTTTAAAGGGGGATTAGATAGATTCATGGGGGTTAGGTCTATCAGTGGTTTCCATGGTGACTAAAGGGAACCTCCACATTCAGAGGCCGTAAACCTCTGAATCCAATGCCACGAGGCAACATCAGCGGAAGGTTCCAGCCTTTGTGCCCTGTTGTTGGCCCTCCAGAGAAACTGGTTGGCCAGTGTATGAGGCAGCATGCTAGACAAGATGGACCACTACTCTAGGCTGTCCTTATGTTGAAACTGAACCACTGCGTTGAGATTGGTTCACAACAGAAGAAAAATCTAACTTAGTTAATGAAAGTCTCATGTTAGTACCACAGAGTTTTGACATACTTCATAGTCCTTTAAAGAATGGCAGAATGGTCAGACGCTATCAAATCAGTCTGCTGTTAATATGGCTGCTGTGTACTGATGAAGTTTTTATAGCTGGATTGTAAATATTATGAAGTGCGAATCTTATACCTTTATTACTAATGGAACACTGTTCTCCTGTCCCGCTGTATACTTATTACAGTAATGTATTCACGTGCCAAAAACAGAAATGAAACTGTACCTTATCTCGGAGATATATGTATTTTTGCGATGTTAGGCTGGAAAACTGCTTCTGTCATATGATATAGTTAATAAATTCAGTATTTTGTGTTAGATGCGGCAGTAGGTGGACTGCGGAGAGCTGTGTGAGGTTTATTGTGTTTCTTCTTTTTGCTTACCGACATCAATAGGAACAGGTAATATTAAAAAAAAATGGCTTGGTGACATGACGATATTACCCTGTCAAAAGATGAGGTTGAAACCAGCAACCTACTGTGCTTGTGACTGTTGTTGCATATTAGTGGGTTAAATCTGTTGTTAATTTATCTGAACAGTGTGATGTAGTAGTTGAAGTGTCAAGCTAGAAACTGGGAGATTCAGCTCTGAAGCTCACCTTGAACCAGAACTCTCAGCCTATCCAAGCTCAGAGTTGTTGGAAGGATAATTAAAAAAACCTGCTTACTTCATTTATACCTAGCCTTTCTCCCTCCTGGGGACCCAAAATGGCTTGCGTTGTTCTCCTTTTTATCCTCACAAGAACCCTGTGAAGTATGCTAGGCTGAGAGTATGTGACTGGCCCAAGGTCAGGCAGCAAGCTTCCTTGGGGATTTGAACTTGATCCTAGTGCAACACTTCAACCACAACACCATGCTAAGTGAAAGGGTACTCTGAAATTTACTGCAGGAAGGTCAGGAGAGAAATGCATTAGATTATTGTTTACGTACATGGGAAGTATAAATTACTTCCCCTTAGAATTATTCATCTGAGTAGAAGTATAAAAGGTCATTGACTACTTTTGCTTCTGTTTGTTTATTTAGCTTTGGTTTTCATGTCTAAAACCAACTGCATGCCAACTTAGAATTAAAACATCCATAAAAGCATCAAGTCAAAGTTATTTGTAACCAAACAGCTTATAGTTCAAAGGTCTGGTGAAAAAAGAATGTTTTTACTGCCTTTCCAAAAGGGTCAATACAATAGAACTGGCGGGTCTCTCTTGGGAAGGAGTTTTCCAAACAAGGGGCCAACCCCCAAAAGACCTTTACCTTGTTCATATTATATTTCTATTTAAATCAGTACAATTTTGTTATAGTGTAATGATTTTTTTCTCTGAATTTCATGAAAAATGTTGGTAATCTCACTCAATCATTTATGATCACCCCTGAATAATTAGAAAAATATATTTTTAATGTTCCATCAAGTACCTAACTTCGTTATATGTTTTCCCATTATGTGTGAGGTTTTACCTTACTTCTGTAAATTTTTCAATAGTTAAGTCTCTTCAATTTGTATTCTGCCTGCTGTATTGCAAAAGAAGAACATAAGTTCCTTGTTTGAAAATATATCTAAATCTAATTAGCTGGATAATTAGAAAAGAACTATATATATTTTATGAAAACTGAAAAAGACCCTCCAGCGTTTCCTGATTGTGCATACTGCAATGATTCTCACAGGAAGATACTTCTAAACAATAATAGCTTGGGAAAAAAAATTCTGGAATGAAACAGACAGTCATTTTAGCACATGCCAACCTGCTGCCTGGTTTAATTGCCCAAATAAAGATTATATCACTGCAATAAAATATCCATGGTGAAATCTGCAGCGATAAAGTGACTTACATGGATTCAGCAGGAAAAAAACAAAGCCTGGCATGTTGTGTATGTAGGGCTGAGCTGTTCATCTGTTTTGAAAGAAATATAGAATAGTGGAGAATTTTAAAGAGAGTACTATAAAGGAATTAAAAAAAATAACCCTTGCAAAATGAATTATGGTACTGATTGAAAATTTATTCTCCTCTTTCAACTGCAATTAATTGTTGACTCATATGTCTCAAGCAAGTGTCTTTTTAAAAAAATGTTTTGGTTTTTGACATTCTGCAGCTCTGTCATCAGGACATAGCAGTCGAGGTGAAAATACACCTTTCACTTATTTCCTTTAGTGTCCAAAATGGTTTTGCAGCCCATAGGAAGTATCATGGCTATGTCTATATGATACAGGGAGCAATTCCAACTTCCTAAGTAGGTCTATTCAAAATATGTCTTGTTTTATTCAGTAGCATTCACTCCTGGAAAAATGTGTTGTTGTTTTTTGAATCCCAGGAATTCAAGTCAGTCCAGCTGAATAATATGGGGCTTCCAAGTAGACTAGGGACATTCAGAGAGGTGCTATCATGGTTGCCATTCAACAGTGAAATTCTGTTTACCAAGCAATTTGGAAATGCACAAGTTTGGTCATTCTCTATTAGCATTGCAAGATAGTTTCATGTTTTTATGACCAAGGCTTAGGAAAGAGCAAGGGGAAATTAATGATTTAAAAATTACAATTGCAATTCTATTTGAGTTGACAATACTAGGCAATATCCTCCCTTAGGTGACAGAGCTTCCTCCAGCTTAAGGAGCCTTCATTCTGTCTGTTTATCTTCCATTAGGATAGACTACTGGTATTTGCCAGGTATTTCCATTAGGATAGACTACTGGTATTTGCCAATAGATACAGAGTTTGCGAATAGATACAGAGTTCCTCAAAGGGGTCCCGCAGTAGAAGAAGACCAGGAAGGTTCTCTAGAGAGATTATTAGAAGCAGCCAGACTATTTTGCTGCAAGAGTGGACAATTTGCAGCTTTATATCGGTGATTTTCTAGAATGGTGGTTTTCCAACTGTGCCCCTGCTGTGGCTGTGGAATTGGTTTTATGCCCTGTTTTAATCTGTGGTGGTTTTTATGTTGTGCCTCAGAACAGCAGGCTATAAATATAGATGGAATAAATTTGTGGAGATCCTTTGTAGCTTCTCATGGTTTTCCTTGATGGTTAGCCTGTTAATGGCAGGCCAAAGCAATGTTTCTCTGCCAGCATTGTCCTTCCCTTGCAAAGATCATCTGCAGTGAAATGTGAGACACCTTGTTCTAGAGCTAGTGTAGGAGGAACCATCCAATATATGTTGGCCAGTCAAGATAGAAAGGATTCCTTGATAGGATTGCCAGCTCTGCATTCGGAAATACCCGGAGATTTGAGGGATGTGGACCCTGTGCAGGGTGGGGCTTGGGAAGGAGAGGGACCTCAGCAGGGTATAATACAATAGAGTCCACCTTCAAAACCAGTCATTTTCTTCAGGGGAACTGAACTCTATTGTCTGGAGGTCAATTGCCCCACTCAGAGGCTGGCAAGCCTATTCCTCGATGTATGTGTTTGGAACCCACTGCTCTAGAATATCCAAAGCAGTGTTTAAGGACAACAGATTTGGGGATGGGAGGCAAAGTGATTTAATAAGATAACAGTTTTGGTTTATGGCTCTCATAAACATCTCTCCCAGGCATTCGATCAACGTTCTACAATTGTAGACATCCCTTTTACTGCAGCTGGAGGCCAGTAGCATTTTCTTTGAGCATTTATCACAAGCTTGTTCTTTTAAACAGAGAAGGCTAAGGTAGGTTCACAAATGTATTTTCCAAGAAACCAATTAGCTTGACCTGACAGAAGAAAGCAGGCCTTCCCTCTGGTATTCAGTCAGCAAGACATTGCGAATAGAGTCTGTCCAGCTCAAGATGTGTCTTCGGCTAAGAGCAATACTCTTGAATGGAACCAGAGAAGAATGGAAGGACCCAGAACAGGGCTGTTTCGAAATATGAGAGAATGCATATCATCAGGTAGAGGACCTTAAATTTTATAATAAATGCCACTGACCATTCAGTGCAGCAATTAAAGCAGCAAATGTTAATTAGCATGGTTGGAGGACTAATTGGTAGAACAAAGCTGTTGTTGGAATTAAGGGCGTATTTGTTTAGGAGGCCATTTTGGTTCCGATAATGGGTTTTGAAAATGAAAAAGAAAATGAAAATCCTAAAAATATTCCTTTCTTTTAGCCATTAATGGTAGCTCTTTTCCCCTTTATTGGACAGCAAATCATATCATATTTTTCAGTACCTCTGAAACTTGCCGATATTTTTAATTTTCTGTACATTTATGTAAAAATAATCAATGATTAAAGGACATCTCACCAAGAGAAGAGTAACTTGGTTGATAGCCCTGCTTGCAGTGCATTAATTTCTTTAAGTATCTGTACCCTGGTTTTCTCCCTAAAGGGACTCAAAGCAGCTTACAACAGACAAAATTTCCACATAAATAAATCAGTAAATAGCAATAAAAGGGAAAGTATCTCCTTTATCTCAGGTCAGTCCTGAACTAATTTGAAAGCTGGTCTGAAGACCCAGGCTGTGAACCACAGACCAAGAGCCCTCTGGCCTTTCCTGTTGTGCCCAAGGGTTCATGTCTCTGGCTATGCCCAAGCAGGGGTTGGGGTACCAGAATCAGTGCCACCCCCACCATGCTCTCTTGCTGAGACCAAGCTCTCCCACTGTTGCCCCCCTCCCAAGCCCCAAGAATACAGAGCATCACTTGCCCCGGACAACAACAGAGTTCTAACAATACGCTGTGTCTAATAGCCACTGATGGGCCTCTGCTCCATATGTTTATGCAATCTCCTCTTGAAGCTGTCTATGCTGGCAGCCGTCACCACCTCATGTGGCAGTGCATTCCATGTGTTAATCACTCTTTGGGTGAAGAAGTACTTCCTTTTATCTGTTCTAATCCTACTGCTCATCAATTTCATTGAATGTCCACGAGTTCTTGTATTGTGAGAAAGGGAGAAAAGTACATTATTCTCTACCTTCTCTATCCCATGCATAATCTTGTAAACCTCTGTCATGTCACCCCTCAGTTGTCATTTTTCCAAACTAAAGAGCCCCAAGCATTTTAACCTTTCTTCACAGGGAAAGTGTTCCAATCCTTTAATCATTCTAGTTGCCCTTTTCTGCATTTTTTTCCAGTACTATAATATCTTTTTTGAGGTGCAGTGATCAGAATTGTACACAGTACTCCAACTCTACTTTCAGGGTGGAGCATCCATCTTGTTTTAACATAGAGTCTGCTGAAGACAAGGAACTGGGAGATGGTTCAAATGATTTTCAACCAGCTGAGACATCCCTCTAGCTTGGGTTTCATTCTTTTGTGGAATTCTACCAGGATGCCCATTCGCTGCTGCTGCTGCTGAATATTTAATGGTCACAAATCTCACAGCAGCACACTGCCTTTGAAGATTGGGCTCTGAAAAGACTCCAGAAAAAAGAAAGAATAATTCTTCTCTCTGCACCTCCATTAGCAGCCATTTCTTTTGGAGTCTTTGTTCCATGGATATCCATGTTTAATGCTAGTCTGTGTGGAGGGCAAATGCTTCCACAGCTCTTTGGTTGATCACATTTGTCACATTATACTTGCCATGTGAATTCTGGATCTATGTGGGATAATATTGAAGGCTGCGATGCCAAGGACACTTTTCTGGAAGTAAACCCCATTGAATAATGTGGGAGTTTCTTCTAAGTGGAACTGGTTGGTATTTATTTATTTCTTTATGTAGAACTGATTGGGATTTATTTATTTAAGTATTTATACCTCTCTTTTTGCCCCACTAGGGATCCAAAGCAGTTTACAACACTGGTTTCTTCCTTCTCCATTTTATCCTCAGGGCACCAACCCTGTGAAGTAGGTTAGACTGAGGGCATTTGACTGACTCATGGTCACTACACTGGGGTTCCACGACAGAGTGGGGGATTGAACCTGGGGTTCTCATATGCTTGCCTGAATCTGGACATTCAATGAAATCATGGACATTCAATGAAATCGTGGACATTCAATGAAATTGCTGAGCAGTCGGTTTAGAACTGATAAAAGGAAGTATTTCTTCACCCAAAGAGTGATTAACACATGGAATTCACTGCCACAGGAGGTGGTGACGGCTGCCAGCACAGACAGCTTCAAGAGGGAATTGGATAAACATGGGGAGCAGAGGTCCATCAGTGGCTATTAGCCACAGCATATTGTTGGAACTCTCTGTCTGGGGCAGTGATGCTCTGTATTCTTGGTGCTTGCGGGGGAGGGTGCCACAGTGGGAGTCCTTCTAGTGTTCTGGTCCCACTGATGGCACCTGGGTTTTTTGGCCATTGTGTGACACAGAGTGTTGGACTGGATGGCCATTGGCCTGGATGGCCATTGGCCTGATCCAGCATGGCTTCCCTTATGTTCTTAATCTAACCATTGTATCACAGTGTGTCTCCTGAAGCGGAGGTGGGGGATTACACCAACTAGAAAACCTGTTATTTTATGCTGTACAGGGCTTTTTTTTCTGTAGCAGGAACACCTTTGCACATTAGGCTACACCCCCCTGATGTAGCCTGTCCTCCCAGAGCTTACAGTAGACCCTAAGCTCTTGAAGGATTCGCTACATCAGTGGGGTGTAGCCTAATATGCAAAGGAGTTCCTGCTACAGAAAAAGCCCTGATGCTCTATAACATGGGGGGGGGTCAAACATATGGCCTGGGGGCCAAATCAGGCTCTTGGGGGGTCCTATCAAGCCCCTGAGCAACTGGCTGTTGTCTGCTTCCTTCTCCCTCTCTCTTGCTTCCTTCTGCATCACAGTTTGCTTTACCAGGCTTTGCTCAATCACACAAGAACTACAAAGCAAAGCCTCTATTTTCTCCATTGGCTGAGGCTCCTCCCTTGAGGAGGAAGGGGTGAGGGAGAGATCGCTTTGCCAGACTCTCTCAATTGCACAGCAGAATTCCTGAACCAAGACTTCCTTCCTTCCATTGGCTGAGGCTCCTCCCCCTCCTGGTCCCCTGGGGAAGGAAGGAAAGAGACAGAGCTTCATTTGTTCAGATTCCTGGATCTCATGAGAGAGATACAAAGAAAACACCTTTAAGACCAATGAGAGCTAATATTTTAAGCATGTTTTAAGGGGTTTTTTTTAAATAAAAAAGATCTTTAATTGTGTTTTTGTCCTTTATAAAGTTTATATCTCTGCTACCTAATAGGTACACACATGGCCCGGCCTGACATGGCCTGGCCCAACAAGGTCTCATTAATGTCAGATTCGGCCCTCATAACAAATGAGTTTGACACCCCTGCTCTATAAGATCCTTTTGATAATTAAAAAAATACCTTAACTATTAATTAGCGGTTGATCTTCTTTATTAAAAGTTGGACAAAATAATGATGTTTTATATATATAACAAAAGTTTCACTTCAGAGGCAACAGGGGCTGTCCACGTCCAATGTTCAGGCATTCTGTGAAGGCTCATTTGGCAGCAAGTATTCCTTTCAAATCCAAAATGTTGTTGTTGTTTTTTTTTAAAAAAAAACCCCTCTGACCTCCATTTTTGCTTTGCCAAATGTAGCTCAGCGATTGAAAAATGATGGGTGTGCAGGTTTTTGCATTGGATTTGGATGGTGGTGGTACTAAGGCCATTTGAGTTGCAAAATCAGTCCTCATAAAAGCAAAAGGGAAACCATAGGCCTGTCCCTGAGCAAGGGGAGATAAAAACAGGGAGATAAAATGGATGTGGGGCCAACCAGATATGCTGCCTTGACTTCCTTGGAAGAAGACAAACGTGTAAGGAGTAAAAGATCAAGAAATATCTGGGCACTGTGTAGCTGGATTCCATATATAGAAACCAGCAGTGATAGTCATAGTACCATTTTAAGAATGGTGGGGTAGATTCTACCCCTATCCAACCACTCCATATAAAGCCTTCCTCTATCTGAAGGAGCCTTTTTGCCTTCTTCCAACTTAAGTGGCTCATCTGTTGGAGGAAGAGCCGATTAAGTTGGAGTGATGTTTCATTGTAAAATCATAATTAATGACATGTATCATACCTTAGGCTGGAGGAAGTTCCTTCCACCTTAGGAGACTTCCTGTTACTTAAATAGTTTTTCTGTTGGAGGAAGAATGATGACAGTTTCATAGGCTGGAGGACGGCTTCAGACTTTGCTGAGCAAAATGGTAGGCCACTGGCTGATACACTGACAGGCTGTGGTAATGAAGGTAAAATAGCTAGGGTGAAAACGACATGCAAGCTTTCCACTAGAGCCTGCGTGATGTAGTGAAAGATCGCTGGGTGACCTTGGGCCAGCCATGTGCTGTCAGCCTAATGTACCTCCCAGGGTTGTATGGATGAACGGAACGAGAGGAGAATAACTTACGCCACTGTGGGTCCTCATCAGGGATAAAGGTAGGGTATGTATGAAGTAAATAATTATGCAACATGAAATTGATAAGAATTATTGTCTTTGCGTGCATTCAAGGATGTTTGAACTGCTGGAGACAGAGGGGTTGGCAGGCAGATGATAAAGTGTTATGGTTTATGTTGAAGTTTAGTTGCAGAGCCTTATGGGCCATTTTCCTAGGGCAACAGAAGAGAAGAGTGTCTTTCCTAACACTAACTGGAGATGGATAGATAGGTAAAACATTTATGTCAAGAAAAGCGTGATTTATCATTGCAGCGATACGCATTCACTGAAGTGGGCACTTGTTCCCAAGTGATATTGAATACACACCTGGTTTCAGCCAAAGAGTTAGAGCTATGTTGTTTGGAGCTGGTGGACTGAGCACCAGTAACAGTGACTACATCTAGCAAAGATGAATAATTAGGTTGATCACCTAATTTGGCGATCCTTTCATCCATACAACGGCCCTGTGAGGTACCTAATTTGGTTGGATCAAGTCTGCTGTTTTGCCCCATCTCACTAAGTTCCTCTCCTTATGGTAGCCCCAGTCCCAGATGGCTTTTGTCCATGCAGGTCTCACAATCTCCAGCACAGATCTTTTTTAGTGGTCACAGGGGGCTCCCTCCTCCCCATTTCACTAGTGAAACATCTGGGTTGTCAGGATCAGCCAGGTATCAGTCAAACAAACTTCTCTGATAAAACCGTAGATAAAGTTTATTAGAACTGAAATTCCAGCGCTAATCTATACATGACCAGCATTGCCAGGAATTAGTATTAATGATTACAATGGGATAGATGTAGGGCAGTAGCGGCGGTAAACTCTGGTGCCCATTTCTCCTGCATCCAAGGCATTTAAATATATTCCCGCTGCTCTCATCAATTCAGTCCAAGGTTGCTATAGTCAGGAGGGTGTCTTTGAAAGGCGCAGACACCGATTGTCTTAGTAACGAGATAGCTTAGCAAGCATGGGAAACACCAGAGTTAATAATAATAATAATAAATTTTTATTTATATCCTGCCCTCCCCGCCTAGGCAGGCTCAGGGCGGCTTACAAGACATGGTACATATACCATGCTATAACAATAAAATACAGTTAATACAATAAAATACAGTTAAAATACAAATTCGTGACTTTAAGTTAAATAAATAATTTAAAACCAATATAAATTAATGGTGCTACAGTTTCAGTACATATATAAAGATGGCTTGATATCACTGCCAAGATTCCACCTTAGAAGGCAAGTTGGAAGAGGGTGGTTTTACAAGCCCTACAGAACTGGTTAAGATCCCGCAGGGCCCGCACCTCCTCTGGCAGCTGGTTCCACCATTGGGGAGCCGTTATCGAAAAGGCCTGCTCCCCTGTTGTTTTTAGCTTGGCCTCCCTTGGCCAAGGGATTTTTAGAAGATTTTGCGAACTAGATCTCAGTGCTCTCTGGGGGACATATGGAGAGAGACGTTCTCTAAGGTAGGCAGGTCCTCGGCCATATAGGGCTTTAAAGGTAATAACCAGCACCTTGTAACGAATTAGCAGCACCTTGTAATGAATTCGGTACACAGTTAGCAGCCAAAGTGAAAGTACAGAAGTTCCTAATCCCCCCCTCTCCCCGTTCCACTCTCCTCCCAACAGACATTGATGTTACCAACAGTATAGATCATGGCAGTATGAAATAACCAGTATGGATCATGACACCCATTAATCTCCATTGTGGAGTAATTTTACAGTGACTGCAAAGAAACAATGCATAGTACATTTCATATATTATTGGTAAATATTAACACTGATTTATTATAGTTTGCTTTTGCAGTTCTCAGATACATTTCACCTCTGTGTATGAATTCAAAGCCTTTGAGGCTACAAAACAGCATCAGGTCACAGAAGGAAAACATTTTTTAAAAACCCAAATTTTTGCAGTATCTCCCCTCCCCCCCCCCCCCAAAAAAAAATTGAATGGAGAACATTTTCTTCTTTTTTGTTCTTTATTTTCTCTTTCAAGTACATTTATTGTCATTTTACATAATATATAGAATACAGATATGAGATGAAGAACTAATGTAGTATAATATCACATTGTACTTATTGCAGATAACCCAAAAACATTTACAAATAATCAATAATATGAGACAACTGAACCATAAGTACAATCAATAGAAATAAGAAATGAAAATAAAATAGTACTGAAAATCCCTGTGTTTTTGACTTCTAATAATTTTGTTAGCCAAAGTAAACACTACCACAAAGAAAGGTCATTAGCTATATCTGGAATAACTTATTGTGAAATAAGATATTCTAGAATAGGCAATCATATAGCATAGAAGTTGGAAGAATAGACAGGACGTTCTGGTTGGTTAATATTGTCAGAGATTTTGGCCTTTATATAAGTGCTCCAGAGTTTCTCATGCCAGAGGTTTAGTGTTCTTTATTTTCTCAACTGCGAATTCATAACATTTGTTCTGTCTTACTGTAGTCTCTTTTTAAACTCCTATTCTCCCTTTTACCTCCTGAGCCTATGCAGAAAGAAAAACAGCTACTAAGCAGAATGCAGTAATGTTTACTGACATTAAGATATCTTTAACTCTACCCTTCTGACTTAACCCTGAGTCTTAAAAGTTAACTCAACAAATAAGCTTTCATACAGTTGAATGTTGGAAGCTGCCTTAAACTGAGCCAACCCTTTGGTCCATCTAGGTTCAGGGGTGCCCAAACTGTGACTTGGGAGCCGCACGTGGCTCTTCCACACATCTCTCGAAGCTCCCACTGCCCCATCTGTCAGCTTGGAGAAGGCATTCCTCTCTTTAAACCACTTCGCCAAACCAGCCAGCAGCTTGGATAATGCATTTGAGTTTAAAGTTAGCTTTATTTCCACCTCTCCCTCCCCCATTGATTTTCCTGCCTTCCTTCCTGCCTGCTCTCAAACATCTGATGTTCATGTCTTGTGGCTCTCAAATATCTGACATTTATTCTATGTGACTCTTACATTAAACAAGTATGACAATCCTTGATCTAGTTCAATGTTTCCTTCTGTGACTGACGGCAGCCCTCCAGGGTCTCAGGCAGAGAACTGTTGATTCCAGCACCTGCTGATATCCCTTAATCAAAGATGTCAGGGATTGAACCTGAGACCTTCTGTGTGCTAAACGTGTACATAGCTACTGAGCCAGGATGCCTCCACGGAAGTGCTTTGTCCAGCATTTATAGACTATGACAGATGATGATGATTGATGTCATCAGTGGTACCACAAATGGATGTTAAGTAGGCAAATGAACTTTCCCAAGAGTTGGCCTAAGGGTTTAGGGTACCCTAACCAAACTAAGACTTTGAGAGCATTCTATATTGGGGGAAAAAAAACCCTTGCCTCTCATTTTGCTCCTTAGATGGCAGATGTCTGTAGCAGTGTGTGTATCTCAGATGTGTAGTTTTCTTCACAATCTGCAGGACCTCTGGACTTGAAGAGAATAAGATACATTGTTTATGAGCCAGCAATTCACCCTCTTTCCTGGCAGACTGCTCCCTACAACATTTTATCAATCTAATGTGTAACTTCCTCTTGGGAACATAGATTTCTCCCTGCACCCATTTTTATCTCCACACAGCAATCCTGTCAGGTAGGTCTGGCTGTGTGTGAGAGAGAGTAACTGGCCCAAGGCTACTCAGTGAACTTTATGGCAAAGTAAATATTTGAACTGGGTCTCCCAGGCCTTTAATCTGCTAATCACTGAATTCCAGCCAGTCAAGATGAAGGGGAAGTATGTAATTCTGAATTCAGGTTGCAGCACAGAGGGAGGAAATGTCACTCTTTCTCCCTTGCTCCCAAACTTAGTCCTTGCCAAGCTGTTATTTGGAAGAAACATACAGGCATGTGTATGCTTACCTGAAGGGAAATATGACAGTCACAGGAACAGTGGTGACATGGGAGATGGGGTTTCTGCTAGTCAAAATCAGGATTCCCCTGCAGCTGTTGTTCATTGAGGTGGGTGGCAGCTTCATTCGCCGATATCCTGGAGTCATGTTTAGTTTAATCCTAAAATTCTCTCCTCTTCATTCGACTTGTTGCTGAAGTAGCCTTGCTTTTCACTTGGACGTTCTAGAAACCTGATCACTTGAAAGCAATTGAGGCTCTCCAAGGGTTTACATGCAGAAGGAAATGAGAGAGAAATGTGTGGTGCATTAACAGGGGAGCTAAGGCTGCATGCAGCATAGATGGGTGGTACCCCCATAATCATAACAGTACTTCTACCAATGGATTTTTCTTGCTCTTGTTTATCTTCTTCATCTTAAGCAGTACCTCCTTTTCCACTGTCTTAACAGTACAATTCTAAGTAGAGTTTCAACTGTCTAACCCCGGGTTGTTAAACATGTGGCCCGGGGGCTGAATCAGGCCTCTGGAGGGCTCCAATCAGGCCCCTGAGCAACTGTCATCTGCTTCCTTCTCCCTCTCTCTTGGTTCCTTCTGCATAACAGCTTGCTTTGCCAGGCTTGCTCAATTGCACAGGAGCTAGTGCAAAACCTATTTTCTCCATAGGCTGAGGTCCTTCCCTTGGGGAGGAAGTGGGTGAGGGAGGTAGAGCTTGCTTTGCCAGTCTCTCTCAATCGTACAGCAGAGTGACTGAGCCAAGCTTCTCTTCCTTCTATTGGCTGAAGCTCCTCCCCCTCCTGGTTCCCTGGGGAAGGAAGGAAAGAGCCAGAGCTTCCTTTGCCCAGTTCCCTGAATCCTTTGGCAGAAATACAAAAATAGAACCTTTAAGACCAATGAGTGCTAATGTTTTAAGCATGTTTTAAGTTTTTTTTTTAAAAAAATCTTTAATTATGCTTGTCTGTGTCCTTTATAAAGTTTATATCTCTACTACCTAATCTTAAAGGTAGTAGAGACTGCACTGGCTGCCAGTGGCGTACCGAGTTCGTTACAAGGTGCTGGTTATTACCTTTAAAGCCCTATCTGGCCGAGGACCTGTCTACTTGAGGGACCGTCTCTCCCCGCATGAACCCCAGAGAGCGCTGAGGTCAGCTGGAAAGAACCAGCTGAATATCCCTGGGCCAAGGGAGGCCAGATTGAAGTCCACCTGGGATCGGGCCTTCTCTATAGCGGCCCCCCTACTGTGGAACCAACTCCCGGAGGAGGTACGGGCCCTGCGATGCTTAGATCAATTCCGCAGGGCCTGTAAGACCCACCTCTTTAAAACAGCCTTCACATAATACCGTGCCAAGAAAGTCCTGCTGGATATGTTTTATGTCTTAATCACTGGATTTTATGAAAGATCTTAATTATAGCACCATAACCTTAAGTCTAATGTAATTTTAATGATTTTATAACTGAAATTGTATATGGATTTATAACTGATTGCACATGGTTTTATTGTATACTGTATTTACATGTTGTGAGCCGCCCTGAGCCTGCTTGCGGGGAGGGCGGGATACAAATAAAAAGTTATTATTATTATTATAAATAGGTACACACATGGCCCGACCCGACATGGCCTGGGTCAGATCCGGTCCTCATAACAAATGAGTTCGACACCCCTGGACTAACCTGATGATGGATTAGAGGGATATAACTCTGTTGCAGATTATGTTGTAAATTACATATCTTGTATCCAAGATGTCACATATATGGATACATGTTAATATGACTTTCTCTTGCATTCTCAGTTGTCCAGTTATCTGAGGTTGCTTACTGGAGCCATCTGGTGTATTGTACTGATCCATTTTTTCAGGATACCTCTAACACACCTGTGGTTGTCACCTTTTTTTCTGCCAGCCTCATTCCCTTTAAAGCTTTAGTCTGGGAGAACATTCTACCTTCACATCTTTATTCAAAAGACATCTTTCCCTATTGAATTTCCAAAGGACAAATCTTTCTGTCTCTTCAAGACCTCCTTGTACAAGACAGATCAGGAAGGTTTCCCATTATCGTTATCTAAGTAGGGTTGGGAGGGGGAGAAGGGGAAGATACTTTAGCAGCACCTGGAGATTATACTTAAGAAAAAAAACCTTCAATAGAATTTATAATTAGAATTTTAATCAAAGCTGCAATCCTAAACATGTGTACTTGAATGTAAATCTCATTTAAATCAATGTAACCTAATTCTGGTTAAATGTGTTTAAAATTAGAGAGTTAGGTTGAAGAACCAAAATGTTCCATTTTGGGAATATATAGGTGGAGTTGTGTTCTTCAGAAAGCTTCTTTGTTCTCTTCTGCCCCGTCCCTTTTGTGTGTGGGGTGGGGGAAGAGAGGATACTCCTGATCAAAAGAATCTGCCACTTGTCTTTATAGAGGGATGTTGCCTGGGCTTTTTTTTAGCAGGAACGCACAGGAACTCAGTTCCAAATGGCTTGTTGCCATGGGGTGTGGCTTAATATGTCAATGAGTTCCTGCTGTGTAAAACAATGGTGATGTCAAGGGGTGCAGCCTAATATGCAAATGAGTTCCTGGGAAACAATGACAGACAGACAGACATAATCTTTATGGCATAACAGAAAAGAAAAACAAGGTCCAAAGGAATTTCAAAATGGGACATACAAACCACAGTAATTTGCAAGCCCAACCAACATGGGAATACAAGGTTACATGCAAAATTTAGCTAAGAAAAGTGGGGCAAGGTATTTCCCTGCCTGACTCCATTTTTAATTTCTTTCTCATTCACTGTTAGGGCCAGAAATTCTGCAATATGCTCTGAATGGTGATGTCAGGGGGTGAGGCCTAATATGCAAATGAGTTCCTGCTGGGCTTTTTCTACAAAAAAGCCCTGAATGTTGCCATTTTTATGGGTTGTTTATATTGCAGTTTTAATTTTAATTTGCATATTTTGGTGTACATCTAACCAGCCACAGATTTTGTAGAGTAGGTTTTTCTTTTGTTTCCCTGTTCCGCAGCAGCCCGCTGACTCCCATTGCAGTTTTGTTCCTGGGGGGGTCAGTAGACCCTTGAGAAAAGCATAGGGGGCAAAATGAGGTCTATGGTAGGAGAGGGGAGTTGGCAGAACTTGCACACCCCTCTTCCACAAACTGAAAGGCCATTTCATCACAGAAACGAATGAGGGTGTTTATATATCTTCATTATTTGCTTTTGGAGCTTCTTAGTATTCACGAGCATAGAAGTTTAGTGTTATTTGGCCTTGGGCATTGATGAGGTTCCCCCCCCCTTGATACTTATGTCAATTTTCAGTTGATGTGAAACTTTATGTATGCAACATCTGCTTAACAGTTTAGATGTTCATGGTTTAATTCATGCTCATTTTTTAGAGGTTACAGCTGGAACCAGAACATATTGTATAACCTGAGACCTTGAATGATACTCGATGAACAATCTCATTGCCCAGTGCTGTAGATTCTATTGAATACTTCAGTGTTGTTCAATTCTTTCAGATACGTTCAAATAATATTGGAAAGGGGAGTGTAATAAGCAATTGAAACAGTTAAAGTTAGCAACACCATCCTGAATTGGAGCTATTGAAGAATGAAACTGGATTACCATTACATGGGTTGGATATTTTTGACTCCACATCTTCCTCCACAGCTAATGCCTTGGAACAAAATCACATGCAGCGTTAAGATCTATAAATGCAACACATGATCACCAAAATGGGACAGTCAAATATTTATTGATAAGGTATTGTAGCACCCCCCCCCCCAAGCGATCTGGAGTTGAATGACAAGACAAAACAACAGATTTGTTCTGGTGCTCACAAGTAATTTGCATCGATCCATGTTTCTAACATCCGACCCCACATATTGTTTCAGTGCACATTTATTTGAATCTCAGATTCTTTCCAATAATGATTAAACATTCCTTTGTCACAAGAAGCTCTTCCGTCAGTGTGAGCAGCTTTTCTGCCAGCAGAACACTCCTTAAACTAGAGAAAGTGCAACTGTAGGATCCACCCTAGCATGCAACCGGTGCTCCGTGGCCTGCACTGGCTGCCTATAGAGTCCCGGATCTGCTTCAATGTGTTAGTTCTGACTTTCAGAGCCTTACGTCACCTGGGATCAGCATACCTGCGGGACCGTCTCTTCCTGTATATGCCCCGGAGGTCGCTTCGTTCGGCCACCCAGGATAGGCTGACTGTCCCCGGCCCAAAAGATGTCTGTCTTGCCTCTACCAAGGCCAGGTCCTTTTCGGTCCTGGCCCCAACCTGGTGGAATCAGCTCCCTATAGAGATCCGGGCCCTACCTGGCTTACTAGCCTTTTGTAGAGCCTGTAAAATGGAGCTGTTCCGCTAGGTCTTAGGGTGAGGCGGAGGGCATCTGTTCACTAGATCGGTCGGCGTCCCCATCTATATATCCTACTGCGCTGACTCGCTGCACTGTCCAGGTGCACCATCTCATCAAAATTGTTCTGCCGAGCTCTTTATGGAATAATTGTAATTGCTTTTAGTAATATATGATTTTAATGTGATTTTATTTATGTTGTGCTGCACCCTGAGCCCCCACAGAGGAATGGCCAGAATATAAATAAACTATTAATTATAATAATAATCACACAGCAGCCTCTGTTTGCCTTGAGATGTATGCTGTCATATTTGCATGGTTTCTATACTAGTGGCAAAGATGAGGTCATCTTCGAGGGCCACATGATGCTCTAAATAATGACTCCAGATTCCCATTGTTTACACAAACAAAATTAAGCTTAAAATATTGGGGGTTTAATACAATTAGAATAAGGTTCAATCAATCTAGGAATTGTTTGAAGTAGTGTCCTGGTGGGAGTGGACTTTGCAGCTGGCTAGTCTCCAAGATGGTTGGTCTCCAAGCCCAGCCCAAATTTGTGGACCCCTGTGTTTGCCCTCTACTACTTATTTTGGAAATTCCTGCCATTTTATTCTTTTAGGAGAACAGTACTTTGCATCATAGCGATGAAGTAATCATGTTGTGAATAGCAGGGTTTTAAAATACATATAGTGACAGTATGAATTGCTTTCACGGAGACTAGTTTTCTTTAAAGTAACTGTCACCTGGCATGTAATTAGAATGCCTACAGCCTTGAACCATAAAAGCTTTAGTTGGCAGAGTGCTAGTTTTATTTTAACCACAGTGGATCAAGTCTGCTGTTATTGACAGATGCGTTCAAAAATGTTGCTGGGGGAGGGGAGAACATTCTTGTCTAGGGTATGTTTATTGATGGTGCAGTACAAAGATGTTTCTTCAAAATGTGATGGGAGTACCTCTTGACAATTGTTATAAAGCTTTCTCCTCCCACCAATAGTGCTTTTTATACATATTGTGGACTTCAGGTTGACTTGTCAGGTCATTTAACTAATGCAGATCATTGTCTGAAGTGGATTTTTGAACTCAGTGTTGATGATAAGAATATTGAAAATAGGCACTAGTTTACCTCAGGAGCTCCATGCTGTAAAGGACAAGGGAACGGTTCCCCTCTTATCCCCCCTCCCATATTGGCTTGGATCCAGTGCAGCACTTCTGTGGACATAAATATTTCCACTTATGGAGTGTGACTTTATCACCTCCCTCTCCTGTGAGAGCTTCAACACCCCCTGCCCCCTAAAATGCTACACTGGATCCAAGCCATAGCCATTGGTCCTCAGGAGCACCTATGGGCCACCTTGCTGGTTTGATACTAACTCTCGTTAACAGTGAAATACATTATATTGTGTATTAGCTATGCTTGTTACAGGCACAACTCCTTTAACTTAAAAAGAAGCGACTGTGTTCTCACGTTTACACTGTTACAATCAGTATGACATATAAATAAGTAACGTAAGCAACAATTTTTAAAAATTTCATTCCTGGATATATTGTGGGTCAACTCTTGCTGAGAACCTTGGCTATCCTGGGTAGAACTTCTTGAAATAACCTCTAGACCCTTTCTTTGCAGATAGATATGGAAGAATGCTTATCTCCATAGCAACATGAGCGAGACTTTTAAAAAAATGAAACCTGTAACCTGATGCATATGAGTAGATGGGGGGGGGGCGGGCAGATGGCCCTGGAAACATGTCGTGCTCCAGCCTGCCTGTCCCTGTCCCCCCTCAAAGGGAGGGAGCCCTGAACAGGAGGTGTCTGGCCAGGTGATTGGCTGGTCAGGGTGAGGCTGGGGCAGGGCGCTTCTCTTACTGCATCAAGGTCAGATGGGTGCCTCCTTCAATGCAACAAGTCCCCTTCCCCACACATGCCCCTCTTCTTTTGGCCCAGGGTAGTGGTCCCCTGATCCCTGAGTGGCTCTAGTGGGAGGTTAGTCCACCTGGGCCATTGGTCCACCAGGGTTCTTCTCAGTGGCCTTAATGGCCAATTCTCCCCTGCTGATGCATAACGGGATATAGTTATAACACCATTAAATCACCAATTTCAAAAAGATCCTACCTGAGAAACCTGCTGTTTGGGAGCCCTGTTTACCACTGTACTATAT
The DNA here is from genome assembly GCF_032191835.1 of Heteronotia binoei. Taxonomy (NCBI): domain Eukaryota; kingdom Metazoa; phylum Chordata; class Lepidosauria; order Squamata; family Gekkonidae; genus Heteronotia; species Heteronotia binoei. The sequence continues at coordinate 28,387,256 of NC_083238.1, forward strand.
TAAGAGGTACAGCAACAGAGAAACTACATAAATCAGCCCCTGTTTGGAAAGCACCGGTAAAGGCATGTGTACAGTTCTAAAATCCATCATTTTTTTTTTAAATCTCCTAGGTTCTGCAATACTGCTTAATTGTTTTCTTCTCTCCCAGTGGGTGGATAAAAATAAATAGTTGACTTGGGATGCATTCTGTCATGACTTTTGGCTCCATGCAACAAAGGGATGAACTTTTGTAGTGTAGTCCTAAGAAGAGTGATGCCATTCTAAGCCCATTGACTTTAGTGGACTTAGAACGGTGTAACATTATTTAGGATTGCTCTGGTGGTCAGAGGGCTGATATAGATAGAAATATGTCAATGATGCTTTTGGAGTCATTTGAATTTGTCTTAGGAATCCCAGTATTTTGTTTTTAGGTTGACCATAGCAACCATATGGATCCTTTCTCTAAACCACTGAAAAATGTGTGTCATAGTATCTTGTCACTTCGCTTGTTTGGTGGATTGTAATACATTTTGGTATGTTTTTGCTCTTAGGGACTTTTTTATTGCACACACTAATCATGTTTTGCACGGTAGGAACAATCCTAATAGGCTTTATTTTTATTTTTGGCTTCTACTAGGTTTTTATGATACAGACCTGAATTTTGAGAGTTACAGGTTGAGCAAACAAAAGAATTTACAGCTCCAGATGTTCTGCCTTTCATCATCTATGAAACTTTCCTCTAATTTGGCCAGTGCTTTTGGGCTTTAATGAAAATACTAAGCTGTATGAAAGGAGGATGTGGTAAGAGTGGAGCACCATGGTGCATGCAGTTGTAGTGTTGCATGCAAAGCCTCAAACATTTTATGAATGGGAAAGAAATAACCGTTTCATCTCACTGAGATGCTGGAGAAAAGTAATACAATTATTTGAAGGGGTAGAGTCCCAGAAAATTTAATCTCAGTTGGATGGGAACTGAAGAATTTACTGCTGGAAACATGTTTCCAGTAGAAATCAATTAAATTAGTTCATTCATTTTGATTTGGATTGCCTTACATTTTAAAAAATAAAATAAAATGCAGGAGGCTTTATTGAGTTCATGACTCTCCATTCTGCTACAAATGCATATTCCTAATTTCTACAACTGGACCTGTGCAGAGCACTGTGTATATGTGGAGTTCAGCAGGAAGGGGTACTGGATATCATTTCCTTCTCGGTCCACACATTGATTTTTAAGGTTTCATGTCCCTTACACAGTGATTATCAATGCTTTTTTTATATAAAAGGGGGGGGGAATGACAGTACTGATACATAAATTGCATTAATTTCTGCCAATTCCTCTCTCAGGATTTGGGAGCGCGCCCCTTCCCCCCCAACAATGGTGGCAGAACTCAGGACCAATTTGCATCCTATAAAAAAAAAAAGCCTCATTGTGAATAATGTTTTTGAAGAAAGCAGGGGGAAAGGGTCTGCTTTATTTGGAAATCTGACAACTTTATGTCGAAGACTAGCTGTGAAGTTATCCAGTTCAAAGGAAAATACAGCATCCTAGGGGAAATGCCTTGAATCCCCTTTGAAAATGTTCCTTACTCCTTTGAAAGTGTGAGGATAGGTGTTACACAAGTTGTCTTTAAAGTATTTTGTTATCAAGAGGCATGTCCTTTTTTTAAAACAAGCTTGTCACTTCTACATGATGATTTCATATTTTATGGGTCTTCGATATTAAAGCTGTGACTGTGTCCTTGTGTCCTGCTCTTACTCCAGGAAACTCAGGGCAGTGGAAATGATGATCATCCTCTTATTGTGACAAGTCTGTAAAGTCACGAGTGTTGGGCTAAGCCACCAATCCCAACATGGTGCCCCCTGCCATCGTGATACTGCTGCTTCCTGATACCCTCCTCCTTGAGAGCCAGTTTGGTGTAATGGTTAAGTGTGTGGACTCTTATCTGGGAGAACTGGGTTTGATTCCCTGATCCTCCACTTGCACCTGCTGGAATGGCCTTGGGTCAGCCATAGCTCTGGCAGAGGCTGTCCTTGAAAGGGCAGCTGCTGTGAGAGTCCTCGCAGCCCCACCCACCTCACAGGGTGACTGTTGTGGGGGGAGAAGATAGAGGCGATTGTAAGCCGCTCTGAGTCTCTGATTCAGGGAGAAGGGCGGGGTATAAATCTGCAATTCTTCTTCTTCTTCTTCTTGCTTCTTGAAAGTTGTGGCAAAAATACAAAAAGACTAGAAAGGAACAGAAACACCCCCCCCCCACCACCACCACCACCAACACAAGGGAGTTTTGGGTGATTTCCTACCAGCTGACTCACTAGGAAAATGCTGAATTAATATGAAGGAGCTGCACACCTCCAACTTGACCGCCGACTTAGACTTTGGGATCTCTGGCACCCGCAACCTGTGTCTCAGTGGGGAGAAAAGCCTCCTCTGTCTTCGGAAATTGAAGCTCAGCGGTGGGTTGGATCCAGCAGGAGGACTGTGGGTGGTTTGCTACATTCTTCTTCTCACCCAGCTGTCCCTTTTTTTGCTAGGAAACCTTGGGAAAACTGACTAGCAGCCATGCAGGTTGCAGGGGAGAGGGGAAGCTGCAAAGAGGAGGAGGAGGAAGTGAAATAATCTCCCTCTTCCCTTTGCTGCCAGCAGAGTTTTGTTGACAGAAGAGGAAGGAGGGGAGCTTTTGCCCTCCATTTATTTATTTATTTGAATTTCTATCCCGCCCTCTCTGCAAGCGGACTCAGGGTGGCTAACAATCAGTTCAGACATTTAAATTACAGTTTAAAACCAATCAAATACAATTACAATTAAAAACATTCCATGGTGCTGTACAACTTCGATATGGCAGTCTTTCTTTCCTCACTGCAGCTGTCAGACTTGGAACTTCAAAGTAAACGGACCATCGTTTGTAGCAGCTTAATCCATTTATTTGAGAACTTGTAGTCTTGGATAGAGAGGGATTGAGATTGATACATTTTGCAGCAGAGCATGCTATTTTAACCTCTAACATCAAAAGCTAAACAATAAACTCATTCTCACACTTTGGAGAAGCAATAGCCGGTTCCCAGGCCCCCTTATCTCTTTCTCAAGGAAGGAACCCCGCTGGTTACCTTGAGGCTCACTATCTTCAAAGAGCTGTTACATTTGTTAGTGCTATGCTAGGCATTTCCCAAGGGAGTTAGTAACTGTTGCAAAAGTGTTTGAAATGCAAGGCTTTATTCACATGGCCAGCAGAGCATTCAAAATGGAATTAGTCAGGGCAAGGGAACATGAACAGTATAAAGCATATTAAAACAGGTAAGTTACAATGTCTGACATCAGCCCCCCAACATGGGTGGGTCCACGTGGGTTCTGCCACAGTTCTGAAAATCAACTTTACTAGAATCAGAAAGAACTGCTGCCTTCAGTTCACAGAAAGCTAGATCCAATCCGTCATCTCTTCCTCCGAAGCAGAGAACCCGTCCCCTATGGCAGCCATCTTAAGGTTATGGACACTACCCCTCAAAATTCTGAGAACACCCATCGCCTCAATAAACTTGGGGGACCTCTAGGTTAAGATATAATAGGTGACCCCAGCGGTCATTTTGTAGAAAAATAGGTGGTGGAGCTCATCCAGGGATTGTTATGCAGTTGCACCTACTATTCAATGGACAAGGAGGTGGAACTCTCAGAAGGAGGAGGAGGAACTCTCAGAAAGGTTCAGGAGCTGCGTTCCTGTGAGCTCCCACTGAATCTGAGGCCTGGGTGACCCGATATCACCATGTAAATTTCATGCCAGTTTGGGATTAGACCTGTTGCCTGCCCATGGTAAAAAATGAAGGGGCTGGAATGGAACAGCAAGAGAAAAAAAAGGGGAGAACAATGGCATCTGTGGCCCTGTAGATATTTCCCTAATCTCTATGGTTGTCCCCTCCATAATGGGAAATATCTGGAGATTTGGAGGTGAAGCCTAGAAGAGCAGAGTTTGAGGAGGAGAGGGAGCTCAGCAGAGATGTGATGCCATAGAGGCTGCCCTCCAAATCTGCCATTTCTTCTAGGGGAGCTGACCTCTGTAGTCTGGGGAGCAGATGTGATTCTGAGAGAATTCTTGGAGGCTGGCAACCTCAACTATGTTAGGAGAGTTTGGAAATCACTGTATTATTACTGACATCTACTGTTTTATTTCTGATGGTTCTGTTCCTGTGGAAACTGTATCAAAAATTAATAAGGAATTAATAAAACAAAATTTTCGCCAGGAAGGAAAGTGAAGGGTTACAGACAATAGAAGTCAGGGCTGCATTCAGGGATTACGGTGGTCACATAACACGTTGTCTTCAGTTAAATGAATTAGGTGACTTTTCTTTCTCCCAATAGGCTGTTCTCTCTAGCATAACATCGCCGCGTATCGCTTGACACAATTGAGTTACATTCTATTAAAAGTATGCTCATGCCAAAAATAGATGTATAGAAGAACTGTTAACAATGGCTGAAGGGGGGGGGGGGAGTATAGACACATAATATTGGGAAGCGTAGCCTGCCATGAATCTTAATTGGTCCTTCATATGGCTCTTTTAAAACAATATTTAGTAACACAAAGCATGATAAAATCTCACTGTCGGAAGCTCCCAAATAAAATTATTTTTACGGGGTGGGAAAATACACTGAAATATTGATACTCCACTCCAAGATCTTTCCCCTGGAGGCTGAAGATTTGTCTTCTCTGCATTACCATGAGAATCAAAGACCGTGTAATGTTTTTATTGGCTCTGGAGGAACATTTATTTTCCTTGCCATGGGCCGAACCTTTGTCTCTCATTTCAGTCACCCACATGGTGCCCTCTTTCCATGATGCTACCATTCCCACTGGTCATTAGAGAATCATTGCATCCCAGAAGGGAATGTTCCAAACTAAAAAGAGAACCTATAGAACTGTAATGTCATTCCACAGAGGAATATCTCTCTGTCTGGATAAAGAGATGAGTATGTTGTTTCTGGTGTAAAAAACCCCTCTGTGGTAGCTTTGAGTACCAATGTGGCATAGTGGTTGGAATTGTAAGGCATTGACTTGGGAGATCTGAGTTTGAAACTCTGCTTGGGCAGATTTAGTTGGTAATTCCTGGACGTCTCTAGGCTGCATCTAGAAGTTCACCAATTATCCTTGGGCACATCATCCCCTCTTTGTTCAGACTACTTCACAGGTTAGCATGCGTTAAGATGAACATGAACATATGAAGCTGCCTTATACTGAATCAGACTTTTGATCCATCAAAGTCAGTATTGTCTTCTCAGACTGGCAGCGGCTCTCCAGGGTCTCAAGCTGAGGTTTTTCACACCTTTTTGCCTGGACTCTTTTTTGGAGATTCCAGGGATTGAACATGGGACCTTCTGCTTTCCAAGCAGATGCTCTACCACTGAGCCACCGTCCCTCCCCAAGATGGAGGAGAGGAGAATGGTTTGTGCCACCATAAGTTCCTTGGAGTAAGGTTGTGATAAAAGTAGGATGAGTAGATAAAATGATGGGAGGGGAAGTGTCATGGTATAGCTCATTCTTGTCAGATCACAGAAGTTAAGTGGAGTTGGCACTTGGAGGAGAAACCACCAAGGAAGACTCTGAAGAGAAGGTAGTAGCAAACCATGTCTGCATCTCATTTGCCTTGAAAGCCCCTTACTGGGGTCATCATAAGTTAGTTGTGACTTGACAACACTTAACCCAGGTAGACAGGCTGACAATTAGCTAGTCTGAGGTTGGGGTTACATCCAAAATGCTAAGGTAGCTAGCCAAAGGAATAAATTACTAGCTGATTTGAGTGTAGTCACATCAAGGGTCATTGGGTTGTTTGATTAAAGGCCACCCAGATTGTTAAAAGGGCTTTCTGTACAATTCTGTCCCCCCAGCAAAAGCTTTATTTGCAAAAATGTATTATGCAGATTGGCTCCCCATATGCTCAGTTTCCCAAAAAAACTGCTGCCATGATCATGGAAGTCACTGTAAAGTCAAGGCATGTACTGCCAATGCACAGGTCATGTTTCCATACAATCCTATACACGGGGCAGCTGAATATGTAAAGTGGTTTTGTTGAAACGCATGGTATAGTATAGATGGTGATATGAATGCTTTGTCTGTGGTACGATACATCCAGGATGTTAAAAGTCCCTTTTGTTTTATCCGTAGCTTTAGTTTGTGAAGACTCTTGAAAGGAAAATGACTGTACTTGTCTGAAAGAGTGCAAGTATTGAAAGTAACCTCTCTCTCCTCTTTTCCTCTATTCCTGCTGCATCATGAGACTTTTGTTTGAATGTAAGCAAGCCCTGTGGCTGTGAGCAGCGAGCAGGTCAAAACAGCATTTAAGCAAGCTCTGTGCAGTTAATACTGGCAGCTAGCACATAAATTTCAGTGTGGTGTGAAGGATCCTGAATTAGTGTGCTCTTGGGGGCCCAATTAATAACGGGGAAGACACAGTTCCTTGCTTTTGGGAACATCCCTTAATTCCTTTGAAGCGATTAAGACCAGCAACATCTAGGCCTCTCAGAGGAGGTATGCCCCAAGCCCAGACCAGCCTATTAAGAACGACTCAGTTCTGAGTGTCAAGAGCATCAGTTTCATTCATTTCCTTCATCCACCTTGCTACATGTGGTTATGCACTGAACCTGAAAATACTTGCATTATCCTTTCAGGGATAGGGTTGCCAATCCCCAGGTAGGGGCAGGGGATCCCCGGTTTGGAGACCCTCCCCCCGCTTCAGGGTCGTCAGAAAGCGTGGGGAGGGGAGGGAAATGTCTGCTGGGAACTCTATTATTCCCTATGGAGATTTATTCCCATAGAAAATCATGGAGAATTGATCCGCGGGTATCTGGGGCTCTGCGGGGGCTGTTTTTTGGGGTAGAGGCACCAAATTTTCAGTATAGCATCTAGTGCCTCTCCCCAAAATACCCCCCAAGTTTCAAAAAGATTGGAACAGGGGGTCCAATTCTGTGAGCCCCAAAAGAAGGTGCCCCTATCCTTCATTATTTCCTATGGAAGGAAGGAATTGAAAAGGTGTGCCGTCCCTTTAAATGTGATGGACAGAACTCCCTTTGGAGTTCAATCAGGCTTGCCACAGCCTTGATCTTGGCTCCACCCCTAATGTCTCCTGGCTCCACCCCCAAAGTCTCCTGGCTCCACCCCCAAAGTCCCCAGATATTTCTTGAATTGGGCTTGGCAACCCTATTCAGGGGACACGGTGATTGCATGTATCAGGAGGATAGTGCGTCCTTTGCATTCATGTAGCAAAACTGGAAAGGGCTGATCTGTCTTGAGGGATCTACTCTAGTTGAGACCAGACTTGCTACCAACGCTGTGGCTCTTTTCCTGTTGCATGAAGTCACATGACCACAACATCATTATGCCCATCATCCGTCTGTTTGCAGGATCTTAGACTGGGCCACAGCCCTGTGAAAACAGAAGGAGCCAATGTTTAAAAAGCCATGTGTGATGGAGCAGTTTTCATCAGGAGTTGCAGCTGATAACTTGAAATAATGCAATTGTGACTGGCATGGGAGAATGGCTCCAATTAACTGTTGAGGGCCAAGGTCATGAGAACAAAAGGAAGCCAGTTTCAAACCTATCCTCAGAGGTGAAAAGAGGATGAATACTTTTATTCAAATGTGATTGGATAATAAGTGTGGCAGGAAGAGGAGAAAACAGCACAAAAGGGTGGAGACCCCAGTTGCATGTGGTACAAAGAGAGGGTTAGGCAAGCAAAATTCTATATGTACCCCCCCCCCCCCCCGACCACCAAGAGGGTCATTAATTCTTTTCAAACCCTCATTTTACTTGGCTTGTCACTACTTATGCTTGAATCTTTGGGAACAATCTTAGCAAATAAGCTGCAGCAGTCTAGTTGGACAGAACTTGTGTTCGTGTGGATTAATTACCATTCTCCTTCAATCCCTTCTTTGAGAACAGTGTAAGAATTTGTGCCATTTTAGTGGAAGAGGAGAACTAGCAGGAAGTGGAGCAACAGTGGTTTGCATGTTGGTGTAGACAGGAATCCTGATTCTACTTGGGATCACTCCTGCAGAGGGGAGGGACTTCAGGAAGTTGCTGTGGAAATTGTAGCAGCAACACTGCTGTGCATGTACGTAACTACTGAATAGAGAGTGTGGTAAGTATGTCTGACAAAGAGGGCATTGACTCTCAAAACTTATACCTCAAAAGTCTTGGTGATTGGAAAGAGACTCTGGTACTGCAAATGAGGTTGTGAAGAAATGTATTTTTTTTAAAAAAAGGTTTGAAATAAGCAAAAGCTTCACTCTCTGTTTTTCAGGGTCTGAAGAAGGAGGCCATGAGCCATGCAGTGGCCTGGTAAAGGGAACACCATAGAGATCTGTTACTTCCTAAGCTAATGGTCCTGTCCTATTTTTAAACAGCTGATAGGGCATGTATAGAGAGAGGGCAGAGGAATTGCATTTTACCCATTTCTTTTTGAACCCCTCGCTCAATCTGGTGTTGTGCTAAAAAGTATGCTTGTGAACATTTTCTTTTTAATAAATACTTTATAACTTCTGAGGCTGGGAGTGGTTCTCCAGAAGTTGGGAAACCCCTGGAGGGCAAGGTGGAATAGGGCCTGTTCCACCACACAGGACATCACTTGACTCCCACCCAGGTCACTTCCTGCTGGGAGCTAAATGGCTATTCACATGAATGGGACTGCTGCTGTGGCCTTGGTATCTCCAGTGCCATTACTTGGAACTTCTAATAAGCCTGGAACAAAATTCTCCCTGAAGCACTGTGGTCAAAGCTAGGGTTAGTTACCATCTGCAGCTGGCAAAATCACTGGGAAAATTTAGGGGGCAGGTAGGCTGGCATCATGTCAGTGTGTGACATCACTTCCTGTGCCAAATTGGAAATAACATCTCCACATCAGTGGGAAGTCTAGGATTTGCCTAAAACGCTATGGCCAGCATGTGCCCCATTTCCCTGCACTTTCCCCAACCAGCCTGTGAAACACTAGCAGGGACTGGGGAAATTCCTCACACTTCTCTCACTATAGCAGAAAACTTGGCTGGCCTAGTTGGAACAAGATCTTCCCTGCTGACAAAGAATAGTAAGGGACTATAGACGCACTGGGGGATTTTATTTTTAATCTAAAGGTCAATAACTTGTTTTATTGTTGAATTCTAGAGACGAAAAGGTTTCGTATTTAAGCGTGTACCTAAAAGCAGCATATAAATGCAAGATAACTTTGAGTGGAACCTTGCGATTGAACATAAGATGCAAAAGATATGAGTCACATACAATTGGCATTGTGTCCAATGTGACCCTCTGCTGATGATCAAGTCTATCTGAACTTAAAATGATTGTTAATTTTTTATAAAGCACAAAAGGTTGCAGGTTGCTTGAGAAGGAGCTTCGACTATGACTGTTCTGAGAAGCAGCTAACAAGTCACCCAGCTTTGGAGACCCAGGGCTGACTCACTGAGAGCTCATTATACAGCCGTGGCCTTGGCAATACTGAGTGGGAATTATAGTGAGAAAGAATGAACCTGAAGCCAGGGGTTTTAGACAGATTTGGGAGAAAAGAAACCAACCTCCCTATTTAAATGATTTTTTAAAGCAATCTCTGCAAAAATGCCCACTTGTCTGCAAAAATTCTTGCAAAAATGTGGACATCGTCGTTAGTTGCCCTCAGTGGCGTTGTCAAATCTGATCGTTTGTGGGGTTTCTTAATGACATCTGGTGAAGACATTGCTTCAGACACTGCTTTGTACGGTCATTTTGTCTGTGACCACTAGACGGTGGGATCCCCATGGAATAGTGAGTGCCGAAGAAATAGCAAGTAGGGACAATGGATGGTGTCAAAGAAGGCGAAGCTATGTGTAACAGAAGCATGGAATCAGACCACAAAAAGGTCAATTATATTTTTCATTTTCACGATATTGTATGTTTAACAGAACATCAACCATGCCGAATTTTTTCATTTCACCATTTTAAAAATGAGCACAGGCTAATGTTCAGTAATGGTTCAGCGTAGGCATTTGGCCCAGGTGAGGTTTTTCCTCCCCCCCCCCCCCCGAGTAAAAGTTGTATGTTTTAAAAGCAATTAAATACCTATAACTGTCTTCTTGCCCTTGCCCTCTTTAAGCCAGTAAGTGGAAGTATCTCATATCTCAGAACCTGCCCAGTGTAGTGTTTAGCGTTTCAGACTAGGAACTAGGAGATGTAGTTTTGGATCCCCTCTCTACTATGGGAATTTGCTGGGCGACTTCGAGCCAGTCACTCTCTTCCAGCCTAACCTATGTCACATGGCAGTGGTTGTGTTTGTGGATAAAATGGAGGCATGGAGAAGGATATAAACCACTTTGAGTTCCTGTTGGGGAGAAAGGCAGGGTATCAATGAAGTAAAATATTTTTAAAAACCTAGCCTGAGATCTTCAGAAGTCACCAAATACTCTTCCTAACAATTCAGTCTGATTTCTGCTTGGATTCAGGCTCTATTTATATGTACACATAATTCATTTGTGACCAGGTTCTTAATCCATGAACATTAAATTTATTGAGATGAGATTTAAAGTTCCAATGTTTTATGTCCGTATGTCATTAATATTGCTGGTTCTTCCTACCTGCCCTTCTTTAACAAAGAAATCCGGCTGGATCCTTGTTAAACTTTCCACAGACCCAAGGACTCCCTCCCATAAAATATAACACCCCCCCCCCCCCCAAAAAAAAATATCCCTTGAAATCCTGTTCCTGATGGAGAGCGAAACCACCAGGAACAGGATGGAGGAAGCAATGGGGGGGGGGAGAAAAATCACACACCACAGGCGGAAGTACTCGTGCCCTCAGAATCATCTTGTCTGGATTCAAGCCAATATCAGTAACAACCTCCCCCCCCCATCTTTACACAGAGCAGAAAGGTTTGATTAGGGGTGCATGTACAAAGTAATAACAGCATTGCACACACTCATGGATTGGATCCCATGGAAGTTTTCCTTGTGCACTATGGCCCTTTCCCCGGGGGAAGCGGTACGATCTCAGTATCTACTTATATTAAGTGAATGTGATGGTATCCCCAACTGTCTTTACCAACCACATGTGTATTCCATTGCTCTGCATGATCATTCTTGTTTTGTTAAAAAGCATATTAAAGCCCTCTGTGTTGCTGCAGTCACTGCACTTCTGCTTGCACAAGCAGAACTATACTAAATACATCTTCCTTTCTGCTCAAGCATCACCAGGTCCAACCCGTTATTCAAAAGCAAGAGACAGTGTTGAGTTTTTAATTTTATGATCATGGTACTTACCTGTTCCTGCCATTGAGAAAGTTTTCTTGACTCTCTTCTGAATATTTTTAGCTGTGATCTGCAATGTAGACAAAGGATGTTTGCATAATCAATTGGATAGTCAATAGCATTGTTTTGGTGCTACAGTCTTTCTTAAAAGACAGTTTGCTTGCAGGGTGTGTGTGTGTGTGTGTGTTGAAACTGACAAGACTTGCTTCCCAGCAGATACTCAAAGAATCAGTAAAAAATGTTTCCAGTGAAATCCTACAAAAACTTTCCTGGGAGTAAGCAGCACATGAAAGACAAGAATAAGATTCTGAGTAGGGGATGGAAGGTGGCATAGTGTAGCCCAGTCTGGTCAGTACTTAGATGAGAGATCAAGGAAGACTCTAGAGCGGACAACAATGTCAAATGACTTCCACTTCTCACTTGCCTTGAAAAAACCCTTGTTGAGGTCACCATAAGTCAGCTGCGACTTGATGGCCCTTTACACACACGGAATTCTGAGTGGAATGCTAACTCTGAGTTGGGAAATTCCTGAAAATTTGGGGTGGAGTCTAGACAGGGTGGTGTTTAGGGATCATAGAGTCCACCCTTCAGAGCAGCCATTTTCTCCAGAGGAACTGATCTCTGCAGTCTGGAGGTCAGTTGTGATTCTGGGAGAACTCCAGGACCCACCTGGAGGCTGGCAACTCTCATTCTGACTCAATGTGTTTAAGATTGCTCCCTTGGGATCCTTTTTTATATACGGTGATCAGGCAATAAAGGTAATTAAATTAATCCCTGTTGTCCGTTACAATATTCAGTGTGTGATCACTCATTGCTAACAAGGAACACTACCGTTTATAGCATCCTTATTCACTGTGAGGTACCAGGTTGAGAAATGGGTAGGGTAGGAAATCAAATTGATGACAATTCAGTCACGAAACCCAATGATCAGTACCTGACTGTTTCAGTAGAGAAGTTTCAACTTTAAAAAAAAAAATAACTTGGAAAATATTACTTGGCCTGATGTTTCCTCATGGAACACAGTGACATGTTTACGAAGTAATTGCTTTTTCCATTTGTACAAACAAATGTTATATAATACATTGTACCAATCTCCACTAAATAAAAATTACGAGATTTACACTGGTGATAACATAGGCAGCAATTTAATCGTATCTGGGATTAACGGTTCAGCAGAATCCTGGAGTAATTGCAGAAGGTGATATTAAAAGGCATGAGTGCTATTTTTTTGAAGACATATTGTCCCTTGGTAATGAAACAGTGTAAGGAAATCAACGGCCTCAGTAGAAAAGATTGTCAGTGCTGGTTTTTGGAAGGAGGCCTTTCTGTTATAAATGCCGCTTCTTGTTTTGCTACGTTGAAGAAAGGTTATGTGGTGCGTTTGGGGAAACAAATCATCCGAACGAAGGGCAAAAAGTTTGCTAATTTCAAATGATCCAAAAAATTGGATGTTAAACCCAGCCCATTAAAATATGACAAATAGGCAGAGATAGAAAATGGAAAAACACGCTGCACAGCTGGGCCATTTTGCCACTGGGCCCGGAGAATGTGCTGCACTGCAGCAATAAGGTAAGCTTCTCAGCCCATAGTAGTGAGGAGGGATTTCTTAGGCTCAAATTACACATTATGTTTTCTTTCATGATTATTTTAAAAGAATGTTTCTTCCTTGGATGCAACTTCTGGGGCTGCTTATTGTGGAAAGCGAAACGTGCAGGTTGGGGAGGGACTTTTTAACCTTTCATCCCCTGCCATATTTTGCTGGAAAAAGTTCCCTCCAGGCTTCTTTTACTCCTGAGGGAGGGGGGAAACAAGGTGGGGGCGAAAAGTGGGGAAGAGCCTGCTCTCTGGCTAGCAGCAACTGAGATTTGGTTGAATTTGTTTCTCTTCTGCTCACAGGTACTTAAGGTCTGGACACGCCCATTGGAACTCGCTCTACACAGGGCTACCCTTGAGACTGTAACCAAAAGTTACACTTGGTTCAGAATGTGGTGGCATGGGTTCTCACTGGAACCCTATTGACAGAGCACAGCCAGACAGGTCTCTGCCAGCTGCACTAGCTCCGGGTTGGATACTGGATCAGGTTCAAGGTTCTGATATTAACCTTTAAAGCCCTAAATGGTCTGGGACCAATGTAACTTCTGGACCACCTCTCCTGGTACACACACACCCCCCCCGCCCCCAAAGAACATGGTGCTTAGCTGAGAAAAGTCTTCCGCAGGTCCCTGGCCAGAAAAATGTCCTCCAGCCTGGTAGAACTCTTTGCCAACCGACATCCATGCCCTTTAGGACTTAGTTCAATTTCACAGGGCCTGTAAGGCAGATACGTTCCGCCAGGCTTATGGTTGAGGACAACAGCAGTTTTTTTAAGTAGCCTGGCCTCTTTTTCTGTTCCCTCTCCTCTTGGAGTAAGCTACCTGATTTAGACTCTATCTGCAATTGTTCTTTAAATTGTTTTTCTGTTTTAACTGTTTTAAATTTGATTATGACTGTAATCTTGAATGTTGTGCACTGCCATGAGCCCCAAGTATGGGTGGTCTAAATACCAAAAGAATAAATAAAAAAATAAAGGGCTGTTCTTGGCCTTTGGCCTTTAACTTAGAGAGGGGTAGAAGATCTTGCATGGGTAAGGGATACGGTCGCCAGCTCTGCATTGAGAAATATCTGGAGATTTTGGAGGTGAAGCCTGCGGAGGGCAAGATTTGGGGAGGGGAGGAATCTCATAGCGCCAACCCTCCAAAGCAGCCATTTTCTCCAGAGAAGCAGATCTTGATAATCTAGAGATCAATTGTAATAGTGGGAGATCTCCAGGTACCACCTGGATGTTGGCAACCCTAGTAAGGGAAACCTCCGGTGGGAAGCGGGGTGTTTTTTTCTACAGGAACTCCTTTGCATATTAGGGCTCATACACCCTGAGGTAGCCAGTCCTCCAAGAGTTTGCAGTGGGACCTGTAATAAAAGCCCTGTAAGCCTTGGTAGCCGACTCAGCCTCCCATCTTTCAGAGGTTGGTAGAATGAGTACCCAGCTTGCTGGGGGTTAAAAGGCAATGGCAAATCACCCCATTAAAAGTCTGCCAAGAAAACTGTGATGTGATATCACCCCATGGGTCAGTAACTACTTGGTGCTTGCATAGGGCACTACTTTTACTAAGCTCTTGGGGGATTGGCTACATCAGGGGTGTGTGACCTAATATGCAAAGGAGTTCCTGCTACAAAAAAAAGAGGCCCTGGTTGGAAGCCTTTGCCAGTTTCTGTCCCTCTCCCCCTGCACCATAAATTGCTTTGGGTTCACACTGGGAGGAAAATTGACACGACTTGGCTGTGCCTTTTTCAGTGGATAGGAAAGGGCTAGCCAGACCTGTGTGCTCTTCCTGCATTAGGAAAACATTAAAAAAAAAAAGAGAGAGAGAGTAATGGAAGAAAATATAAAATGCAGTTGGTGCCTTATCTATCCTGGATCGTACTTTATTGTCACCTTCAGGCAGTGGGAAAAGAGCAACGTCTTAGTGGCAAGATTGCTAGTCCTCACACCTCTGTTACATTTTATTCATTTGGTTTGTCAGATTCCTGGATTCCCAGTGTGTCTCGTGTACCATTTTACAATATTTTATCCAGCGCTGCTTGAAATTTCTGCTTCTGCCTCTGCTGCCAGGATTGCAAATTGAAACCCGGTGGAATCGCTAAAACATAAGGCATTGGCAGGCATCATCAAGTCCAGGCTCTGAGCAGGGAATTCTGCACTGAACTTGTCCCACTGAGATTCTGATCCAAGCTTCTTAAAAACCTTCAATGATAAGAGATCCCAGAGCTTTCCCAGGCAACATGCTCAGTTTCCTGTCTGTTGTTATTTGATCTGTGTGCATGTTGTCATGATCCTCTGGTCTTCTTTCCTTGAGTTAGGGAAGAATAATTTTTTCTGCGTTTTAGATAAGGCAAGGAGGTTAGTGCGGTCAGTTTTTTAGCCTTTACATTTCTGTCTAATAGGGTGATTCATAAAGAAGATGCAAGTCCCTTTCTCAGTGGTGTTCTCCTGCTGTGATTGGACAATCTTCTGGTTTATACATTCTTACAGGGCTCTTTTTTTTTTTTTGTAGCAGGAACTCCTTTGCATGTTAAGCCACAAACTCCTAATGTAGCCAATCCTCCAAGAGTTTACAGGGCTCTTAGTACAGGGCCAACTGTAAGCTCCGGGAGGATTGGCTACATCCGGGGTGCGTAGGCTGATATGCAAAGGAGTTCCTGCTACAAAAAAAAGTCCTGCATATTACAATCTGTAGGCTAATGTTTCCCATAGAGATTTTGCCTGGAAGTGTTATTTCTAGGGTTTGACACAATTTCCTCTGATTTTCTAATACAGCACCAGTGGGTAAGTAAGTAATCCTGAGTCACTCAGCCAGTTGGGGGCTTGGGCCATGCCCTCACTGGCTGACAGGGATGGGGGGGCACTCAAGCTGGGCTGCTTTGTATACAGTAAGTTTGACATAATTTCTATTCCATTTGTTCATACACAACAAATAACAAAATCATGTTGGAAAAGTGCTAATTCTAATGGGGAAAATCCAGCCTGAGGACAAAAAAGATGGCGTGGAAATGAAGATGCATTGGCCAGCTCATGAGCGGTGTTATACATGTGGAGTGATGTATCTTGACATCTGTGATTATGCATGTCAGCAAGAATCATAATGTTTGAAATCACCCTTGTGGGTTTAATGAATTCCTTTTATCCTAGTGGGATTAGGAATGTAATTCAGTGGAAGCTATAATGTTGACCAGCATCCTATGAGAGAGGTGTGTCAAAATATTGATAGAAATCAATATTTGTACGAGTTTGGATTGGAGATAGAAATTTGGAAGCCTACTTAACTTGAACAGCTATGTGCCTTTTTCATATGAAGGGGGGGGGGGGATTTTCACCTTCCAGGGAAAAGGTTTAGCACAGGAGTGGCCAAACTGTGGCTCAAGTGCTACATATGTCTCTTTCACACATATTCTGCAGCTCCTGGAGGTCAACGAGAGTAATGCAGGTTTCCTCTCAAGTACGTGTGGTTAACATCAGGCTCTTAGGTTAAACAACTTTGGCCACTCCTGGCTTAGCATTTTAGCTGTCCAGTTCACACATGGCTCTTGAGAAAATGATGCTTTCCAAAGAGAGATTATATAGAATTAGACTGATAATGAAATAATGTTCTTTTAACAATACCTTTAGGGGGAGGTGTCTTTTCCCTTCAGTTAGGGGCTTCTGCACTATGGCAAACCTGGGGAGGCCAGTCCTTACTGACTCTGCAAAACTCACAATAGTTAAGGTAATTTGACATCATGTTTACATAGTGACAGTGGAGGACAAGTTTTGGCAAAGAGGAATTCTTTAATTGACTGCCTCTGGATGGCACTTTCATATCCTTTACTTTTGATATTGCGGAGCTTCCTTGCTCTTGATGAGGGGCTTTCATCTCTGTCTTTTATCTATCAAAAGGGTGAAATGTACATAAAAGTAAAATAGAATTAGGAAACAGGAAAGCGGCATACTCTTGACTTGCTAGGAGGCTACTGAAGAGCAATTATGAGAATGAGAACATCATGCATTGTGTTTGTGTTTTTAGGAAATGTTCTCAGCTGCCCAGTTGATCCATCTTTTTATGGTAAATGCATTTAGCCAGGCAAGTCCTTTAAGTCATCCCTCCTTTTTTGTTAGCCCTTTATGTTTCCTGCTGAGCTCCTTGTCTTGCCCCATAGTGCTAGACTTTCTTGCTTTCTGTTCTGTAAGTAAGTAGCAAAATGTTGGCACTTCAACAGCATAACAGTATAAAGAGTTACTCTAGTCCAGGGGTGGCCAAACTACAACTCTTTCACACATACTGTCTCGCTCTTGAACCCCCCACCCCTCCCCACCCCAGCGGCTGGCTTGAAGACGGCATTTGTCTCTAAATCACTTCTCCAAGCCAAGCCAGCCAGCACCTTGGATAATGCATTTAAAGTTAAAATTACTTTCTTTCCACTTCCACCTCCCTCCCTCCAACATCTGACGTTCATGTCTTGAAGCTCTCAGACATCTGACATTTATTCTAAGTGGCTCTTACGTTAAGTAAGTTTGGCTATCCCTGCTCTAGTCTAAGCATAAATAGCCCAACAGTCTAATAACCCATTCTAGCCCAGTCCTGTCTGAGCTTGGAAGCTAAGCAGAGTTGGCTATGCTTCATACTTGGGTGGGAGACCACCAAGGAAGATGGGGGTTATATGCAGAGGAAGGCAAGGGTGAACCATCTCTGCACATCTCTTTCCTTGAAAACTGAATGTCCCAGGCAATGCTCCTTCTAAGCTGTGGAGTCTTGTGGGCAAAAATTCTGAGCTGCAGGCATTAAAGTTGTGAGCTGCTGCATAAATTAATTTGCCATCCTTCCTGAGCTAAGACAAAAAAGTGTGAGCCACAGGCTAAAAAACACAGCTTAGAGGGAACATTGGTCCCAGGGTCACCGTGAGCCGGTTGTCTGACTTGATGGCCCACAGTTATAAGTATTAAGTCTCAGTAGGTTTGTTAACATGCTGTTAAGTCAGAGCCAACATGTGGTAAAACTTCTGTGGAGTTTTCAAGGTGAGAGATGAACAGAGATAGTTTGCCATTGCCTGCCTCTGAATTCAGGCTTGGACTGGAATAATTCTGCATATGATTAACTGTAAAACGGAGAGCCATACGGAGAGCCAGTTTGGTGTAGTGGTTAAGTGTGCGGACTCTTATCTGGGAGAACCGGGTTTGATTCCCCACTCCTCCACTTGCACCTGCTAGCATGGCCTTGGGTCAGCCATAGCCCTGGCAGAGGTTGTCCTTGAAAGGGCAGCTGCTGTGAGAGCCCTCTCCAGCCCCACCCACCTCACCTCACTGTTGTGGGGGAGGAAGGTAAAGGAGATTGTGAGCCGCTCTGAGACTCTTCGGAGTGGAGGGCGGGATATAAATCCAATATCATCTTCTTCTTCTAAAATATGCCTCATTAGTCTGTGGGGGGTGGATCCAGACAGTAGCACTAGCACAATCTACTAATAAAGACCTGCTATTGTTGTAGTTGGCATTATATACATGGTAAAAAGTAGTAGGAACTGTACACGGTTTCCAGGTCCCTCCCCCCCCCCCTCCGGCCACTGGTCGGGGATGGGGGGTAGGGCTGCCAGATTTAGGTTGGGAACTCCTGGAGATCTAGAGATGGAGCCTTGGAAGGTCAGGGGCAACAATGAGATGCAATGCCATAGAATGTCCAATTAAAGCGCTTCTGCTAAACAGGGTAGATTGGGGTCTTTAACCTTTTTGAGCCTCTGAACACACCTGGCTTTCTAACAGAAGGTGGTGGACACAACCACAAAATGGCTGCCTCAAGAAGTCGGGCCAACCACAAAAATGTCGGGGAGTGAGGTTATGCATAATTCTGATAGTTTCAGCATTTTGGACAAAAGCTCTGTTTAATGAGATTCCTTTAAAAACATTGGATTGTATACATAAAAAAATAAGTATATATGTATTGAACTCGTTATGAAATCCTTATCTGCAAGCATCCACCTTCATTTTATAGACATCTAGCATGCTTATGCGGGCACCAAGACAGGTTTGGTGCGCTCCATGATCCCTGAGGGCTCCATGTTGGAACCCCCTGGAGTAGAAGTTAAATCAGGAAGGCAATGTGATGGTATATGGCATATTTGTTCCTATGTTTGTATATGCTTAAAAAGCAATTCATAGACCATCAAGCATAATCAAAAGCTATACTGAAAGCTTGTAAACTGAAAGAGCAGTGGCCTGCGTGTCTCATCAGTCGTGCTGATAATTAATGCTATCGCTATAGTGGTGCAAATATTTATACTAAAAAAACTGATACATTCACCCTGAGCAACTGTGATCATTGCGAACATTCTGTGGCATCCAAGAGCTCAGAATAGTTGGTGGATGTTTGTGTATGAAGCAGAGAAATAACGAGGTCTGCACAGATTTACTGGCTTGAAGCAAGGTTTACTTTATGATACCATAAGCAGAACCCAGTCGGGCATGGGCCCCCAAAATGACTGAGTTCCAATCATTCTACATACAGACAGTTTTATTCACACAGAAAGCAAGCAGGCAGGCACACAGACTTATCTGATTTCAAAGGCCCCGCCTCCACTACGTTTCCTTACTTATCTATCACAGCAAGTCGCCTGTAGGAGGCTCTTCCCTTATCTAACCTTACAGCTGGAGCTTACACCCACTGGGCGGTAGAGTCAGTTTCTAATGGCAGTTTTACAACAGACCCCTTTGTTTGAAGACGAAGCATGTTTTTACTCAACATGACAAATATTATTATTATTGGGGATATTAAGTAATTCTTCAGAGGCTCTCCTTCATGTACACGAAGAGTTGGTTTTTATATCCCACTTTTCTCTAACTGAAGGAGTCTCAAGATGGTTTATAATTTCCTCTCCCCACACCCTGTGAAGTAGGTGGGGCTGAAAGAGTTCTAAGAGAACTGTGACTGGCCCAAGGTCACCCAGCTGGCTTCAACTGGAGGAGAATCATTCAGTTCTCTAAATTAGAACTTGCTGTCCTTACCCACACTGTAGACAGGTGACAGCCACTTTTACCATAAAACAAGAAGCCTGATTATTTTGCTGTTTGTTATTTAAAACTACTATAGACCAGTTTGGGATAGGGTGTCTCCCTTTCAGGTATTTTATATTCAGGAGAGGCTTATACCTGGTGATTGGACTGTGCTGTAATTTAGCAGCAAAAGCATATTCGATCAGATCCAGCCTCTTCAGAGAACAATTCTGCCGATATTAATTCTTGACGGTTTATGGAGTGTTATTAAGCACAAATGAAAAGAAAATCATTGTTCTTTTTAACTAATTGCAATTGACTATAATCTTAAAAAAAAAGGTTCTAGCATTCATGAATACAATTCCAACTTTATAAAATCAATATTCAATTTGATGTTTTACAGTTGACTGTGATTTATGAGCATGGCACTACTCCCAGAGCAAATAATTGATTATTTGTCTCACAATTGGTATCTTTTATCTAGTGTAATGATATCTTTAAATTATCTCAGATATAAGCAAGCAAAAATGGGTGTTGGTATGTGTGCACATTTTGTGGCCGTTTTATGAAACAAGAGGAGACAACTGGTACAATCCAGCCAACAGCTATGTTTAACTTTCTCCCATTGAAATCAATACAGTTTTAGATTTCTTAGTTTGGTCTGGCTTGAATTATGCTCAACAGTTCTGCATCATATAATCTGGGATTGTATCCACATAACCGAAATCTCAAATTTTCTAGGCTCAAATCAAGTGAAGTTTAGTTAAAAGAGCTATGACCCTCCAATAATGCTGTGTTTAAACCATGTCAGATTGCACTTTCTTGTGGTACATGAATATAGTCTTGTATGATGCACACCATCCACTTCCCTCCCTCAGAGGCAAAATTTTCTCTCTGTTTCTCTGTTCCTTCACTGACTGAAAAGCCCTGGTTCTGTGTTTTCTTCTCCCCTGAAGAAACTTTGGCTGTCCCACCCTGTCAGTAAGAGATATTTTGGCTATTTTCTCAGCCCAGGAACCAGAGAAAAGGGATAGGAGTACTCTTCTAAAACCCTTGAAAATGGCACTTGAGACTCTTTAAAAATTAAAAAATAACAAAAGGTTTTAACATCAAGCGAAAAGGTCTAGTGAAATCAGGGGTTGAATTACTGAGGTAAAACTGGTACAAGCAGAGGCTTTTGTTCTTATATATCAGGCTAATGAGAGGTTCTTAAATTATTCACAGTTACTTAGATCTTTATATTGAAAGACTTTGTTCCAGTGTTTTGCCAAACACTCTAATTCGATTTATTTGTGTAATCTTTGACTCTTTTGGTTTCCAGACTGGCACCTTCTTCCCAAGACAACAGTCCCTTCTCTTTGGAGCATCAGTACTCTTCTTGAGTTTTTGACTGACTCTTAAGGTGTCTACAGGCAGTTCCTAATTGCACCAGATCAGGGAATCCTATACTCCTCAGAGATAACTCTCCCTGTTTGATTGGGAAGGGAATTGGCTTCTCTATCTAGAACAGGGGTGTCAAACCTATGGCCTGCGGGCCGGATCTGGCCCCCAGAGGGCTCCAATTAGGCCCGCCAGCAGCTGGCTGTTGTCTGTATCATTATCCCTTGCCTGCTTTCTTCGGTCACCATTTTATGTTTCTCCCCCGATAAGCCAACCAGCAAAGCATCCTCTCCCTTCTCTTTTCCTCTTTCCTCTCCCTTTTTCCAAATGGGGAAGGAGGAGCCTCAGCCAGTGAAGGAGCTTGGCTCTATAGTTCTGCTGTATTGATTAAGTTTGCCAGACTCAATCAATCACAATGCAGAGCTACTGAGCCAAGCCTCTGTTCTTTAGTGGGTGAGGCTCCTCTCTCTCCTCGTCCCCTGGGGAAGGAAGGAAAGAGCTCCAGCTTCCTTTACCCAGTCCATACCATTGGGAGAGATACAAAGAACGCACTTTTAACATTAGCAATGTTTCATTGAAGGTATGAGCTTTTGGCCGAGAGAGTGTGTGTGTGTGTGTGAGAGAGAGAGTGTGAGAGTGTTTTAATGTTGGGCTTGTTATGGGTGCAACTGGGTTCCCCTCCTCTTTTTCACTGTATTCATACCCTCCAGTCTTTCTCAATAGGAAAGCATGTGAACTATTTAGAAGAGAAATAGCAACAAGTCAGCATTAGACTGAGAGTGTGTGTCCAGCCCAGGTTTACTTAGCAAATTTCCCTTGATTTATCAGATTTTCCGTTGATTGGTGATCTTGAACTTAGACTTCCCAGACAGGAGTAGGCTGATACTGACATGGCTGTCTCTCTGTTCTTGCACTGCCACAAAGAAGTTATTTTTCTAAGGAAGACTATAGTTTTGTAGACAAGCACATAGCCCTCAGTCTGTGCCATGGTGCCTTCACATGTTCTTGACTAGCACCTGAAGCAACTTCTGTACAAAAGCTCACAATGCCCAGCTGCTTCATGTTTTCATCTGGGTCTTAGGCTCAAAACAATGACCATGAGATCTCTGTAATGAATGTCAATAAAAACCCTTTTCCTATTGCGGCTATTCATAAAGGGTCCCAATATACGTCTCTTCTCAATCAGATATTCTCAATCAATCAGATATTCTGACTGAACATTTCCTCAGCATTAGGCCCTCACAAGACTTTTTTTGCTCAGTTGATGACAACCAATGATATTGTCTGGAACAGCCTGTCACTCAAGATTCTCTGGCTTTGTGACGAATTAACCCTTCACAGCTGTTGGTACAGCACTTCTAAGTGTGAGGTCAGACATTCAGAAAATCCCGCTACGGGCATGAGTGGAGTCCGGAAGCAAGTCGGATTTTAAGTGGTTGTCCAAACGTCAGCATCTGCGAATGGTGGTTAGCTCGTTCGAGTCCCGCGTTGAGATGACTGGGGCACGGACTAATTTGATACTGCTTTAAATCCGGAACAAAATTCTTCTGATGGTTCCTGAGTGGAATTTCTCTGTTTGAACGCTCCATCGTTGGCGACTCATCAGAAGCGCACCACCACTTCCCTCCCAAAGCCCCTTGCAAGTGATATCACTGCGCGAGTGAATGAGCAAGCAGATGTTGGCTGGATAAATCATTTATTTATTTATTTACTTATTTATTTTATTATTTGTATCCCGCCCTTCCCACAAGTGGCTCAGGGTGGCTCACAACAAATAATTGAACATAATTTAAGCTAACATTTAAAATATAAAGATTTAAAACATTCAAAAAATTAAAACCTAAAAACATTAAACAGTACAGCAATATGCATAACAGAGCTACGTGGTAAGCTACCTATCATTTCCCGTATCAGTTAGATGTAGTCTAGGTGTAAGCTAGCCGGAAGAGGGTTGTCTTACAGGCCCTGCGGAACTGAATAAAGTCCCGTAGGGCCCTCACCTCCTCCGGCAGCTGATTCCACCATGTAGGGGCTATAACAGAGAAGGCCCTGTCTAGGGTGGCCAGACCGTCCCGGTCTCCCGGGACATTCCCGGTTCTGGCCACCCAATCCCGGCTCCCGGGCTGCCTATACCGGGACCATTAAAGGTCCCGGTTTAGGCAGCCCCGGAGCCGGTGGGCCGCGGGCGCCGGCGGGGAAGGCGGCGAGTGAGGGAGGGAGCGTCCCTGCACCTGGAAGGCCTTCCGGGACCAGCGCCGGCCAGCGAAGGCTTCCCCGCGGCCTCCGCTGGTCCCTGGAGGCCCTCCAGAGTCTCTGGAGGGCCTCCAGGGACCAGCGGAGGCCACGGGGAGGCCACGGGGCACCCGGCGCTGGTCCCGGAAGGCCTTCCAGAGCCTCTGGAAGGCCTTCCGGGACCAGCGCCGGCCAGCAAAGGCTTCCCCGCGGCCTCCGCTGGTCCCTGGAGGCCCTCCAGAGTCTCTGGAGGGCCTCCAGGGACCAGCGGAGGCCGTGGGGAGGCCGCGGGGCACCCGGCGCTGGTCCCAGAAGGCCTTCCAGAGCCTCTGGAAGGCCTTCGGGGACCAGCGCCGGCCAGCGAAGGCTTCCCCGCGGCCTCCGCTGGTCCCTGGAGGCCCTCCAGAGACTCTGGAGGGCCTCCAGGGACCAGCGGAGGCCGCGGGGAAGCCGCGGAGCACTCGGCGCTGGTCCCGGAAGGCCTTCCAGAGCCTCTGGAAGGCCTTCCGGGACCAGCGCCGGCCAGCGAAGGCTTCCCCGCGGCCTCCGCTGGTCCCTGGAGGCCCTCCAGAGTCTCTGGAGGGCCTCCAGGGACCAGCGGAGGCCGCGGGGAAGCCGCGGAGCAGCCGGCGCTGGTCCCTGGAGGCCTCCAGAGGCCAGCGCCGGTAGCGGAGAGGCCCGGCGCTGGTCCCTGGAGGCCTCCAGAGGCCAGCGCCGGCAGCTCCCTCCCTCCCTCGCCGCGAGGCCGCCGCCAGAGGACTCCCCGCCGCCGCCGCTGGACGCCGCCGCCCTGGAATCAGGTAAGGGGGCCGAAAGCGGGGGGGGGGCGGGGGGGGGCCTTCCTTTCTTCCCTCCCTCCTCCCTCCCTTCCTCCCTTCCTTCCTTCCTTCCTTCCTTCCTTCCTTCCTTCCTTCCTTCCTTCCTTCCTTCCTTCCTTCCTTCCCTCACTCCCTTCCCTTCCTTCCTTCCCTCCCTCCTCCCTTCCTTCCTTTCTTCCTTCCCTCCCTTCCTTCCCTCACTCCCTTCCCTTCCTTCCTTTCTTCCTTCCCTCCCTTCCTTCCCTCACTCCCTTCCCTTCCTTCCTTCCCTCCCTCCTCCCTTCCTTCCTTTCTTCCTTCCTTCCCTCCCTCCCTCCCCCTTCCTTCCTTCCTTCCTTCCTTCCTTCCTTCCTTCCTTCCTTCCTTCCTTCCTTCCTTCCTTCCTTCCTTCCTTCCTTCCTTCCTTCCTTCCTTCTTTCCTCCCTTCCTCCCTTCCCTTCCCTTCCCTTCCCTTCCTTCCCTCCTTATGTTCTTATGTGACACAGAGTGTTGGACTGGAGGGGCCACTGGCCTGATGCAACAGGGCTTCTCTTATATTTTTATGTGGCACAGAGTGTTGGACTGGGGGGGCCACTGGCCTGATCCAACAGGGCTTCTCTTATGTTCTTATGTGACACAGAGTGTTGGACTGGAGGGGCCACTGGCCTGATGCAACAGGGCTTCTCTTATATTCTTATGTTACACAGAGTGTTGGACTGGAGGGGCCACTGGCCTGATGCAACAGGGCTTCTCTTATGTTCTTATGTGACGCAGAGTGTTGGACTGGATGGGCCACTGGCCTGATCCAACAGGGCTTCTCTTATGTTCTTATGTGACAATACTGACTTTGGTGGACCCAAGCACTGATTCAGTGTAAGGGAGCTTTGTGTTTGTGACTGGAGTAGATAATACTGACTTTGGTGGACCCAAGCACTGATTCAGTGTAAGGGAGCTTTGTGTTTGTGTCTTCTGGTGCAATTTTGTTCTCAGATCCTGTATTTACTTCATCAGTATATGGGATAAGGCACTTTCTCAACTGTGCTGCATAATGCAGCCTATTTATTTTGTCCTGTTGGCTCTGTTGGCTCTGTCTGCGCCACCTTCATCACTTTCGGGGTGTGGATCCCCCAGTGGGGTGGTCTCGTGACTCCCTCCGCCGGCTGTTTCTGATAGCCCTGCGCCCCCTCTTTCATTTGATATGTGTCCCGTGCGGGTGCCACCCTCCCGCCGGGAGATGCCGCAAAATGAGCCCCCTTGAGGCTTATGGCGGCAGGGCTCGGGGGAAGCGAGCTAGACTGCTGTTCTTTTGAGGGGTTATAGAGTGTTTCGAGCCCGTCCCTGTGGCATCGGTCCCATCGTTGTGGGGCCCAGGGGACCGATGCCACAGGGACGGGCTCGAAACACTCTATAACCCCTCAAAAGAACAGCAGTCTAGCTCGCTTCCCCCGAGCCCTGCCGCCATAAGCCTCAAGGGGGCTCATTTTGCGGCATCTCCCGGCGGGAGGGTGGCACCCGCACGGGACACATATCAAATGAAAGAGGGGGCGCAGGGCTATCAGAAACAGCCGGCGGAGGGAGTCACGAGACCACCCCACTGGGGGATCCACACCCCGAAAGTGATGAAGGTGGCGCAGATAGAGCCAACAGAGCAAACAGGACAAAATAAATAGGCTGCATTATGCAGCACAGTTGAGAAAGTGCCTTATCCCATATACTGATGAAGTATATACAGGATTTCAGAACAAAATTGTTTCCGGCGGTGATATTTGGGGGATTTTTGGGGATGTCACAGGAAGTGCTGTGAAGTCACTTCCTGTTTCCGGCCGTGGCATTTCGGGGAAATGATGTCATTTGGGGGAAATGATGTCACAGGAAGTGATGTCACTTCCCATTTCCGGCAGGTGACGCGGGGAAATGATGTCACAGGAAGTGATGTCACTTCCTGTTTCCTGTGGTGGCATGACGTCGCCGGAAGTGACGTCACTTCCTGTTTCCGGCGGCGGCGCGCGCGCACCCCTACCTCCCCCCCCCACGTGTCCCTGGCTGGCCTTCAGACATTATGGTCACCCTAGCCCTGTCCCTAGTTGATTTTAGGCGGGCTTCTTTTGGCCCAGGGATAGCGAGAAGATTTTGAGTTCCCGACCTCAGTATTCTCTGGGGAACATGTGGGGAGAGACGGTCCTTCAGGTGGGCAGGTCCCAGGCCATATAGGCTTTAAAGGTTTACCCGCCCCTATGTCCGGAAACAAAACTCACTTTTGAAAGTAGATCTGAACTAGATGTGAACTGATTTGAATTCCTGGGTTTTTTCTGCACGCGTAGTGCTCATGCTGGAAAAGTAGTGCCAACGGACTAGCAAAACTGTTAGTGATCTGACCCATTTAAAAGCGATGCGCTGCAGATAGCGGGCATCACTGCGCCTGCACGAATGCAGATTGACATCTCATGAAACGAGGTCTGGTAGAGCACTCTGATCGACCAGCGACGGGACCCACATGGGATAGAACGGGAGCCTGGCTGTTGTCTGATAGGAAAATTCGTTGTGCGGATTATAATAGAGGCGCGTTGCAGATGGATTTAATGGTGTGTGACCGCACCCTAAGCCTCTTAAAAAGCACAGTCTGTCACATCTTGGCTACTGGAAATGTTGGGGCATGATGTCCTCTGTCAGTGCAGGAAATAAGCAAGTGTTTGCACCAACAAAAACATGTATGATGGATGGCCAAGTGGATAGTACCTTATTATTTACAGCTCAGAAACTGGAACTGGAACTAGCCACAGTGTGACTGAGTTGTTAGAGTGTCAATCTAGGATCTCAAACACCCAGATTCAAATCCATACTGTGCTGCAAAGCCTACTGAGTGACCTTGGGTCTGTCACTCTCTCAACCTATCCTGCTGTTGATGTTGTAACAATAAAATGGCGCATAGGAGAGCCATGTACGCCACAAAAAACTTGTTGGGAAAAGGCAGGGTAAACATGCACCTAATAAATAACTTAATAAAATGGACTCGGAAGTCAGTACACTCTGATGATGCAGAGGGAATGCTAAAGCTAAAATAAGAAGCTTCACACACACTGCTTAGTTCACATATACCCAGTCGCCTACTTTAAGTCTGGATTCTGCTATGGATAAATATGCACAAGAATCGAAGATTTTCCCTGTGTGGGCAAGACAGCCTAGAAGTAGATGATACTGGATTTATATCCCGCCCTCCACTCCAAATCTGAGTCTCAGAGCGGCTCACAAACTCCTTTATCTTCCTCCCTCACAACAGATACCCTGTGAAGTGGGTGAGGCTGAGAGAGCTCTCCCAGAAGTTGTCTTTTCAAGGACAACTCTGTGAGAGCTATGGTTGACCCAAAGCCATTCCAGCAACTGCAAGTGGAAGAGTGGGGAATCAAACCTGGTTCTCCCAGATAAGGGTCCGCACACTTAACAACTACACCATACTGGCTCTAGTGCCAGTGATTGCTCTTGCACAGTAACATAACATCAAACAACATGTAGATGTAGCCATGGTTTGACTAGGGTTGCTGGATGCAATCTAATTTAGGGATCCCAGCCCCCTGATTCGAGTGGGGGAGCCCCTGATTTATGGAGGGAGTGCCACCCCAGAGCAGACATTTGAATGGGAAAGCAAAAAGGACTGCTTCAGTGGCTGCAAGCCTTTAGCTACTATGTTCATGGAGAAGGCTTGCAGCTAGTTTAGGCTAATAGCTGCAAGCCTTTTCAGCAATCCGTTTTGCTCCTCTCCCTGTCCCATGATTAGAAGCCTTGTGGGCGGGGGAGGCGCAAAACTGTCCATGAAACTGGCAGCCATTTGTGTGGTCCCTTTTGCTTCCCCCTACAGATCACTCAAATGGCTGCACTCCCACGTCCTGTTTTTGGAGGTGGGACATCACCCATCCCTGGAATGTTCCCTAGAGGCCCTCGCCAGCAAGGTAAGGGACCTGGCATCCTAAATCTACTAGCTACGCAGGGATTGTGTTTGCTAATTAAGGACAAATGAGCTCTGAAGGAACTGTTCCATTTGTATTCTACTTTATTAATCAGATACAGGGTCCCAAACGACACACATGTATAATGTGAAATTCTGCAGAATATTGCCATAAATAATCATTTGTTTAAATGTTTTCCTCATTCATATCGCAATGATGGCAGTTAGATAAAAAATGCATCTCTGTACACGTAGGTTATATGGTGCTTTCCTACTCTAATAATGTAGTTAATATATTTGATATTTTACTGTATGGCACAGGCTTGGTCCATTTCAAAGATGTAAAGGTCACGTAAATCTTTCCCCATTAAAGTTGAATCAAATTGGCCAATTTCAATCAACGTAACATAATGGAATATAAATTACATTGGGGAGGGGGTTTTAACCAGATTCCCCAGAGCAGCTGAATCTGTATGAGTGAAGGACATCCGACTGATTTCCTATTCTCTCAGTCCATACTCCTGTTTCAGAGCTTGGGTGCACATGATTCAACTGTTGAAGTGGTTCTTATGCATGTACAACAGTGTACAGAATCCAAACACAAGTGACTATAAATTTTAGCTGGCGCAGCTAGCGTAGACAGTGCCGAGACAGTCTGGCATAAGGGAACAGCAGCGCTTCATCATCTTTGCTTCCTAGGAAGGCAGCTCCTTTCTCTCTGTCTCCATTTGTCTAACTCACCCTGCTGCTATTAATGCCAGATATTAAATATGAAGCATTATTTCACTGTAGGGCTATAATTAAAACATTTTCCACTGTAGGAGCAATCCTCCAAGTACTTCCACAAATTGAATTTCCCTGTTCGCTGGTTCTGCACTTAATGTATGCTGGTTTAGTTCACTGGAGAAAAAGCGTTTTAAGCAAGAATCACTAATGCTAAGCTTTCAGTTGACATCAATTTGACTTCATCTTAATAGGGATGAACCTGTAATGAAGAAAGGAAATTAGTCTCCTGTAAAAAAAAAATATCTGTATTTCTTCTGTTGGGTTACTTGGAGCACTCTGGCTGAGTGTGAGGATTCATTGTCCCCGTGCTGCAGAAGAATGGCAAGAAGGTTTTTCTTGGATAAGGGAAATGTGGATGTGGATTCTAGGGCATTCAAATTTGTGTTATTAATAGTTGTGATTGGATTGAATTAAAAATGTGGTTGATTTTATAACACTGAATAAAGTGGCTAATTCTGAGCTTTGCTCTTCTGGTACTTTGCAAATATTAGCCATTAGCAAAATACATTTTTCTTCATGACTGCTGTTGCATGCCAACTGTCATGGGAGGGTGGAAAAGTCCCTTTAACAGAGACTTGATCATAGAGTTGGAAGGGAACCCCAGGGGCATCTAGTCCAACCCCTGCACCATGCAGGAAATTCATAAATACCTCCCCCTAAATTCCCAGGATCAGCATTGTTGTCAAATGGCCATCTAGCATCTGTTTAAAAACCTCCAAGGAAGGAGAGCCTGAAGAAGCCTGTTCCACTGAGGAATTGCTCTGTCAGGAAGTTCTTCCTAACATCATGCCAGAAGCTCTTCTGATTTAATTTCAGCTCACTGGTTCTAGTCTGATCTTCTGGGGCAACAGAAAACATTATTGTACCATCCTCTATTGCACCTTGACAGCCCTTTAAATACTTGAAGATGGTGATCATCTCACCTCTCAGCCGCCTCTTCTCCAGGCTAAACATTCCCAGCTCCTTCAGCCTTTCTTCATAGGACTTGGTCTCCAGACCGCTCACCATCTTTGTCGCCTTGTCGCCCTCCTCTGGACCCATTCCAGCTTGTCTTGATGTGAGGAAGGGGGCCACTGAATTGTATGGAGGTCAACAACATCACCTGTTAAATAACATTCCATTAAGCCTTTATTTGAAGAAAAGAACATTTATTCTCTGGGCCTGCTGGCAACCATAGGTGAGGGAATATTAGCTTAGACATAAAGGCCAGATAGACCTTGTTACTTACACAGTCTGCACTGTGCGACACTTAAACTAGAATCTAATAAGAGATAGAATACAGTCAGGCAAAGTCCAAACAAACATGAACTGTTTTCTGGAACCCAAAGGAGACATCTGTACTAGTGGGTGGTGCTGTTGCACATCTGACTGGGGCTGGACTCTCCTGCAGGCCACACATTTCAATGGTGTCTTGTTTTAGAGGGGATGGGCAACCAGTGTCCCCGTCTTACTAGTTCAGAATTAGTAATGCAAATTCACCCAGAAGTGCTCCTGAGCAGCCTGCATACTTAGAGTTGCCAGGTTCATTGGACCAGTGGGCAAGGGATGGGTAAACCTACCAGGAGCAAGGAGGGAAGAAGCCAGAAATGAACATGATGTGCCTATATCACCTGGAAGTGATGTACACGTCGGAGGTGATGCTCTGGTTTGTGCGCAAAACCTCTATGGTAGAAGTAGCTTCTAACCATAGGGTTCTGCCCCAAAACTAGAGTATCATCCCCCGATGTCACCCAGAAGTGGGTGGCCATAGTCATATTGTGTTTATTTCCAGCTTCTTGTCTTTTTTGGGGGTGGTGGTGGTGGTGGTAATTTCTCCCTGGCGGCCAGCTGGTCAGTGGTAGAGGGAAGTGCCCAAAACCAGGGGAGATGTCTGGGCAGTTGGAGGGGGGGCGGAGTCTGGCAACCCTGCACAATACTGCACATGGCCTCAAAGAGTGCTGTGGAAGCTTAGGGCTGATTGTGAGATATGTGAAAGAAACCCTAAGATCTGCTCAGAAGCAAGTCCCATTTTTAGTCATTGGGGCTCACTCCAGGAAAACTCAAGGTGGCATGGGGGTTCTGCCTTCTATGTTATTCTCACAACAGCTGTGAGCAAATAGTGTCGATCAGGGGTAACCAAACTGTGGCTTGGGAGCCACATGTGGCTCTTTCACACATATTGTGCAACTCCTGGAGGTCCAGGAGGAACTTAATGCAGGCTTACTCTCAAGTAGGCATGCTTAGCATGGGACCTCAGTCAACCTCTGAGTGCTGACCCATAGGAAGGTGACTGTTTCCACTGTGTGTGAAGCAGGGAAGGAGGGGAAAATAGGCAGGCTTGCAAACTCTTCTCCCCCACAGAGATGATCCGGAGACCTAAAGCAAGGAGAAAGAGAGCAAGAGCCAAAGGGAGCCACTGGAAAGAGGAATGGAATTAAAGAGTGTGGCAGAAGGACCCCCATAGTTTTATAGGTCTTGTAAGAGCTGTTTTTACTAATCTTGGTGTCACAGCAAAAAGAGATGCGTAATGGTACAAATGGTGTTTAGTGATTTATATTGTACATATTCATTTTCTTCTGCCATTGGTGCTTAAAAATAATCCCTTAACCTTTCCCTATGCTGGTTTTATGGGAACTGTTATTCCCCCAAAATTTTAAAGTTTTCTAGGATGGTTGTGTTGTAAAGTGCATACATATGTATTTTATCATTCTGTACAAAGAAAGTATTAAGAGTTTTAATAAAGACATGTATATAATACTTGTTCATGTTTTGCTGCTCTCAAAACATTTGACATTTATTCTATGTGGCTCTTATGTTAAGCAAGTTTGGCCACCCCTGGTTTAGACTGAAAGAGCATGATTGGTCCAAGACCTTCCAATGAGCTTCATGGCGGAGTCTTTATTGAAGATGCATCTCCCTAGTCCTCATCCCAGTCCTATCCTGCACTTGTTCTTATTTCTCTGTGTGGCATCATCTATGTGAGTCTGGGCACACAACCCCATGGAAGACACAATGTTTGATTCTGGCATAGCCACAAATACAATCACTGCATCTTCTGTGGTGATGTGGAGACACAATGTTTGATTCTGGCATAGCCACAAATACAATCACTGCATCTTCTGTGGTGATGTGGAGAAAAAGTTGTGAGATAGCCTACATGTGTGGCTTTTCTCCAGAAATCTGCTACAGGGAAGCCTTTGAAATGTGTTAATAGTGACTGCTGCTTTGGGTAAACCTGTCCTGTGTTTGGCTTGAAGAACTGTTCTTACTTCAGAGATCCATCCACTAATGGCCTGTGTACAAAGAGATATGTAGGCAAAGCCATTTCTTTAAAAAATATATATTATAATTTTACCTTTAGGCTGGCTCAGTGAATCAGAATAATGGAATCAAAGCAATACATATTCCTGATTTGAAAGAACTTGGCAATCTCTTTCTGAAAGAGAACAAAAAAAAAAAAGGTGTGTTTTTCCTCCCTCTGCTACAGTTGCTAGGGAGCTTTAAGCTGCATAGGATCTGTTAATGGGAATTATGTGTAAAACACACTATGCTGATAATTTTTCGGAGACAGGCTAGAGCTTAGTGTTACCTTCAAAGTCCTCATTTTCTTGTTGGAAATAAGATGATATGGGTGGTGACAGGAATGTCTGACAACACAATCGCAGCGGTATACAAACATGGAAACACGGTTTGGGAGCTGTCACAAACATACTATTTCTCAATGATTTATCCAAAAGCAGCAACACAAGGTGAGCAGAAAGTGAATCCCTTCTATGCATTGGAGAACAGTTTCAATAGCTTCACGTGCAGTCTTAAGAGAGATATAATTCCTGTTTGCCACTGAATAGAGTCCCTCTTTGTAGTCTTCTTATTTGTCCTCCTAGTCCCATTAGCTTCTCACATTTTGTCATAGAGAAATTCTCTTTCCTCTTTGGAAGTATTCTCTTTTGTGCCAGCTGTGAAGTGGAATTTTGGGCTGGAACAGGGAGCCACTAATGAGGGTCATTCCATCCTTCACAAGCTAGCTTTGGGTGCAGCTTGAAATGAAACCCTTTTTTAATTGTGTATTCTTTCTGAAGTGCTTCGGCAGCTCAGTATGGGGGAAGGAGCTTCTGCCAAGAGCGATAATGAAACATTTATACGGAGCCCGCGTGGGTCATTATAATAACATATATATTTGCTGCCACTTGTGTGCATGGCTTGGACGTGGCCCTAATGAGGGCAGAATATGTGGTGAGCCATCCTGAGCCCACTTTTGGGATAGGGCAGGATACAAGTGTAATAAATAAATAAATTGTCTGTTGATGACATTTTTGTTAGCATTGTCCAATAGAATACCATGGATTCATTAGCGGTGCCATCTCAAACAGAGTTATACCTTCCAAACTAGGGTTGCCCATTCAGCGGGTGGGTGGGGGTGGGTGGGAATACCTGGAGATTTTGGTGAAGGAGCTGGGGGAGGATGGAGTTTGGGGAGGGGAAAGACCTCAGCAGGGTACAATGCCGTACAGTCCATGCTCCAAAGTGTCCATTTCCTCCAGGGAACTGAGCTTTGTTGCCTGGAGATCAACTGTAATAGTGGGAGATCTCCAGGCCCCGCTTGGTGGTTGGCAACCATGTTTTAAGCCCATGAACTTCAAAAGGTATAAATGTGTTTCGGATTGCACTGTAGATCTAGTTAAATGACTATGCCTCCACCTGTGTTACCTTTATCTGTGTTAAATGTTTTTAAGAACATAAGAGAAGCCATGTTAGATCAGGCCAATGGCCCATCCAGTCCAACATTCTGTGTCACACAGCGGCCAAATATATATATATATATATATATATATATATATATATATATATATATATACACACACACACACACACACACACACACACACACACTGTGGCTAATAGCCACTGATGGACCTCTGCTCCATATTTTTATCTAACCCCCTCTTGAAGGTGGCCATGCTTGTGGCCGCCACCACCTCCTGTGACAGTGAATTCCACATGTTAATCACCCTTTGGGTGAAGAAGTACTTCCTTTTATCCGTTTTAACCTGTCTGCTCAGCAATTTCATCGAATGCCCACGAGTTCTCGTATTGCCATCGAATGCCCACGAGTTCTCGTATTGAAAGAAACTGTGTTGGATCTCATTTGAATTTTTTCAAGGTAGACTGCAGTTTTCTGAAACCAGTCAAAGGCAGTTCTCCCCCCCCCCCCCCGGCCCCCATGACTCAGTAGCTCAATGAGAGGGCATCCAACTGAGTTTATTAGAAAGGCAGGTTACAAATGTTGTAGGCAAATCTGAAGGTACTTCTGTCTTAGATAGAAAAGCTGGACTTTGGTGTGCACACAATTCAAAATGCTTTGATTGCTTGAAAATGGGGCATTTTTATTCCCGGCAATCATTGCGGCATGAAGTTTGATTTATATCGGGGGCAAGTACTCAAGCACAAAGCAAGCTAGGGCATCTACAAGGCAGGATGTTGAGTTGTAGGAAGTCTTCTTTTACTTGTTGGGAAAAGGCTCAGATTGGGAGAGGGATGGTTTTATAAGAGAGACAGAGACAGCAGACGGGTATAGTTAAATATCTGCAGATCTTGTCCTTTTACACCTTTGATAATGTTGGACTGTAACAGAGAGCTTTTCAGGAGCGATCAAGTATGAAAATTGAAAGTTGCCAAATGAAAGTTATATTCAGTGATGCATGTGTGTGCCCATGAGATCTGCCGATTTGATGTTGGCTGCCCGTGGAAATATCACAGACAATTTGGCAGTTGTAGATTTATATATATATATTTCTGCTTCAAACCAAAATCAGGCTAGCACATTCTACATGGTTTTATTACTTGACTGCTGTTTCACACTGTAATAGTCAATTGATGTGTGAGTTTTGAATTTAAGAGTGTGTGGATTACAAAACTGAGAATCTATTTAGAAGCACCTCATTTATTTTAAAGGTGTGGCTTTGGCTGAATGGTTGAGCATTTGCTTGACATGTAGGGAGCCCTAGCTTCCATCCATCCCCAATATCAAGATCCAGCATCTCCAGTTAAAAGGCTCAGGTATAATAGGTGATCTGAAAGACTCTCATCTGAGAGACTAGAAAGCTGCTACTGGGCAATGCTGACCTGGATAGACCAATGGTTTGATTCAATCTAAGGCAGCTTGGTGTATTTAGAAATTGCATACTATCTTCTCTCCACCCCCCCCCCCCCCAATTGATTCAAAATGTTTATTTTAGAACAAGAGGAGGAGAGCAATGCTGTCTATTTGGAGAAGGGGGAAAAAAACAGTTTTCTGTCAGAATTCCCTACATATTTGTTTTCACACCAGATCAGTCTATTAACAAACCAGTATTCCCTTTCTTACTTGAAATGCTTCTGATCTCAATAGAGAATTCAAAGTATCATTAAATGTGCAAGCCCTTAAATCACATTAAGAGTACTAGAGCTAAATATTTGGCTGCCTTTGTTGTTCTAGAATAATTTCCTTCCTACTTGAAATAAAACATGATGAAAATTAATTAAAATAGTATTATCAGGGTGGTGGTTTTTGTTTTACAGTGGCATGAGCTTGGGGCAAAATCAAGGATTTGATCTTCCCCCCGTTTTTTAGTGTTTATAATTTCCCTCATCAAGAATGTTCCAGGGCAAACGGACCCCCAATATGACATGTCATTATAAACAGTAAAAAAAAAGTTCACCATGTGATGTGTGAACCGATCCTCCAAACAGAGCAAAAAGCAAATCACTGTGCAATTCCAAGCAGTTGCACTTTTCAAAGCCCGTTGACTTCCATGGTCTTAGTGGGTGATAGTGTAATCTAAAGCAGAGTTATGCCCTTCTAATTCTGAAATCACGGAAATCTTGGGAGAGACCATTTTTCCTGCCTGGTAGATCCATAAAGAAACAGAACAAGGGTGCAAGTTACTTTCACTTACCGTACTTTCTTTCTATAGGTCATGCATTGCAAAATAAATATGCAGATTGCTCAATATTTTTCAGTGCCAGTTTTCATTATTTGTACCTTTATTTTTCCTCAGTCTGGCTATGACCAACATCCTCTAATATATAGATATTTTTTTCTAGAGCAATTGTGAATGTGGAGTGCAATTTGACCTCGATATATCTCAAAAGAATTGAGATCACCCAGCAAAAGTCTGAGCAACAAACTATTACTTCTGAGATTGAAGAAGCCTACAGAGTAATTCTCTTTCTCTCTCTCTCTTTTTGTTGTTGTCCGAGGAAGCTAATGTGTGGGGTTCTTTTTGAAAAAAAGGTGTGTTTATTTCTTCCATCCAAAGCCTTTTGTTCCAAAGTATAACAATATCTGTTCTGTATGGATCCAGTTTTGCATAAGTACAGTTTGCTTACTGTCCTTGGTGATATGGGCTGGGGTGTCCAAAACTTTTGTTCTGAGGCTCACAAAAATTTGTATTCATTGTGAGCCTTGGCTCAAAAGGTTTGGCTGTGTCAGGGTTAGGGGTGAGTTCTGTGCCACTTCCCAAGCACCACTGTCTGTCTACATCCCAGCTACTCTATCCCCTTTATGTCATAGAGTGGCTGGAATGTATGTAAGGCCCTAATTTGGTCACATTTTTGCTTTTTAATTATCTCTTTGCATTCCAGATGAGAAGTGTCCATGGGCCAGTGGTGGCCTTCAGGCTTCAGTTTGGACAGACCTGTCTTAACATTCTCCTACTTCCTTCTCCTCCTCTTCTTATGCCATCTTGCACATCTGTTTTTAACTGTGCCCTGTAGTTTGCTGGTACATTTGAGCCTGTAAACTGCTGTTTGTGCTTGTGTTCTGAGCCAAAAGTATGATCAAGTCTTAGTTTGCAGTTTGGCTTTAGAGGGCAAGTGCAAACAGGCTTGAATTTAACCACAAACTACACTTTGTCACCAAAGGGAAAGAATCTGAGCCCATGAGGAGAGGGAATGGGGGACTTCTGTAGTGGGTGAGCCTGAGAGTTTCGTGTTATATATGAACAATTCATAGTCTAAGGGCTGGATACAGCCAGGGTTTTCCCCTTAATGTCACCCAGTCCCTCTCCAGTCCCACATAGTTTTCATCCATGCAGCTTAGTGTACCTCCTCCCTCCCTCCCTCTTTCACCGGCAGGAAAACTGGTTGGATCCAACACTGAGTCTTCTTGAATGTGGTCATTCCATAGGTATTTTGTTAGCTCAGCACTCCAGGCAAATAACAGTGAGTGTTGCCTTATGCAGCTCCTCGGGATCAGCTTGATAAAAACCATTTCATCTTCGTGACAGGTAGATGTTAAGTTGATTAAAAGTATAATCTTGAAGGAAAGCGCTTCTCGTTTACGTTGCTCTTGTTCTTTTGGTTTTATAAAAAATATACTTCGGGAGGGAGAGGGATGTCCAGTTCAGATGCTTGCAACATTGTCTTCAACTTCTATTTGTCATAGAACCATAGAGTTGGAAAGGACCTCCAGGGTCGTCTAGTCCAGCCGCCTGTACAATGCTTCTAAACTCTGTAATTTAAGCGGATGAGCAAAATTTGTTCAGGATTGCTCTGCAAGTGGTCTTCCTGCGGGCATCAGCACTACTGTGCAAGGTGGCTGTTTCTGGCAGGCACTCATTCGGAGGTGTTGAATGTATGACCTGTCACTCTCACACCTGGCTACTACCAGTTCAAACAAGACCACTTGCCTGGGTCCTTGGAGTAGTTACTCGAGATCTTACCCTTTTCCTTTTCAGGCTCTTTTTTTCTGTTACTAATTCCCAAGGATAATAGATTCACTGCTTTATTAAGGACACAACCGCATTGTGCAAAAAACGAACTGTCCATTTCAGCACCAGAGAGCACAAATATTTTCCTAATTGAAAAATACCATCTGAAATAAATGCAGCAATTTTCAGTGCCTGAAATTAGGGAAATGGAAGCTCTAGGGAAAAGCATACAGAGGAAAACGGCGGTCTGCATCAGTATGGATTGCGTGTGCCTAGCTACAGTAGCTGGCGTAATCTAGAGGTTTACAGTGCCATTTTAAGAAGGTCTACTTGGGTCAAGTCAGTGGGGTTTACTCCCAGGGCAGTGTTCTTAGGATGACACCATAAGTCTTGTTGAACTGATGAGTCTTTTTGGAATTTTTAGAACTCTACCACAAAGAGCCAGTTTGATGTAGTGGAAAAGAGTGGTGGATTCCCTACTTCTCCACATCCAGCTGCTGGGTTTGATTCCCCACACCTCCACATGCAGCTGCTGGGTGACCTTGGGCCAGCCACAGTTCTCTCAGAGCTGTTTTCACAAGAGCAGTTCTCAAAGAGCTCTCTCAGCTCCACCTACCTCACAAGGTGTCTCTTGTGGGGAGAGCAAGGGGAAAGGAAATGGTAAGCTGCTATGAGACTCTGAGTGAAGGATGGAATATAAATCCAGTCTCCTCTTCCTCCTCCAGGTAGGGTCTGCAGTTCTCCTGGAATTACAGCAGATCCCAGTGGCAGCTTCTGAGGGCTGACTCTATGGTGTCAAATCCCTGCTGAGCTCCCGCCTTAGACACTGCCCCCAAATTCCCAATGGTGGCAAGGCAGGCAGAGTCAGTCACAAGATGGCAGGCCCAGCTGAGGATGCTTGGCTGTGTCATGCTTGCCCAGGATGAGTTGAATGTCTTTGCATTCAGTCAGCTGGGTGAGAGGAACTGGGGTTGCAAGGGCTGTCTTGGCAAATTTTAAGGGGAGTGCCTGGTGAGGATGGAGCTTGGGGAAGATGCAGTGTTAATTTCTGACGACATTCTAGGAATTTCCTTCTGTTTCTGTGTTAAAGACAACAGAGATGGGATGGGATTTCTGGATCATCACTAGAGTGGCAGTTTTTTCTCCCACACCTCAGTTTCTTGAAGACAGGAATTGGTACCAAGGGTGGGGGGTTAATCTGCTACAGGTGGACAGGTAGCAAGCCTCGAGCAATCTGAAGCTGTCTATCCCCCCCCCCCCCCCAGTCTACTCAAGATTCTCTGGATTTTATCCTCAAGGTTCAAGAAACAAGTGGGTGCTTGGGAACATATCATTGGCCCCCATGGCACTACTTTGAGGAACACTGGTCTATAAGAATGAACTGTGCTTTACAAAGTCACACATTCAAATCTCAGCCAGAAATTCACTGGATGGCCTTAGCCATGCCCTCCCTTAACCTGTGTCCACCATCCACAACATCAGGAATAATAATTTTGGCTTAGTTTACAGGGCTGTCAAAAGTGTTGTACAAATGCAAAGTACAGTTAGTTTTGGTCGTTCATATGAAGATATCTGTTCTTTGGATGAGCATTGAACAAAACGAGTTTGCTCAAGTACACCCAATATAAAAGGATGTAAAGGCATGCAAAATTAATGTTCTCATGATTCACAGTCTGCCCTAAATGTCCTTTCCTGTGTGCAGCTATAATTGGAACACATTCTCCTCAAAAAATTTTTGAGGGAGTTGTGGTAGAATAATTCCAAAGGGAGGGATGGGGAACCTTTTTTCTGCCAAGGGCCATTTGGATATTTATAACATTTGTGGGCCATACAAAATTATCAATTTAAGAAAAAGTGTTCTGCCGAGGGAGAACAATTCAGGCCGTCAAAATTAATGCAAGTAATTGTTTTTCTATTTGAAGTCATGTGGGGAGAGCCTAATTTGGTACACACACACGCATCCGGCCTGCCGCCCTAGACAGATGCCTAGGTCTTGGACTTGGTTTGTAGAAAAAGCCAAGCAGGAGCTCATTAGCATATTAGATCACATCCCCTAATATTAGCATATTAGGTCAAACACTCATTAGCATATTAGGCCACACCATCTGGGATAATCAAGTGCAAATTGAACTGGTGGTAGCTGGCTCCCACATCCCACCCCTGCCATCCCTCCTTTCATGTGGAAACTGCAGCTGCTCCCAGCAGACCTTTAAAGGCACCCCCATATCCCAGCAGCAGTCCGTCACAATGCCAGGGAGGGAGGAAAGGAAGGAAGGAAGGGAAAGAAAGAAATGTGGGGAAGAAATGGAAAGAAAGGGAAATAAAGAAACGGGGTGAATAAAGGAAAAATAAAGAAAATAAAGAAGGGGGGGAAAGGGGACTAGGGGAAGTAATAGAAAGAAAGGGAAATAAAGAAATGAGGGGGAAACTTACCTGAACTGTGGCAGTGACTTTTCCAGGCCCCACAGTGATTCTGGCCAGCCAGCCAGGCCGCCATGCAGCGTGGCTAGGCCCTGCGATCCCTGCCAGCCACCTGGCCCCACCCTGGGGAGCCACTTCACAGCGCAGCTGGGCCCCACTATCCTCACCGGCCAGCCAGGCTCCAGGGAGGCTGCCATGTGACTCAGCTTGGTCCAGCAATCCCCGAGGGCCAGACCACATTCCCCACCCCTGCCATAGGTGAACAGTAGTGAACTACAGAAGCAAGTGAAGAGATGAACTGTCCTCCAGGGCAGGGGTGGAATTCTAGCAGGAACTCCTTTGCATATTAGGCCCCACCCCCTTGATGTAGCCAATCCTCCAAAAGCTTACAAAAAAAAGAGCCTTGTAAGCTACTGGAGGATTGGCTGCATCAGGGGTGTGTGGCCTAATATGCAAAGGAGCTCCTGCTAGAATTCCACCCCTGCTCCAGGGTATGGTGTATTTCTTCAATAATGTGTTCTTTCCTCAGTCAAGAGGAAAGCTTCATTGCAGGGTCGCCAGGACCCCTGGTTGCCAGCAGGGGTTGGGTGGGGATAGGGTTGCCAGCTCTAGCTCGGGGAACTCCTGGAGATTTCGGGGTGGAGCCTAAGGAGGACAAGGACCTCAGTGGCGATACAGTGCCATAGACTCCACCATCCAAAGCATCCATTTTTTCTATACTCTGGAGATGAGGTGTAATCCCGGGGAATCGCTAGATAGGATTGCCAAGTCTGGGTTGGGGATGCTTGGAGATTTTGGGGGTGGAGCCTGAGGAGGGCAGGGTTTGGGCCATAATGCTATCGAGTCTGACTTCCAAAATGCCCACTTTCTCCAGGTGAAACTGATCTTTGTTGCCTGGAGATCAGTTATAAAAGCAGGTTCTCCAGCCACCACTTGGTGGTTGGGAACCTTATCCCCAGGTCCTGCCTGGAGTCTAGCATGCCTGCATCATTGTAGTTCAGAAAGTACATTTTCTCTAATAATTAAAGTTATTTTTCTGTTTGACCTTCAAGCAGTTTTCCATAATCTCACCCTCAGTTTACAAATGCTAGCAGACCAACAGGCTTGGGCTTTGTGTGTGTGTTTGCGTGTCTCTCAGTCGTGGAGTGATCTAACTACACATAACTGTTTTGGACAAATACCAGACATTTCCTGGCTGTTTTGGAAAGTACATTCTGATCTAATTGTCTGGTAAACACTGTCTTGGACCTCTGGCAGTTTTTTTTTAATAAACTTAGACGGTACTACCTGAATTACTGTGAGAAATGAAATTACAAAACAGTTAAGATACATAAGCTAGGGGAAATTATGCTGCAGCATGTTCTGTAATTTTATTTTTTGCATTTCCTTTTTACAAAATTTGAATAACTTAAAAGCTAATTTACTACAAATCGTACATCAACAGAGCCAGGCTCAGAAGCTCCTGCTAACTAAAGAAAACATCTACAAGATATGTAAGTGTCCTCCTTACTTAACAAGAGACATTGATGGGAAAACACAGTGTTTACTTGTACAGGCACATCCCTTTTTGCAGTCTGGATGCTGGTGGTTAATACTACATTCTGCAGAAACATTTTTGTTCATCTGGCCTGGTTCATGTATTTGCATGGACTACTGAT
Organism: Heteronotia binoei; assembly: GCF_032191835.1. Lineage (NCBI taxonomy): Eukaryota > Metazoa > Chordata > Lepidosauria > Squamata > Gekkonidae > Heteronotia > Heteronotia binoei. Next base: position 28,428,911 of record NC_083238.1, read on the forward strand.
CTGTATTTGTAGGTATATTTACAGCTATTTCTTGCTCAGCACCCCCATTCAAGCCAACCAAAAGCTGTTCACTGAAACAAGGATGATGTATAAAGGAGTTCCAGTTTATACAAAATAAAACGGCAATCCATTTGTACCCTTTAAGACTAACAGAATTAAATCCAGCGTAGGGTTCTGTATTACAGAGCTCACTTCATCAGATGCAAAACAAAGTGTATATACACAACAGAAATGGGAAAGGAGGGTAAAACAAAGAGAAGCTGTTTCTTGTTTTGATCCATGGATGGACTCATTCGTAACTCACATGCTGTTGTCTGGTGTCTCTTGATATTAGTTCGGCTGGTTAGCAAATTTGTTTCCATGAAATTTAGAAGATAGCAGGGCTTTTTTTGTAGCAGGAACTCCTTTGCATATTAGGCTACAACCCCTGATGTAGCCAATCTTCCAAGAGCTTACCGGGCTTTTAGTACAGGACCTACTGTAAGGTCTGGGAGGACTGGCTACATCAGGGGTGTGTGGCCTAATATGCAAAGGAGTTTCTGCTACAAAAAAGCCCCGGTAGACAGTGAGTGTGAGGTGACAGGAGGTCTATTGGGTGCCTTGTATAAACTCAGTGTATGGAATGCCCTGACCTGGATAGCTCGGGTTAGGCCAATCTCATCAGATCTTGGAAGCCAAGCAAGGTCAGCCTTGGCTAATATTCGGAAGGGTGTCCTCCCAGGAATACCAGGGTCATAATGGAGAGGCAGACAATGGCAAACCACCTCTGAAACAGCCTTAAAAACAAGTCTAGCTCGCCACCTAGTGGTGCATAACACTAAAAGAACTAGAACTTCTGGCTGCCAAACAATCTTAGGATCTCCCGGCTTAGGATGAGTGTATTCCTTTGAAAGTAGAACTGTTTCATTAAAGCTGGTACAGACTTCTCATCCTTTTGACATCCAAATGAGGTCTGGACATATGAGTCAAGATCTCCCCTCCCTCGGAGCCCCTGTGGAAATGCTGTGACAGACCTTTTATTCCAAAGAAAGTGAAAAGGCTCCCCACATTATTTATTGGGGGGGGGGGGTCTTGCTCAACTTTTTGTACAAAGACAGAAGCAAAAATTAAAAGCCTGGTCTCCAGAGTATGACCTACAGCTCATTTTTTGCTTCGAGCATAAACAGACACAATCATTTGTAGAATACTGATATATTTCTTTTTCCAGAGGTGTTATGATGCAGTTTGTTGTTTGCTAGGCATTCTTGACCTAACAAGTGCTTTCTTTGAATCCAAGAGAAAACTTGACTTTACTAAAAGGGAAAAAAAAAAACTTCTATAGCCTTTTGTCTTTCTAGCTTTGTTCTTAGCCCACTCATATCAAGGGCATTTCATATATTGAACAAAAGGTTCTATTCTAGGGTTGCTGCACTTGCATAATTTTACATAATTTGACTTTTAAATTACAAGTTTTCTGTATCTATTGCTCTTTATTTTAAAATACGGGGTTTCCCATCAAAGCAGTTTACAAGTGAAATAGCCACCCTCTCACTTTCAGAATTTGATTACAGATCTGAAGACATGATAAACATGAATACAAACAGAGAATGCCTGTCAGGTAGTAGTAATAAGAGCTAAACCATAATGTGGATTTAGAAAAAAATTAAAATATTTAAAAAGTTGCAATAGATATATTTTTTCAGGGAATTGGCTGGCAGTTGGGAATATCCCCAAATCCATCTGAGTAGGCATACCAGCATCCCTTCCATTATTATTGATATTCCATCAATGGAATATATTATTGATATTCCATCATTGAGGTCCATTAGCATCCCTTCCATTATTATTGATTTTCCATCATTGAGGTCCATCAGTGGCTATTAGACACAAGGTATAGATGGAACTCTCCATCTGGGGAAAGTGATGCTCTGTATTCTTGGTGCTTGGGGCGCAATAGTGGGAGGGCTTCTAATGTCCTGGCCCCACTGGTGGACCTCCTTATGGCACCTGGTTTTTTGGCAACTGTGTGACAAAGTGTTCGACTGGATGGGCTACTGCCTGATCCAATATGGATTCTCTTATGTTCTTATGTTCTCTTACATTCTTATTCAAATGCGTTAACAGTGTGGGCCACTGGTAGAGATTGGCTGGACAACTGAGAGATTAAGGAATGTTTATGAACATTCCAATTGCTCAGGGAAGAAAACGACAAGCAACAGAATGTCTGGAGTCCAGTTATTGTGAGATAAGAAGAAAGCTGTCCTTTAGATTGGTTTTGCAAAGACACTAGATGAGTAGGGAAATTATATGCCCAATTTTAAATTGTGTTTGCCTTGACCTGCGCATTTTGCTACATGGATGTTATGTTTTGTTGGTTGTTATTTGATGGGTCTTTGACCATATTAAACATTGATGATGGTAAGTAGGGTGGAACATGCTGCAGGCTGATAAACTGAATGGAAAGGTTAAGAACATAAGAGAAGCCATGTTGGATCAGGCCAATGGCCTATCCAGTCCAACACTCTGTATCACACAATGGCCAAAATTTTTTTATATATATACATATAATAGCCACTGATGGACTTCTGCTCCATATTTTTATCTAACCCCTTCTTGAAGCTGGCTATGCTTGTAGCCGCCACCATCTCCTGTGGCAGTGAATTCCACATGTTAATCACCCTTTGGGTGAAGAAGTACCTCCTTTTATCCGTTCTAACCCGACTGCTCAGCAGTTTCATTGAATGCCCATGAGTTCTTGTATTGTGAGAAAGGGAGAAAAGTACTTCTTTCTCTACCTTCTCCATCCCATGCATTATCTTGTAAACCTCTATCATGTCACCCAGTTTGGTGTAGTGGTTAAGTGTGTGGACTCTTATCTGGGAGAACTGGGTTTGATTCCCCACTCCTCCACTTGCACCTGCTGGAATGGCCTTGGGTCAGCCATAGCTCTGGCAGAAGTTGTCCTTGAAAGGGCAGCTGCTGTGAGAGCCCTCTCCATCCCCACCCACCTCACAGGGTGTTTGTTGTGGGGGAGGAAGGTAAAGGAGATTGTGAGCCGCTCTGAGACTCTTCGGAGTGGAGGGCGGGATATAAATCCAATATCTTCTTCTTCTTCTTCACCCCGCAGTTGACGTTTCTCCAAGCTAAAGAGCCTCAAGTGTTTTAACCTTTCTTCATAGGGAAAGTGTTCCAAACCTTTAATCATTCTAGTTGCCCTTTTCTGCACTTTTTCCAATGCTATAATATCCTTTTTGAGGTGCGGTGACCAGTATTGCACACAGTATTCCAAATGAGACCGCACCATCAATTTATACAGGGGCATTATGATACTGGCTGATTTGTTTTCAATTCCCTTCCTAATAATTCCCAGCATGGCGTTGGCCTTTTTTATTGCACACGCACACTGTCTTCACATTTTCAGTGAGTTATCTACCACGACCCCAAGATCTCTCTCTTGGTCAGTCTCTGCCAGTTCACGCCCCATCAACTTGTATTTGTAGCTGGGATTCTTGGCCCCAGTGTGCATTACTTTGCATTTGGCCACATTGAACATCATCTGCCACGTTGGCGCCCACTCACCCAGCCTAAACAGATCCCTTTGGAGTTCTTCACAATCCTCTCTGGTTCTTACCACCCTGAACAATTTAGTGTCATCTGCAAACTTGGCCACTTCACTGCGTACTCTCAACTCCAAATCATTTATGAACAAGTTAAAGAGCATGGGACCCAGTACTGAGCCCTGCGGCACTCCACTGCTTACCGTCCTCCACTGCAAAGACTGCTCATTTATACTCTCTGCTTCCTATTCATTAGCCAGTTTTTGATTCACAAGAGGACCTATCCTTTTACTCCATGACTTTCGAGCTTACTAAGGAGCCTTTGATGAGGAACTTTATCAAAAGCTTTCTGGAAGTCAAGGTAAACAATATTTATTGGGTCTTCTTTGTCCACATGTTTGTTCACCCCCTCAAAGAAATGTAACAGGTTAGTGAGGCAAGATCTTCCCTTACAGAACCCATGCTGAGACTTCCTCAATAACTCGTGTTCATCAATGTGCCTACTCATTCTGTCCTTGATAATGGTTTCTACCAACTTTCCCGGTATTGAAGTCAGACTGACTGGCTTGTAGTTACCCGGATCTGCTCTGGAACCCTTTTTAAAGATGGGGGTGACATTTGCTACCTTCCAGTCCTCAGGAACGGAGGCAGATTTCAATGAAAGATTACATATTTTTGTCAAAAGATCCACAAGTTCAACTTTGAGTTCTTTCAGAACTCTTGGATGTATGCCATACGGACCTGGTGACTTATTAGTTTTTAATTCGTCTATCATTTGTAGGACCTCCTCTCTTGTCACCTCAATCTGACACAGGTCTTTCAACACCCCTTCCAATATAAGTGGTTCTGGAGCAGGCAAACACTTCTCATCTTCCACAGTGAAGACGGAGGCAAAAAATGCATTCAGCTTCTCAGTCATTTTCCTATCCTCCTTCAGTAATCCTTTGACCCCTTGGTCATCCAAGGGCCTCACTGCCTCCCTGGCTGGTTTCCTGCTTCTAATATATTTGAAGACATTTTTATTGTTGGTCTTTATGTTTTTTGCAATATGCTCATCATAGTCCCTTTTTGCCTGCCTGCTCACAGTCTTGCATTTGATTTGCCACTGCCTGAGTTCCCTTTTATTAATTTCACTTGAACTAGCTTTCCACCGCTTAAAGGAGTCCTTCTTACCTTTTACAGCTTCCATTACTTTGTTTGTTAACCTTGCAGACCTTCTCTTATACCTGTTTGTGCCTTAACAGATTCTTAACAGACAGGATATGAAAGGGTCAGGAATAGAGAAGATGTTCCTTGCCTACTTCATGACATTTTCTCCAAACCTGTCCTTTTTTGCCCTCTTTGTCTACTTCTCTAAGCTCTTAGTCCTTATAGAAAAATTAACATTTCTTAAAGAAATGCCTGGGAATTAAAATCCATGACCTTATTGGATATAAAATATGGGGTTGAATTCCATCTGCTTTTTCACTCAAGCCTTTTCCAATTCCAATCCATTTCTACAACTCCTGTCCCACATGGTTTTTCTCTGTGCAGTTCTCATTATTCCTGACACAGCTTTTTAATTATCAGACATTAGGGGAAGAGCAATATCATGCGACATCACAGTGTCACTTATTATTGTACCCAGAAGTGACATCACAACACTATAGGGAAGTCTAGAGATTTGAACTCTGAGCAGAAGTGTTGAACACGTTTGTTATGAGAGATGGATCTGACATAAATGGGCCAGGCCGTGTGTGCCGTAAAATGTAATTCCAGATAACAGACATAGAAATTTTTATAAAGGACACAGACTAACACAATTTAAAGAGATTATTTTTAAAACTTAAAATACAAACATGCTTAAAACAGTAACACTCTTGCAATATTTTGTTTATTTGACAGTATTTGATATCTGATGCCTCTCAAACCTCCCCCCCACCACCTTAAAAGATGCCTGCCTAAAATGGAGAATTGGGGGAGCAATGGGATTTGTTAATGCAATTTTAAAAAGTCAAGAAAAAACACAAGGAACTCAATAGAACTTTAAACTAAAAATATAAAATTTTCTGAGCCAAGGAAAATATGAAATGGCTGAACATTGTAAGCTTTCACATGCACCCCAATCTATTCACAGTGGCAGTGGCTTTCCAGGCAAGGTCTCAGGTTTCTTTTTTACAGGGTAGTTTGAGATGGGGGAGTCTTGAAGGCCCTTTGGAAATAATGGGAGCCAAGAATGTTACAGGCTTCATTGAAATATATTTCAGAACAAAAAAAAATGCAAAGAAAATGTGGAATGGATTTTCTATCAAGGTCTCTGGGGCCAGATAGACTAGTCTGGAAATGGAAAATCCATTCCACATTTTCTTTGCAATTTTTTTTTGTTCTGCAATATATTTCAATGAAGCCTGAGGAGCTTCTGCTGGTGAAGAGGAGCTGGGAAGTTCAGCAGCCCTGCCCTCTGCTTCCTGTACTCAGTGGCAGCTTGAGCTTGGAAGGCGAAGGACAGGCACTGGAATGGGCTGGGCTGGGGGAGAAGAGAGCTGCGGGCCATAGAGATTGGGGGTGGTGGTCCTAGATTGTCACAGTGTCACTTCTGGCTACAACCGGAAGTGATGTTTTGAGACATTACTAACCACTATTTTGGCTCCTGGTGAACAACCACAGTGTACTCTAGTAGTGAGAGTTTGTCTGCCACCCCCAAGCAAATGGCAACTCTAAACTATACAATACAGTGATTTGGCAACAGAAAAAGCATCTTGGAAGCCTGCCAGCCTTAATTACCATAAATGTAGTTATTGTCATTGCAATATAATTTTTTGTCATTGGTAAAATGAGGGGTTTTATCTTCTCAACTTGTTAATGATCTGCCTCTGTTTTATGAATAGGACTCTGAAGATGCAGCAGTATCCTAAATAAATACATTCTGTACAACTGAGAAGCATACAATGGAGCAGTGAACCATGGCCCTGGGTTGCAGCACTGACCATGGCTCCGTGCATGGTAAAACCGTAAAAACCAAAGGGAGCTTTGAGTATTATTGAGCAAGGCCTCTTGTATGCGTATGCATGCATCCTGCTGACTCTCATCCTCAAGCCAGTGGTGACTGAGGGCCCAACTACACTTTTACATTTTACAATCGTTTTTGCTGTTTCGCATGCATGGAATACTTCAAGTGGAACAGCAAAATGGAGAAATGATTCCCCCCGCCCCATGCTGTTTCCACTGAGGAAAACAGCTGGAGGGAAGTAGGAGGCCCATCCTCCCACTGTGGCAACATTCCAAACCCGTTTGCCCGTAAAAGAAACCATTCCTGCATTTCCTGTGTGGCTCCAGGGAACTTGCATTGACTCTTTAAAAACATGAGCATGTAGTTTGGCCCCGAAATCTTGGAATGCAGCATTTATCATTGATTCTTTAGCTGTTTATCAGTGGGTTCCGATAATAGATTAGACAATATTTTGAGTTCTCTTCTTCTATTTCACCTGTTAGCACTCAAGGTTTATGAGCTCTCTGGCCGTTTTCGCACTCACGTTTTACTGGCGCCACGACCCTCCTGACGCCGGCGAATCTGCATGGCTTTCGCACCAGAAGCTCCGGCGCTCCCAGAAGCGCCGGCTACTTCCGTCGCTAAGCCAGCGCAAACGGAAATCGCAAAGATGCAGGAAAACGTTTGCGCTGGCTTAGCGACGGAAAGCGCCGGCGCTTCTGGGAGCGCCGACGCTTCTGTTGCGAAATCCATGCAGATTCGCCGGCGTCAGGAGGGTCGTGGCGCCAGTAAAACGTGAGTGCGAAAACACCCTCTGTATAAAAGACAGCCTTCTTGGTCTCTTCCTAACACATCTCCGTTGTGCAGCTATAAAATGTTTATATACTGGCATAGAACGTTTGACGCTTGATCACATTTCTCCCCCCCCCCCATCTCCCCATAAAAAATCAATACCTGTACCAATAATATATTAGCTCATGTCCACCCAGTATGTTTGGCTTGTCTCCTTTGTTTCTTTTTTTGAGACGAATTTGGATGGATGCCATTCCTCTCTGGCCTTAGAAAACATTTCTGTTATAAGAGGAAGGAGGAAAAAAAAAAACCCAGTTCCCTCTATTGACTTGAGCGTCTGCAATAAGAAAACTGCATTGAAGTCTTATAATTCTGATATCCTGGAAAAGGTTCATTGAACTGTGAACATAGGGTTGCTGGCCTCCAGAGAGCTCCCGGGATCGCAATTGATCTCCAGACTACATAAACCGTTTATTTCTTTAAAATGGTTATTCAACTTCTCCTGGAGCAAATGGCTGTTTTGAAAGGTGGGCTGCATGGCATTATGCCCTACCAAGGTCCCTCCTGTTATGTTCTGTGTGAGGTTTAGTTTAAGCATGCTTAGATTCTTTCTCTGGGTTCTGATACCTACAGGTTGAGTGGCCAGTCAGAATGGAGGGCTCTCCTGTTGCCTATGCTAATAAAGGATCCGAGGGGAACCAATGGGTTTGTTTGGCACCTAAAAAGGGGCATGTTATGGGTTACTGAAGAGTATATATGAAGCAGTAGAATGTGGGCTGTTGTTGTTGAGCTATTTGAAATGAAGTACTGTTGATCACTCCGGCTGTTGAACTCACTATTCTTCACCTCCTCTCCCTAAACCCCGTTCTCCCAGATTCTACCTTCAAACTTCCAGGTACTTCTGAACACAGAAATGGCAATCCTAATCTGAACATGTTGGAATGACAGAGTTTTGGGGGAGTATCACTGAGTTACAAAAAAAAGAAAACAAACCTGTTACTCCTAAAAGCCTTAGTGTGAAACACATTTGTATTATGCAAATATATTTCACACCAAGGCTGTTGAAGAGGAATTTTTTTTTTTGGGTCACTCACCATAGCTACAAAAAGAAAGAAAACAGGCTAGACTGGGAGGGCAGTATAATGTTTTGATATAAGCCATTGACTGCAGGGTGAAGAATATGGAGGGCAAGCTACCCTTCCTCCTGGCTCAAATTGGAATTGACCCAGAAGATGTCTCTTTCCACTGTGTATTTTTCTACCCACAAAGGGGGGCCCACACAGCCTCTAATGATTGTGGGGGAACCGGGTTTGTTTAGAACTGTAAACCTTCCCCTCAGTTCCTGAGTGTTTTTAAGGTAGCAAGTATAAAGGCTTTGGGTTTGCTGCCATGAGGTAAGTTTAATAGTGAGCAAGAACAAGGAGGCAGGACTTTATGTAAAGTTGCTTTTAAAGAACAGATCAGCAGCACAGATCTCCAGACAGTCAAAGGAGAAAATTTAAGCTAGCTATGACTTCTGAGTGTGGAATGAATTCTCCTTAATGCTTGCGGGTACAAACAGGCCTTCACTGATTTGCCATCAGGTCAGATCCTCTCACACACACAGGATTCAGATTAAATGGTATGAGGTCTGCCTGTTACAAGAGACAGGCCTCACAACTGGGTACTTTGCCTTTTTTCCAGAGGCAGAATTAAACCACTCTGCCATGCTACCAGGCAGAACTACCCTTCAAAGTGTCTGCTCTTTTGGTGATGCAACTCAAAACTATCCCTACATTGCCCCTGAGGCAGACCTGGGCTGGATTCGGAGGGCTTAGGCACTTCCCCCAGGAGGATCAAAAAGTCCAAGTCAGACACCCACAGCTACTGCCACCCTTGCATTCACTCCGTTCTCCGACATCTCAAATAGCTATCAGTTGAGAAGTGACAGCAATGTACTCCTCCCACGTTTCCTGGCGTCTGACCACAGGAGCGTGCAAGTGAGGCAGATTGGCAGTGTGAATATGCCAAGCTGTTCTACATGCCCACCAGTATTCTTTTTTCAAAAAAATCACGGCCATGGAGCGGCTGAGTGCACGAGTGCATATGTGCACAGCTACTAAAAATGCAAGGAAAAAAACACAAAAGGGGATGGCACACAACAACCGTGTGAACATGTCAGTGTGCCTGTAATGTGCTGAGTTACGAGACTTGTAGAAGGCAACATGCTTTATTGGCGAGTACATCACAAAAGGGAAGATGGCGGGGCCAGGTCCCCGATTATATACATCTCCTGGAACAACCCTCTACCTGGCCAGTTAAACTTCCCGCCACAGATCTTCATAGGTGGAGTGTATTTATGTCCTTACATCCGGTGACCTGCGGTCTCCTAGTGGTCACCTCAGCGCGCACGCACACGCGCTGTGTTGTGAATTCCAGGATCGTATTTCAAGACACAACAGTGTGATATATGGGCGGCTTGCATGGGAGTGTCTGATTGGGATTTATCTGCTCCATTTTGGGATGGCATGATATGTGACTCCTCCCCCCCACACAGAGCTGCCCATCTGTATCCAGCCCTGAACTCATCTCCTGCTGTGCTTCCCTCGACTATTCTATCCCCCTTCTAAAAGGTGATTGGAAGCTGGAGCAGTACTCCCAAGCAGTACACTCAAAGATGAAAGGACTGAGTGGCTGTTTTTCCCTTTGGGGGCAGGACATCGTCCTGATTTGTCACCACTGTCACGACTCTGCTGTTGCAGAGGTGTTCTTCCACTGGTGGAGGGAAACAGGAGTTGCTGAGAAGATGGGTGACTTACTGGCATAATGTCTGTACTTAGAAAGGATTTTATTTCTAATCCTTTGAGACTTTCTGAGCTCTAAAGTGTCACTTCTACCATTTGCTATGTTTGTCTCAAGATCTTGTTTTTGGTCTTCACCAGGGGTCGCTTTGTAGAAAAATATGTGGTGGAGCTCATCCAGGGATTGTTATGCAGCTGCACCTACTATTCAATGGGCAAGGTGGGGAGGAGGAGGGGGAACCCTCAGAAAGGTTCAGGAGCTGTGCTCCTGTGAGCTCCTGCTGAATCCAAGGCCTGGTCTTCACCATCCATATTTGTGAGACGTATTTGGTTTTTTGATAACCATCCCACCTACATACAGCAAGACCAGTTTTTTTTCTCTTTCCTGTGGCACATGAGAACTATCACTATCCGATGTCCCTCCAAACATCTGTGAGTTCAGTTTTAGACTGGTACTAAGAGTATGTTTGGTCTTCTAAAAAAATCTCATCTAAGAGTACAGTGATTTTTGATTCAGTTTGAAAGATACGTTTGACACACTTCACACTTGTGTCGTCCTGTGTCTGGACTTTCCCTTAATTGCTACTTCTAGCTAGTTTTATATCTTCTTTTCTTGCATGGTGCCTGTTCTGATCTTTCTGTGTTTGAAGCAGTGAGGCTTCTATGAATCTTAAAAAAAAAAAAAATTAATCATTTGACGTATTCTTTTTCCTTCTGATGATTATCAGTGAGTTTCTCTGAAGCTCTCAACCTCAAAGAGACTTTCACATCTTATGGAACAACCTGAAGAGCTGAGCTCCTTGCAAAGTAAATGAAGCTAAACTTTATCTAATAAACATCTTTATGTTTTGTTATATCAATGTACATTACTGATTGATTGGTTGTGTCATAAATTGTCTGTATGCTAGGTCACCCAGGAAGAGAAAGACCAAAGACCAACAGAGAAAGAGAGCAGTATTAGTTCTCAATTCCATTTCCCTCCCTGGAGAATGCTGTCTAATCTCCAAGTACATCTCTGTTCAGTCCTTCCAGTTTTAAATCTCCTCTTTCATTCTACTGATGAGGTGAGCTTTTAAGTTGAATTTTGAATGTAATCAGAACTTCAGCAAAAATGTAACAATATCTGAAGCTCACTACACAGTGACTGATTCACAGGACAAAAAGTTCTATTATCCCTCCCAGCCATACCATAGGAGCCTCTAAAATATCCCCTCCCTTTACATTAGCTTCCCCACTTGGTATTATGGAAGCAATTTTTACTTTTGCATAGACATTCACATTCGTCCATGGATCTGTATGATCCAAATAAAATCCTAGTAGATTAATAGACGTTGTGTGAACAAAGTTTTAAAATCACAAACTGGATACAGAAGAGAGCAGTGCAGAGGTGAATTTTACTCTGGTTATACAGATGAAGTTGCCATGTGTCTGGTGTAGAAGTGTCACCAGTAAATGTGTTCCCTGGGTTTAGAAGGTAAGCCTCAACAGCATTTAATATTTGCTTTCAACATGAAGCGTTACAGACCCACATTTTTCCTCTGGCTCAGTTTAAATACCTGAGCCAGAGATCAGCTCCTTTACATTGTCTTCTTTTTCTGTTCCCTCCCTCCTCCTCCACAGTTGATTAGCTGCATCCACTGGGCACTTAGGAACCATTGTCCTCAGAAGTCTAAGAGCTAGTTTGGACTAGCGGTTAAGAGTGCAGATTCTAATCTGGAAGAACTGGGTTTGATTCCTCACTCCTCCACAAGCAGCTGCTGGATGACCCTGGGGCAAGCCACAGTTCTCTCAGCACAGCAGTTCTCTGAGAGCTCTCTCAGCCCCACCTACCTCACAGGGAGTCTGTTGGGGGCAGGAGAGGAAGGAAAGGAGATTGTAAGCCGCTCTGAGACTCTGAGTGAAAAGCAGGATATGAATCCAGTCTCCTCCTCCTCTTTTTCTTCTTCTTGATGAGCTTGATATTGGCTGCATAAAGCCTTGAGGACTTCACTTCCCAAGTTGTCCTGGATATGCCACATCCAAGACACCAGGAGGAAAGCAAGGTGAAGTGGAGGGGAGGGAGCAAGATCTCTTCCCATCCATCTGCTGATTGGATGCCTGCCTGCCACTCTCACCAGCAATCACAAATTAACCAGAGAGATAAAGGAGGAAGGGAGAGATGTTGGCTCAATAGGGAGGGATGGCGGCTCAGTGGTGGAGCATCTGCTTGGTAAGCAGAAGATCCCAGGTTCAATCCCTGGCATCTCCAGCTAAAAAGGGTCCAGGCAAATAGGCATGAGTAGACAATACTGACTTTGATGGCCTGTGGGTCTGATTCAGTATAAGGCAGCTTCATATGTAAGGGAGTCAGGTAGTGTCTCTTCAGTGTCTCTCCAAGCTAGGGTGGTTGGGGGGGGGGGATCCAAATTGTGTGTGTACTGGAAATAGCTTGTTTTAATTCCCCCTCCCCCCCAACCTACTTCTTGTCTGGGCTGGGGAATGAGCATCTCTTGCGTGCACTGGATTCTGCAAAGAATCGCCATTCAAAATATCTAGTTGTTAATGGATCATGCAGTTGAGCCTGGTAGCGGCACATAGGCAATCATATCTCAGTCTAACTTACCTCACAGGGTTGATGTGGAGATAAATTAGTGTACGGTGGTGGGTGATACACCGTACTCCTGTCCTGAGCTCTTTGGAGAAAGGACAACATAAACAATTGGTAGGTCAACAATCCAAGGCCTTTATTCAGAGGCATGATCAAATGCTTCATGTGCATTGGGGCAAAAAACACCCACCTCCTCTCCCTGCAAAGAAAATAATACAAAAGGAACTCAAAAGTCACTTCAAATGAAATGGGGGCTCATTTGCTTCTTAATAAATCGAAACACCTCAAATATGCTGAGTTTGCAGCATCTGACTAATGAGAAAACAGAGGAATTGGCTTTTTGGATAGGTTCATTTTATTTAATAAATACATCTCTCTTATTTGTAATGCATTTGGAAATGCACTATTGTCAAAATCGTTCATCTTCCAAGCAACTGCTCAGTGAATAGAAAATGAACATCTGCATATGGTTGACTTCAATTGTGCCTTGTCCCTTGTTGATGCCTTCAAATTGAACAGTTCTCCAACTGTTGTTCACTATATCTATATTTTTAAAAAGCAGTCTTTTTTAATAAATTGCTTTGCAGTTAAGGTGAGCCCAGTCTTCAGAATTCCTCCATTGTTCTGGTGTGACCCTCTCCCTATACCAGCACTGTTCCCCATGACCTATAGCAGGGATATCAAACATGCTGCCCAGGGGCCAAATCAGACCGTTGGTGGACTCCTATCAGGCCCCTGGGCAACTGGCTGTCATCGGCTTCCTTCTCTCTCTCTCTCTTGCTTCCTTTTGCATAAGTTTGCTTTGCCAGACTTGCTCAATCACACAGGAGCTACAAATCAAAGCCTTTATTTTCTCCATTGGTTGAGGCTCCCCCCTTGGGAAGGAAGGGGGGAAGAATAGCTTGCATTGCCAGGCTCTCTCAATCACACAGCAGAGCTACTAAGCCAAGCCTCTCTTCCTTTCATTGGCTGAGGCTCCTCCCCCTCTTGGTCCTCTGGGGAAAGAGCTAGAGCTTCCTTTGCCCAACTCCCTAGATTGCACTGGAGAGATATAAGCAAAGCACCTTTAAGACTAATGAGTGCTAATGTTTTAAGCATGTTTTATTTTAAGCTTTTTTTAAAAAAAATGTGTTTGTGTCCTTTATAAAGCTTATATCTCTGCTACCTGGTATTACATTTTATGACACACATGGCCCGGCCCGACAAGGTCTCATTTATGTTAAATCCGGCCCTCATAACAAAAGAGTTCGACACGTCTCGCCTATAGCATGCACAAAATTATAGCAATATGCATGATAACCTGAAAGCCAGACATTACTGCTGTGAAACTATCACTATCACTTTTCCAATGATTAGCAGAAAGTGGAAAGGCTGTTGTGGGAGCATCGGATGCTTTCACACGGCGACTGGAGCTGGATTTTGCCATTTTTACACAGTAAAAATCCAGTTGCAAAACATGTTATTTAGTCTGTGTGTATGCACCCGGATGGTGCTCCTGTTAGGCACATATCTGCTGAGTTTGTCTCTTCCCTTCTCCTGTTGCTGCCTCATGGAACTGAAACAGAAAGCATCAGTGAGTTGATGCCAGAGGATATATAGAAGATTTATTTACCTGACCAGTTATTACTGAACTTCTCTCACTGTTTCTAAATAGTTCACTTTCTTATTGCTATAAGGTTAAAACACCTTATCAACAGCGTCTTTTTAGGACTGGACTTTGATTATCTGAATGTACACCTGTGGCAGAATTCCCCATTCCTGACATCAGTTTCTCAATCACTGAGTTTTAATCTAGTTGTTAGTCTGCAATGCTCATTTCTGCTGCTTATATTTAAACACCTTTCACAAAGATTTATTTTGAAGAGTTGTTACAAGGTAAAACTTGATTAAACTACAACTTGGGAGATGACAGCTTGTGCATTCTCTAACTTTCTTAATTACATTTCCTCTGATAACAAGGAACATTACAGCTGCTGTCTCTCTTTGATAGAATTTGGTGTAATTTAAATGTCTTTCAGTAAACAGAAAACCAAGCAAAATGAAACAAAAAAGCTCCAGTGATAATTGAGGTTCCTGATAAGGCAAAAGAGATGGAGAACATCGAAGCAACATGTGAGCGGAAGGTCAGTTCATGTTGCTAGCTAGACTAAGTATGGATAACATGTCCAGGGGTCATTTTTTAGAAAAAGAGGCGTCGGAGCTCCTTTGTACAACTCTTTTGCATATGCCACACAAACCTGACATCACCGGAAGGTATACTAAATTATATCAACTCAGCATCTACCTTAAAATGCTTCTTGAATGATAGTTGTCATCATAAAACCTTACTCCCATCATACTTTTAAAATTACTTTCTCCTATGTGGCCTCAGTGGCATGAGGAAGATTTCCATGTCTGCTTTATATGTTTTGGTTATTTCCCTATTTTTTTGTGGGGGGGAAATATTGGAAAGTTTGTCAAATGTTAGGGTTCAGCAAAATTCTCACCGGGGGTTTGAACAATGGAGCCCAGAAGCAAGTATTTGAGGGGGGGAGAGTAAGAAAGAGAGCACAATAAAATTTCGAAGTTTCAAAGCTCCACTCCCATGAGATCCTGCCCAAAATGAGGCCTGAACATGTCCATCCCTTCATGTGTTCATATATTTCCAGAGTTCCAATCCTGCAAGATTTCCATTAGGCTACAAATTTCTATGGAGTTTAAGATGCACGTTTTCACACGTAAAGTTTGATCCATAAGGTTTTATCTGCTCTGTAGAGAGAAGAATTTCTGTCCGTCAAGCACAAGTTTCTAAGCCAAAGGAAGGAGGGAGGTGAGAAAGCCATTGGACCCAAGCCACATCTGTTTTCATGTGACACTCTCGCCTGTTTTAAGCATCATTTGCTCAATGCTTAGGTCAGGTGTAATACATGAATATTTAATATTCAAATAATAATAATAATAATAATAATATTCAAATAATAATAATAATAATAATAATAATAATAATAATAACAACAACAACAACAACATTTTATTTATATCCTGCCCTCCTCGCCGAAGCAGGCTCAGGGTGGCTAACAACATCTTAATCCATATAAAAATTATACAACAAATTTTAAAAACACATTCACCTAAAAACATTCCAATTTTAAAATTAACACTTCTGGTGCTATTCTGTTAGATGTAAAATTATGGCAGAGTCACTTGGGCGAATCCAACAGTCGTTCTCCTAGCTTGATTTCCATAATTTGCAATGGAGACTTACCAACAAATCTTTCCCTGCTTGGGCTGTTCTGTGTTGTGTAATGTTGTGAATATTGTTGTACTGTTCCATCATGCTCTCTGTGTATGTGTGTGTGTCCTTGTGTGTCTTTTCCTGGTCAACAAGACTCAATAACTTTGACCTGTATGTGTAGAGCTGGTCCATCTTCTACACATATCTAAGCAGTCTATAAAGCCAATGTGATGTACTGTTTGGAGTGTTAAACTAGGATCTGGGAGACCCAGGTTCGAATCCCCACTCTATCATGGAAGCTTGGTGTTCGCCATTGGGTGGTGGTTTGGAGGCCGGAGGCTAAACTTCAAATGCAAGTTTTAAAACTCTGCCAGGGTGTTTACACATCTCAGGCTTGCTCCTTATTACATAGCGCTCCATCCTTACAATAAAGGATGTGTTGCTAAGGGAACCAAAGTGGGTGGAGAGAAGATCCAGCATCTTCTAGGAAAGTAACTCCCTGAGCACCAGAATGGATGGTAGCAAGCATCATGCACAATCTGTCCAGGAATAACAGGATTGGAAAAGTGACTTGGGGAGGGAGTGCAAGTAACTCTGCAGTCCTGTCCCAGGGAGGAGCCCTTGGCCAGCCCTCACTTCTAACCAGCTTCTGCTACAGCATGTTATGTACCTGTGTGTGAGGTGGTTTGTCAGTGCATTCCTCTGCAGAGTTTTTCTTGGTTGTCTCCCATATACATACTGACCATGCTCAGCTTTTGATACCCGATTATATCAGGGTATACCATGCTGCCTTCCCTCCCCAATTATTTTAGTAAAGTGGACTTTACTAAAATAATTAGTGGACCATCATTTAAGTTTCAAAAATGTCAAAATGGATACATCAGAAGTGGACACATACATATGGACCGCCCTCTGTAAATAGGAATGTCAGGTTTCCAGTGGGGCAGGGACCTCGTGCCCCCAGCTCCCATTTCTTGCTACTGTTCTGGTGGCTGGTAGAAGAACTTTTTTTTAAAAAAATCACCATTGGCATTATGGCATTACTTCACTTATTGGGAAAACACAGAAGTGACTCCAGTCCACTCTAGGAATCTCCTGAATTTCTGTGGCAATCAAAGAACTGACAGGAATTGAGGTGGGTAATAAGGGCACCATCAGCATGACAGAATTACATCACTATTGAGGAAAACCTAGAACTGATGTCAGATGTCAAAGTGATGTCAGTCCACCCTAGCAGTCTCCTGCAACTCATTTGAAAATAGCCAATAACCATAGAGTTTCAGGTGATTCCTAAAGTGGACTGACATTAGTTCTTCCTCATAAATGATATAACTCCATCATGCTAATGGTACCTCCATTCCTCCCTTGACTCCTGCTGGTTGTCAGTCGATGGCTGGAAACCATATCTGTAAATGTGAGGAAATTATACATTTATATTATACATGAAAGTGCTGTTGAAAATTCAGTTAAACCACATCCAAAATACACATTATAATGCATACACTGAACTTGGTGTCCCCCCACAAGGGTTGCATAATCACAGAATGATGAAATCAAGGTCAGTTTGCTACAGGTGAACAATTCCACAGTGTTCTTAAATTTAAGGTGCCTCAGACAAACCTGGATGTTCACCTCTAATTTCCCTGAAGGGTGTTCGTGTTGACTGATTTTTCACTTTTCTCTGTGGCCTGAAGGAAGGGATTCGTATTTTTCTGGAGACATCACATGCCTCACAAAAGTAATATATGGCACTCCAGTTCTCTGTAGTATGCAAGGAAATGAGAAGCAGTAAGCACACACAGATGCTGCTTTCTCTGAGTTTCTGGAATGCTTGCAAATAGAGCTGTAGAGTGACTTATTCAATTCTAGTGAAGACTTTGGGTGGTATGCAAAATATGAAGCTGTTTTAAGGAACAAAAATGACACATACAATGTAGTGGCCCTTGCCAGTTTGGTGTAGTGGTTAAGAGCACGGACTCTTATCTGGGAGAACCAGGTTTGATTCCCCACTTGTCCACTTGCACCTGCTGCAATGGCCTTGGGTCAGCCATAGCTATCTCAGAGTTGTCCTTGAAAGGGCAGCTTCTGTGAGAGCCCTCTCAGCCCCACCTACCTCACAGGGTGTCTGTTGTGGGGGCGGGGAGGCAAAGGAGATTGTGACCACTCTGAGATTCAGAGTATAGGGCAGGATATAAATCCTATATCTTCTCAGTGGGAGAATATCTGCTTTGCCTGCAGAAGGCCACAAGTTCAACCCCCACAACCTCCATTTTAAAAAGGACCAGGTAGGTAATACAAGAGACTTCTGCTTGAGTCCCCAAAGAGCCACTCTGTCAGTGAGAGGAGACCATACTGATCTTGATAGACCAATGGTCTGTTTCGTTATAAGGCAGGGTCATGCATTTCTATGAGGATGCCGATAGGATTGGTATTCTGGCAGGGCATATCGTTTTTTTCTGAGCTTTTGACTTGGTGTTGGTTGATAAGGTCAAATCAAGAATGATGCCTCCTTGGGCTGTTATCAGTGGCAAGCAGTATTCCACTCAATCATAGGCTTTGTTTGCATGCAAACCTGTTCACACTGTCCTATGTTGTCATGGACTTATGCTGTAGCGGGGAAGCAGAGGGGTGGAAAGCTGCAACCTCTGTGAGGTAAATTTGATGGAACTGAGGAACTCCACTCAACTGCTGTTTGGTACAGGGGTCTACATAGCAGCATGATATTGGCACTGTGGAACTGCAGTGGATGTGAAAACATATTGGATGTAAAGAAAGGCTCTTGTTGGTGATGGCTGCCTTCCCTCTGAAGCAGCAGAGCTGTGCTGCAGTTCCAAAGCAAAAAGGGAGGTGTTCCCTGGCATTGGAACAGAGCACCTCATACCAGTTTCCCATTTTCATTTCATTTCATTTTATTGCTGCTGTTCAGTTGAGCAAAAGATGTGAACTATCAGTTCCTGGTGTGTATGTGGGTGGGTATGTATCTTGAACGTTGTCAGATTGGGGCGGGAGGGTGGAATCTAAGCTTTGGCATTTTGTGCTTGGAGAATTGTGGAATCTGCTTCCTTGCTGTGATGCTCTCAGAAACATAATTAATTTCAAAGGGAGCATAGAGAAAATAAAGAAGCAAACCTATAATTTCCATAGTCTGCATTTCTGCAAGGTTTTTTTTTTTTAAAAAAAACATTTCTCTCTATACATTGGGTCCTTTTTTTAATCTGGACATTTCTCATGCAAAAGTACTGTTGGAAATCTTTGTCACTGAGCAATTTTTTTTTGCTAGTTAAAATATTTATATCCCACCTTTCCTTTTGGTGTCTTGAAGGATGGCTGGATCCACCCAATTGGCTGGTAATCAGCAGGAAAGGGCGGGTTGTGGGCAGGGGAACAACACTGTGCTGATGGAATGATGTCACTCCTGACAAATATCTGGAAGTGACATCACTGTGGCACTCTGGGATACAACCATAGAGTTATGGCCATATCCTAGAGTGTGGGACCAATGCTGTGGTTTTACTTCTGGGTATTTTCCAGAAGTACCAGTGCAATGCCAGTATTCCCCAGCATTTCTTCTCTGCCATGCAGTTGTGTGGTGGTGGGCAAAGCAGGTGGAGAGCAGAGGAATTCCCACTGCAGTTTTGCGTAGTGGTTAAGTGCATGAACTCACGTTTAAGTTTTATTATTACAGTCAATGACCAGCTCACAATCAGTTTGCATAAAACATTTGGGTACAGAACGTAAGGTAAAACCAACAGTGACATCCGGTATCTGTGACTATAACAGTGGAACAGATTAAAACAGACAAAAACTCATCTAAAATTTAGATTAAAGATTAAAACTTAGTCTATTTATCTCACTTATTACGTTCCTTGAGGACCTGTGCACAAAATCTAGCCACCTGTCTTGTCTGATGATTCCTATCGGACAGGAGGTAGTCAAGTTTAATCTTATTTATCTACCAGGAAACCTTCCAAGCAGTAGACTAATAGTCTCCACGTGGATCACTCTATGGTAAAGGCAGTTTATATATATATAGAGCAATTTTGAATTCCATTGTGATGTTCGGTTTCTCTCCCCAAGCCCTTCTGGATCTTGGCACAGACTGGGCAAAATCATTCATCAAACAGAGAGTGATAGATACTGAAAGACAAATGGATATCCTCAGCTCTCCTGGCTACTTTATATATATATGTTCTACAGAGACTATTTCATGCAGGGGGCAAGAGCAGAACCTGTATGTGTAGAGTATTCCTTTAAACCTCCCATCCAATACAGAAGATGGCAAGGACCTACTTCTGGCTAAAGTGAATGTCCTTCTAGAGTTATTAGCTTCGAGAAAATAAAAATAGGCTGCAGGAGCTGGTATTTGCTGGAGAAAAGTAGCCAGGAGAGCTGAGGATATCCATTTGTCTTTCAGTATCTATCACTCTCTGTTTGATGAATGATTTTGCCCAGTCTGTGCCAAGATCCAGAAGGGCTTGGGGAGAGAAACCGAACATCACAATGGAATTCAAAATTGCTCTATGCCGATTGGACTGGAATTGGTCCTGTAGGGTTAAAGGGAACAGACTCCTGGAGTTTATACTTCCAGTTACCCATTTAAAAATTGAGAGGATATGAATTCTAGCCTGTACCTGAAACATGCCTGTTTCCAATTGACTCAAGTGTTTGGCACACACTTAGGTGCTTGTAATAATGCTCTAAGGAATTTAATTGAACTCTCTCAAGTGGGGTAAAGGAGGAGGATGGTGGCCCCAAGCGTGCAGACTTTAATCTGGAAGAACTGGGTTTGATTCCCCACTCCACATGCACCTGCTGAGTGACTTTGGGTCAGTCACAGTTCTTGAAAGAGCTGCAATCTCAAGAGCAGCTTTCTCAGAGCTCTCTCAGTTCCACCTACCTCACAGGGTGTCTGTTGTGAAGAGGAGAAAGGACAGAGATTGTAAGTCACTCTGAGTGAAAGGTGGGATATAAATCCAGTCTCCTCTTTCTTTTCTCTAGCTGAGGGTGACTGGCTCAAGGTCACCCCAGCAGACTTCCTGGTGAGTGAACTTTCATCTTGTAGATCCTTGTCCAGCACTCTACCACATTCTCTCATGAGGGTTTTTTTTTTTGTAGGGCACTATCTTTTACCTTTTGTTATTGTCACTTTAGTGATTGGCTTGAATTACATAGATTGGGTGAGCATTCTAAATGATACAGTCTGCTGTTGTTGTGTGTGTTTTAGCTTCTTGCAAAGAAGGGAAGGGAACTGGTTTTTAAAAGAAGCCCCTTTTTTAGTGCAGCTCACTTACTAACAATCCAGTGCTGGAAATGCTCCACCATCCGCACCAAAGGGGAAAGGAACTTGTGCCAACGGAACAATTTGAGGATCAGAAAATGAACTCTTCTTGAAATGTTTAAAGTGCTTAGCGGAATTGCTGCCTGAATCTGAGAATCCTCAAGTCTGAAGTGTTAATAGCCCTTTTCAGCATCCTGACTTCATGAAAACTAATTGTATCTCTTCCTGGGAGACCTCTTGTTTTGATTTTTTTAAAGTAGTATTCTATCAATGCAAAAGACTTAATATGTCACCTATGATTCTTAGATCTTTGCATATAGCACTTGAATTGATGAAGAAGGCAGGTGAACTGCCTGGATGTCGTCCTCCAGGTGGTCATGGATGTGCATGAATGTGCTTGCCCACACTGGGGGAAAAGAGAACCACTACTCACTGGAAAAAACCGCACAAATTAAAGGTCATTTTAATGCTGCAACACAAAGAGAGGATGAAATATGAGCAATGTGTGCTGAAAAATTAGGTCACTTTAATGACCTAACTGTGACCTTGAAGGATATATGACTGTGATTGAGAAGACACAGAGGATTTAGATGTAAAAAATCAGAGCCAGCCACAACATGAACAATGTAAGTGTAACATTGTGTGGTAAGATCGGCCTATGATCCCACAGTTTGCAGAAAAACCTTAGAAGCAGCTGTTTTGCAGGTTGAAAGCTGCTTGAAATGGCATTTAATTGAAACTTCCAGCAAATAATGGAAGCAATAAAGATGGCAACCAAGGTGATCAAGGTATTGGAGCACTTTGCCAATGAGGAAAGGCTGAAGAGTCTGGGACTTTTCAGAATAAAAAGAAAGGCAAGTGAGTGAGCAGCATTACATAGATTTATAAAATTGTGTATGGAGTGGAGAATTTGTTTATCCTTCTACTACTTGAGGGCATCCATTCAAGTCAGTGGTTGATATGTTCAGGACAAACAAAAGAAAATACTTCTTTACTTGATGAGTGTCCTGTTCACCAGGTTGAAGGCAGTTCCCAGGCCACAAAAGGTCTCTCAGAAAGGGCTATAAGACCAGGATTCAGTAGCACAGTCCAGAACCAAGGTGTGGTAGCAAGGTTCCAAGAGCTTTAACAAGGCAGGTAACTAGTAGATAAGGGGGACTTGCCAGGAGTGGGAGGAAGGGTCTGCTGATGTGCACTGACATCCCTATGTCACTGCCCATGTGACCTGGAAGTGATGCCAGCATATCAGGGTGATACTGGAATTTGAGCAAAAACTCCTGGCTAGCTGACTGGTGTCTGGGCAGTGAGGACTATCAGTAGAACTACAAATAAGTTGGAAGAAGAAGAAGAAATCAAAGTTATATCCCGCCCTCCACTCTGAATCTGAGTCTCAGCAGCTCACAATCTCCTTTATCTTCCTCCCCCACAACAGACACCCTGTGAGGTGGGTGGGGCTGAGAGGACTCTCACAGCAGCTGCTCTTTCAAGAACAACCTCTGCCAAAGCTATGGCTGACCCAAGGCCATTGCACCAGGTGCAAGTGGAGGAGTGAGGAATCAAACCCGGATCTCCCAGATAAGAGTCCGCGCACTTAACCACTACACCAAACTGGCTCTGATTGCACACTGGATGCAGTCTTATACAAGAAGTTTCCATAAACATGTTGCTTATAAGCTGAGTCAGCTCCCCTACTCATACTAGGCATCTGTCATTCCTAGCATTTTTTTTTCAGCGTTGGGGAGGTCTCTTGAACCTGGGTCCATGCCTCGGCCCTGTCCCTTTGCCTCCTCTGCTCCTGGGTGCTTTGGAAGACTGTGGTGCTTTGGTTGTGGACAGGCCAGTGCTGGGGCCCCCAAATCTGAGGATCTTGCTGCCTCAGAAGGTAGGGTTGCCAGCCTCCAGGAAGGGCCTGGAGATCTCCCACTTTTACAACTGATCTCCTACTGGCAGAGATCAGCTCCTGTGGAGAAAATGGCTGCTTTGGAGGGTGGACTGTATGTACTGTGCTGAGGCCCCTCCCCTCAAACCCCACCCTCTCCTGGCTCCACCCCCAAAGTCTCCAGGTATTTCCCAACACAGACCTGGCAACCCTATCAGAAGGTGGTGCTGGTGTTGGCTCAGGGTACCTTTGGGGAGGCCTTGGGAAGTTAGTCTCACTGGGAGGGTCTGCTAAGGCAGGGCTTGGGGGCAGGTTGTCCTCTTCCTCCAAGGACTCCACTTCCCATGCTAACCCAGGATGGCCTATGATAATAAGTAATTCAGTTGTGGGATTCACTGCAAGTGGTTGTAATGATGACCATCAGCACAGATAGCTTTAAAAGAGGTCTAGACTGGTCCATAGAGGAGATGTCTGTGGTGACTATACAGTGGTAGCAAACCTCTGAATACCAGTGTTGGGAGATATTTTCAGGGAAGGCCTTCAAGGGCAGCTGGTTGGCTACTTTCAGACAGGGTATTGGACGACATGGACCCCTGTTCTGATCCAGTTGGCTCTTCTTGAGTTCTCACATTCTTAAGCCAAGCAGAGGTCAACCTCCATGTAAATTGTCAGTTTGATTACGATATAGGATTGCTATGGAGTGCCTGAAAACCAGCAGGAGGGTTGTGGAGGGGCCAAAGCATTGAGGGAGATTTTTTTTTTAAAAAAAAAAATGCAGCCTAGAAATTCATATGAAAAAGAAAAAGGACAGCATTAGTAACCACTGGGTACTCTGTGATAGAACCATAGAGTTTCTGGCAATTCCCACTATTACCCTTTACCACTTCTTGTCTGAACTTCTGGAAAATATACAAGGCTGCTTTAAAAAAAGCTATTCCCACTGCATCTCAAAGTGGCAGCAGGCAACGGGACCTGAGGGACCTACAGGGTATTGACAGCTCTATTATGGTCCTTTCAGTGGCTATTGAGTTGGCATCTAAGTTGTTAACATCCATCCTGTCTATCGGCGGGACCGCCTTTCTCTGCATATTCCCCAGAGAGCACTGCGTTCAGGGACGAAAAATCTATTGTCCATCCCTGGACCAAAAGAAGCCAGGTTGCGTATGACGCAAGCCAGGGCCTTCTCGGTGGCAGCGCCAGAACTCTGGAACGCTCTCTCGGAGGCCATAAGGGCCCTGCGGGATTTGTCTACATTCCACAGGGTCTGTAAGACCGAATTGTTCCGACAGGCCTTCGACATTTAACCAAGAGAGAGCTGCCACTGGACATCATATAGAGCTCCATGCAGAGTACCGATGGTCACCATCGAACTTTCAGAACCGCTATACTGTACTGTATTAATACAGCACCATGAAATGTTTTAAATAATTTAAATATGTAATTATGTTTTATTGGTTTTTAATGGAAGTAATGTGATGTTGTGAGCCGCCCGGAGTCCGCTTGCAGAGAGGGCGGGATATAAGCTTAATGTAATAAATAAATAATAATAAATAATCCTCATAATATCTATCTTGGTTGAGATCTGTCTTCACAGCTCAACCAATAGAAATTATACCACTAGACCCAGTCCATTAAAGATTCAATAAGAACAACTCCAGGATGACTTTATAGAACATATCCATCAAGAAAAATTGCCCATGAAAGAAAGTCTACCGAAGTGAACAGGTCGGCCTATTCATTATTTTCACAGCTTTGCTCTTTCTTTTAGTAAATGTATTCGTTACCGTGACTCGTTTCTTAACAATGTATTTTAGCTTTGCTTATGTTTAAATGTGGCCAGGATGGATTTTGATTTCATTTAACTACATACCAAGATCCCACAAAGTCTTTGCAATTACATTTTTAAAACAAAGTAATTCCATTTTTTTTTATATCCTTTGAAATTTACTAGCTAAACCAATCAATCTTCCTGAAAGTGTTAGTCTGGCGTTTTTTCCCAAGCAATACTCAAAGTATTGCTGCTGGCCCTCCTAATATCATTCATTTTTATATAGCTGTCCTTTTATAGAAAGTACAGGAAATCCCCAGAGTTTCAGTAATAAGGTGTAATTTAATACATTTTCTCTGGTTGTATTTTACTATGGTTTATATAGAAAGGCCTATATAAATATAGGATTGGAAACAATCCAGTCATGCTCTGTTTGGCATGCCCAAGGGGGTTTGGATTTTTTTTTTTTTTTCATTTCCAGACCACATTAATGCAAAAACTTCCACCATATTCACTAAGGCATTCTTCACCTCAAGATTGCCTGCACATTGGAAGCATTCAGAGCTTTCGAACTAGGCCCACGGTTCCTATTTTCACTTCCAAAACATACAGTGTTGGCACACTTTATCGGATACACAACATCTGTAGGTTTATAAATTTATAACTTGAGTATCTGCAACATTTGCAGATTTCCAGATGGCGTTTCATAGGTAGTCTCCAAACGCAAGCATTTTAATGTACTGAATAGCTGTGCAACGAAACAGCGGAGAGCCGTTGTGGAAATACTCCCGTCTCCATCAGGAGAATCCTTCACAAAAACCACAGTTGGAACCCTTTTTAGCTATGAAGGTGCTAGACTGCTTTTGGAAATTTAACTGTGTGTTGCTTCATGCTTGCATAATTAGATCGACGCTTTGCCTCTTTGCCTCCAAAGAAATAGTAATTGTGGACTGAGAACTTAAAGTTGTTGAGAAAGGGATTTTTTTTTTTAACGCAAATAGTATTTAAAAAATCATGACCCAAATTTAATGTTCAAAAGTTGTAAGAGTTAAAATGCATGCATCAAGACATTTAAGAAAATATTCTTACGATTATTTTTCTTGTACTTTTAATACATACCATGCACACACAAGGTTTCGAATCCAACCCCTGGGATATCCAGGGAAAGAAATGTGAAAGACCTTTACCCAAGATTCTGGAGAACTGCTGAATGATCGAGGGTGCTGATCGTTACACTCTGGAATAAGTCCTATCATGGCCACAGTGATTAAGAGATCGGATTATTGCCTCTTCCTGGTTTTTATATTAAAATTGGTACATCTGCCTATAGTCTTTGAACAATCTTGCTTCTTCTGTCGATCTGAAGCGAGCCACGGGGGTGGGGGGGTGCGGTGTAAGTTACATATGACCTTATTACTGTAATCCTGATAGAGAATTAGAAGAGGACTGTAATCTTGGGTTACGAAACATCTGTAACTTTCTGATGCCAAGAACACGAGTGAATTTGAATCAGATTTCAAAGGGAGGGGGTGTTTAGCCAAAACAAGATTTTTGCGCTGGTTTAGAACGTGGTCTCTAGATTGGAAAAAAATCTTGAGATTATTTTGGTCACTCTTTCCATGAGAGAATTACATACTTTCCCCTCAAAAACCTGCATTCCCCACCAGGGTGCTCCTCGGCTGTTGTACATCATTCTGCTTACTTCCTTCACGGACAAGATATCAGCCCTTTCTCTTGCATATACAAATATCTCAGAAGTAGGGTTGCCAAGTCCAATTCAAGAAATATCTGGGGACTTTGGGGGTGGAGCCAGGAGACTTTGGGGTGGAGCCATAAGCAAAGTTGTGACAAGCACAAATGAACTCCAGAGGGAGTTCTGGCCATCACATTTAAAGGAACCGCACACCTTTTAAATGCCTTCCCTACATTAGAAATAATGAAGGATAGGGGCACCTTTTGGGGGGGGTTCATAGAGTTGGACCTCCTGGTCCAATCTTTTTGACATTTGGAGAGCATTTTGAGGAGAGTCATCAGTTGCTATGCTGAAAATTTGGTGCCTCTACCTCAAAAAACAGCCCCTCCAGAGCCTCAGCTACCCCCAGATCAATTCTCCATTATACCTAAGGGAATCTATCTCCATAGGGAATAATGAAGCGCCAGCAGACATTTCTCTTCTCCCCCCCCCCCCACACTGTTTCTGATGACTCTGAAGCAAGGGAGGGCCTGCTCCCACCTGGGGAGTGGCATCTCTACTCACGAGTTGCTGAACTTTCAACTTCTTCAAAGTAACACAGAGCAACCAAAGGTTCAAGTTTACCTTTCCTATGCAAACGACCTCTGAAAAGATTGTGCAACCAACAGAGGGTCTGGGCTGCTTTCACAGTCACTGGGAGCAGCCATGTTCTTCTGCCTGCTCCCCCTGTCCCCAGTCAGCCTTAAAGACACAGACACACCATCCCAAGAGGAAATGTTTCCAAGTGGAGTCTGAAGCCTCCAGAGGTGGAAAGGCACATGGTGGCTGTGGGGGCGGGGCTTCCCCCCGCCGGCCAGCTGACTGGGAGCGGGAAGGAGCCTGGGAAAGCAGGAGAACCCCTGCTGGGATCTGGGAATTGGCAAGCCTACTCAGAAGCATGCTAATAATTTATTTTATCAAGATTTGCCGTGTGGAGGATATCACCTAGACACAGCAGGCTTGTTCCATTCTGCCTTTAGTTCCACATCAGGTTACTTCCAGCGTTCCCTCTAAGCTGAGTTAGTGTGAGCTAGCTCATAGTTTTTTAGCCTCTGGCTCACACCTTTTTGCTTTAGCTCAGGAAGCACAGACCCACAAACTAATTGTTGCAGTCGCTCACAACTTTAATGCCAGTAGCTCACAAAGTAGAATTTTTGCTCACAAAACTCCACAGCTTGGAGGGAGCATTGGTTACTCCTCCCCCCACCCCCAATCTGCCTCTCTTGTCTCCTAAGACCAGAAGGCAATTGGACTGGATGAACTGGTAGGGCCAGAATTCCAAACATCTCCACTCGACCTGGTTGTGTTAAGGTTGTGTTGTTAGGGGCATCTTACAGGAGATTTCTACACTTCGTGCAAGAAGTTTCTCACCAAGGACACTGCCCCCCAGTAGGAACACGAGTTCTTTTGATTTGCCTGTTCCTTGCTTGGAAGCGTGATTTTGATGCCTTCAGCTCAGACTTTGTGATGAACAACAGTATACTATGACCTGGATAACTCAGACAGCCTCCTCAGATCTCAGAAGCTAAGCAGAGTCAGCCCTGGCAAGTAAGAACATAAGAACATAAGAGAAGCCATGTTGGATCAGGCCAACGGCCCATCCAGTCCAACACTCTGTGTCACACAGTGGCAAAAATTTTTATATATACACACACACTGTGGCTAATAGCCACTGATGGACCTGGCTCCATATTTTTATCTAAACCCTTCTTGAAGGTGGCTATACTTGTGGCCGCCACCACCTCCTGTGGCAGTGAATTCCACATGTTAATCACCCTTTGGGTGAAGAAGTACTTCCTTTTATCCATTTTAACCTGGCTGCTCAGCAATTTCATCGAATGCCCACGAGTTCTTGTATTGTGAGAAAGGGAGAAAAGTACTTCTTTCTCTACTTTCTCCATCCCATGCATTATCTTGTAAACCTCTATCATGTCACCCCGCAGTCGACGTTTCTCCAAGCTAAAGAGCCCCAAGCGTTTCAACCTTTCTTCATAGGGAAAGTGCTCCAGTCCTTTAATCATTCTAGTTGCCCTTCTCTGGATTTTCTCCAATGCTATAATATCCTTTTTGAGGTGCGGCGACCAGAACTGCACACAGTACTCCAAATGAGACCGCACCATCGATTTATACAGGGGCATTATGATACTGGCTGAATTTGGATTGGGAGGCCTCCAAGGAATACCAGAGTCATGTTGCAGAGACAGGCAGTGGCAAACCGTCTCGGAACGTCTGTTATCTTGACAATCTCATCAAGGGTTGCCCTAAATCAGCTGTGATTTGATGGGGGAGAAAAGCACATCAAAATCTCAGCTCACAATATCAGTAAAGATTGAGGCTGACTATTTATATGTTTGGGGATTGACATAGATGCGTTTCAGGCCTCTGTTCATCCTAAACCATTGTGATGTCATGGTAACAATGCGGAAGTGGAACAAATCTCAGACATTGAGGTTGCATTATAATAAATCAGCTCTTTCTCCTGTCCTCAAATTTCTGTTTTTTTTTTTTGTTTTTTTAGGGGAAGCATTAATTTAAAGAGAAACACCACAAGCCATTTAGATTAATGCACTGTTCTCCACCCCCCCTCCCTGAGCACAAAACATTTACAATATTGAGCACGTCTGACCCAAGCAAATTTGGCATAAAGATAGTGATTTGAAAAGGGATCATCTTTTATCTCTACCAGTAGAAGTATATGTCAAAAAGCCAATCAGTTCTGTCACAGACCAGGATGGTGGTTAAGAAATGGAAGACACCTCCACTGGCAGGTTCACTATTCATTTTTGACATCTGGGTGGTGTAATATTTTGCATCTTGACATATCAGAGCTGGCAGTCCCAGGCTGATTTTGATACATTTGTAATGCAGCTATGCATTCGTTCTGAGTATTCGTGGCAATGGGCCAAGGTCTGCAGGAGCCAAGATTCTCATGTACCCATGGGACTCTGCTTCAGAGTCAGAGAGCTTGGTACTTTGCATGCTGGGAATTTTCCTTGTTGTCGAAATGCTTAGAGCAGTCCCCACCAAAAACTCCCAAGCTGTTAAATTTGAGGAGTGCTATTTGAAGTCTGGCCTTTTTTCCCTATCGTCCTTGGGAAGAGAAGAAGACAACATTGGATTTATATTCCGCCCTCCACTCAGAGTGACTCACAAATCTCCTTTATCCTCCTCCCCCACAACAAACACTCTGTGAGGTAGGTGGGGCTGGGAGAGCTCTCACAGAAGCTGCCCTTTCAAGGATAAGCTCTGTGATAGCTATGGCTGACCCAAAGCCATTCCAGCAGCTGCAAGTGGAGGAGTGGGGAATCAAACCCAGTTCTCCCAAATAAGAGTCTGCACACTTAACCACTACACCAAAGAGTGATCCTTTCTCATCCCAGATCTTAAAACCAGACTCCTGTCGTAGCTAAAACCTTTCTCTGAAGGAGGAAAGGTAAGACAGAATCATTCTAAATAAATAAAATTCAGCTCATTGGATTTGTATAAGGTCAGTGTGCAGACCAAAGTTGGTGAAATGCCTACAGTGACAAGTAGATTTGGACTCTGGCCATTTTGCCATGCCAGCATGGTGTAGTGGTTAAGAGTGGCAGACTCCAAACTGGAGATCTGGGTTTGATTCCCTACTTCTCCTCCACATGAGGCCTGCTGGGTGATCTTGGGCCAGTCACAGTTTTCTCAGACCTCTTGCAACCCCATCTACATAACAAGGTGCCTGTTGTGGGGAGGGGAAGGGAAGGAGATTGTAAGCTGCTTAAGGTAGAGAAAAGTGGGATATAAAAACCAACTCTTCTTCTTTGATGAAAATGTGTAACAAAGAGTTGAACACATGAGGCTATCTGATATGGAGCTAGACCATTGATCCATCAAGGTCAGTATTGTCTACTCAGACTGGCAGCAGCTCTCCAGGGTCTCAGCATCAGGTCTTTCATATCACCTACTATCTGATCCCTTTTAACTGCGTATTCTAGAGACTGAACCTGGGACCTTTTCCATGTAAAGCAGATGCTCTAAGCAGATTTCCTAAGCTATATTTTCACAGACATTTTCTAGTCCCTCTTCAGCTAAGCAAGTTGTGATGCTTGTATGAAGAAATGCATTTTCTCCTGGAGGGAGGTTGGCATGCAGTGGACTACCCTTCCCTGCTCCCCCTTCATTTAAAGAATAGTTCAATTGCCTGCCAGGGTCCAGCTGTAGAAATGCTAATCGACAGCTTGGTGTAGTGGTTAAGTGAAGAAGAAGAATTGGATTCTTCTTCTTAAGTGTGGACTAGGGTTGCCAATCCCCATTTAGGGACAGGGGATCCCCTGGTTTGGAGGCCCTCCCCCCAACTTCAGGGTTGTCAGAAAGCGGGAGGGGGAAGAGGGAAATGTCTGTTGGGCACTCCATTATACCGTAGGGAGACTGATTCTCATAGAGTATAATGGAGAATTGATCCATGGGTGTCTGTGGCTCCATGGGGGCTGTTTGTTGAGGTAGAAGTATCAAATTTTCAGCTTAACATCCTATGCCTCTCTTCAAAACACTTCCAAGTTTCAAAACGTTGGGTCCAAGAGATCCAATTCTGTGAGCCCCAAAAGAAGATGCCTCTATCCTTCATTATCGCCAAACGGAGGGAAGGCATT
This sequence comes from Heteronotia binoei, assembly GCF_032191835.1. Taxonomy (NCBI): domain Eukaryota; kingdom Metazoa; phylum Chordata; class Lepidosauria; order Squamata; family Gekkonidae; genus Heteronotia; species Heteronotia binoei. The sequence continues at coordinate 28,460,067 of NC_083238.1, forward strand.
TAAAAGGCGTGTGGTCCCCCTTTGAACATGATGGCCAGAATTCCCTTCACAGTTCAATCGGGCTTGTCACATCCTTTCTCTTGGCTCCACTTCCAAAGTCCCCAGATATTTCTTGAGTTGGATCTGGCAATTCTAGTGCGCACTCTAATCTGGAGAACTGGGTTTGATTCCCCACTTCTCAACATGCAACTGTTGGGGTGACCTTGGGTCAGTCACAGTTCGCTCAAGAGCTCTCTCAGCCCCACCTACCTCAAAGGTGTCTGTTGTGTGGGGTGGAAGGGAAAGGAGATTGTAAGCTGCTCTGAGACTCCAAGTGAAGGGTGGAGTATAAATTCAATCTCTTCTCCTCTTCTCTTCTTCTAATGACCCTGCTGGGAAAGTCTACTGAGGGATTTGGTGCTAGGAAGCCTCCAGGTGACTCCTAGAGATTTTCCTGGATGCCTCCCAGAAGGGAGCTTCCTGGCGTCAACAGGAAAAGAAGGCTTGATATGGCTGGACAAGGCCAAAGGAGTGGAGGGAGTGATGGAAAGTGAGTGGAGACAAAGGATTAACAAAACCCCCCTGCAAAGGGAAGGTACTCTCTTTCTTTTTGAGATGCTGAGCTGGGAACATCTCTGAGATCTGCTCTGCCAGAAGGCAGCTATTTTTTCTAGATATTCGTCCTCACAGGTACATGAAACAACCAGGGATAAAACTTGCAATGCTTTAAGGTTATTTGAGCCTGCCTAACTTTACCATCTAGCTAGGGCATGTGTATTTCAGGGACAGAAGGAATGTCTTTATCCCCCCCCTTTTTTTTTTTGGTTTCAGTTTGTTGATCTGGTGTGCTGAAGTATGCTTATGAACTTTTCTTTTTTAATAAATATTTTAATCTTTTGATGCTGGTAGGGGAACTCTGTACCACATAGTTCCCGCAACCGCTTTTGGACATGCTATTGGGCCAGAGGGACTCCCAGGGAGGAGGGAAATGGTCAAAGTGCAAGTGGCCAACTCTACAGGTGAGCCCCAAAGCAGCATTTGGTCTCTATGGTAACCAGGCTGGATCGCAGGAGACCTTGAGGTCAGGTTGCAGAACTAGGAGGAGGGACTGAGAGTCCTGTTCCTCTCAATGAAAAGGAAAGGTCCCCTGTGCAAGCACCAGTCATTTCTGACTCTGGGGTGATGTTCTTTCACAAGGTTTTCATGGCAGACTTTTTATGGGGTGGTTTGCCATTGCCTTCCCCAATCATCTATACTTTCCCCCCAGCAAGCTGGGTACCCATTTTACTGACCTCAGAAGGATGGAAGGCTGAGTCAACCTGGAGCCGGCTTGAGCAGGTGGTGGCAGTGGGTACCATAGTGGAAGGAAGTGTAATAGCATCCTCCAGGAAGTGGCAGCCTGGGAAGGAGGGAGTAGGAAATGCCCTCAGTGTCAGAGTCTTGCCTTCTTATTGGGCTGCTGTGCTTTACAGGGTCTCAGAAAGATGGCCCTGTTTCTTTATGGTGCATTCACACTATACTAAATGATGCATTTTACATCCGGATTTTTGCTATTCTTATACAGTAAAAATCTGGATGTAAAACACATTATTTAGTGTAGTGTGAATGCACCATTAGTGGCTCCTTCCCTTACTTAAACTCAGCATCCAGATTGTAATTGCTTCCTAACTTTGACAGCATGATTTCCCACCCACTCCCTTACATCCCTTATCCTAACTGCCTAAATATTAGCCCTGTGAGACATCTATAGGGCGGCTGATTGGATCACTGGAGAATCCATGAGGTCGGTTGGCCACCTAGCCAAGTCACATGGTCGTCTGGTAAATGAGCTATCCACATGCATATGCTTCTCAGATTGAAATTTCAAAAATGGTTCTGCTGGGGCTTGTTTTATGGCATTTTGGAATGTTACTTGAAATGATGCTTTTAAAAAATAGGAAACATCTGGCAGCATTATCATCTCTATTCACTTGGCTTATAAACAAATGCTACAAGTATATTAGTACTGCTGATTCACTTACCCAATTTGCAGAAAGATTCCTTTTTATGTAAGAATTTGTTAAGCTATTATATGGCATTCTTTAATGGCAGTGGCATCTCACATTCAATTACAGCTTGTTTTCACCTACAAATTGCTACTTTGCTCAAAACGAAACTCCAAGCATTTCTTGATTTGTGGTTTTAGATGAAGTAGAAAGTCAACTTGTACAATGTAACAATATTTTAAAATGTTGTTTTAATTTGGGAGGGATCTCATTAGACTTCTGTCTTTCCCGTTGCATTTATATTGTTCACTCTGAGTGGGCTTGTCTTTATTCTCCACAGTCAGTCAGTCAGTCAGTCAGTCAGTCAGTCAGCCAGTCACAGTTTATTTATTTACATCATTAATATCCCACCTGTCTCCCCAAAGGGGACCCAAAAGAGTTTACTTCATTCTCCTTGCCTCCATTTCAGCCCTGTGAGGGAGATTAGGTTGAAAGCTTGGGACTGGACAAAGTCAGGGCTTTTTTTGAGCAGGAATGCAGTTCAGGCTGGCTTGGTGTCTGGGGTGTGGCCTAATATGCAAATGAGTTCCTGCTGGGCCTTTTCTACAAAAAGCCCTGTGTGAAATAATGGCGACATCAAGGGTGTGCCCAAATGTGCAAATGAGTTCCTGCTGGGCTTTTTCTACAAAAAAAGCCCTGGACAAAGTAATCCAGAAAGCTTCAGTGGTAGAATGGGGGATTCAAACCTGATTCTCAAAAATCCTAGCCTGATGCTCTAACCACTAAACCACACTGGCTGTCATTATTTAAAAAGCTTGCACCCTGCCTTTCTCTCTAGAAACCCAAGGTGCCACATATGATAATCTAAAAACAGCCAGAAATATAAAAATTAGAAAGAGTCATGTGAACAGTCTTCAAATAATCAACCAGGAAATATCCTCTATAACAAGTCCTGACACAGGCCTTTTAAATAATTTAGCTGCCTCGGTGGGGAGGGCGGGATATAAATAGAATAAAATGAAATTGAAAATGACAATGAAATTCTGTCACGTGTTGCCTTCAGAACAGTTCGACGGTTGGCACCTTTCTGACAGCTTCCAGCATGCTGTTCCCGAAGGGGGCAGCCAGGGCGTTTTTTGTAGCAGGAACTCCTTTGCATATTAGGCCACACACCCCTGATCTAGCCAATCCTCCAAGAACTTGTGGGGCTCTTAGTAGAGGGCCTACTGTAAGCTCCAGGAGGATTGGCTACATCAGGGGTGTGTGGCCTGATATGCACAGGAGTTCCTGCTACAAAAAAAGCCCTGGGGGCAGCCATAGTAAAAGCCTGCGGTTGGGCAGACGCAATTTGTGCTCTTCTATAGGTAAGAATAAATAAAGCAGCCTGCTGAGGCGGAGGTGCCACATAGTATCCTGATGTCTAGAAACCTCTGTCATGAAAACTGTGGTATCTCCAGTTCTGCTAGTGATAGCTGATGACATATACTTACTTAAAGGTAAAGGTAGTCCCCTGTGCAAGCACCCAGTCGTTTCCGACTCTGGGGTGACGTTGCTTTCACAGCCTTTTCACTGCAGACATTTTATGGGGTGGTTTGCCTTCCCCAGTCATCTACACTTTCCTCCCAGCAAGCTGGGTAGTCATTTTACCGACCTCGGAAGGATGGAAGGCTGAGTCAACCTGGAGCCGGCTACCTGAACCAGCTTCCGCTGGGATTGAACTCAGGTCATGAGCAGAGGGCTCCAACTGAAGTACTGCAGCTTTACCACTCTGCGCCACGGGGCTCTTGTAAATACTTACTTACAGGATTTCTAATCCACTCTTCTCCCCAGGACTCAAGGTAGGTTTCAAGAAAAGACCTTAAAACCCACAATAAATTAATTAAAATGCATCATCATCAACAAGCATACAACTGACAGCATAACATTTTATGCCATCTGTGGATTTGCAACAAAGTGAAAGACTTCCTAACCTTGCTAGGTAAGCCAGGGAGCAAGACGGGAGAAACATTCATGCCATGTTAGATTTCTATCAATACAGTTCTAGCATTTCCCAACTTACATCTGCCAATCCTAGTAATATGCATGATTGCCATTTTAGGTGAATAAGGCAACGCACATATTTTCCCCATGTCTGTACCAGCGCAGTGTCTGTGAACGCACAATATAAATAGGTAGCAGCAATTGGCCAGGGGTGCCTCTCACCAGCTGGTGAGCCAGCTGTGGCCATTCCTGGGCAGAGAAGACAATGCTTGCTCTGGTGTCACACAGCAGGGAACCAGGAAGGTCCTTCTACTGGCTGCCACCACTTTGGTGAGGGCCTGTATGGGAGGGCCCAGAGCACCCACCCAACCCCCCTATCTTCCTTATTAGCAAGTACCTTTTAACCGTGACCGAAGAGGCGTGAGGACCCCGGCAGTTTGATCAATAACAGGTTTATTATAAGTTCTCAAAAACAATAACTGGGTTGAAAACTGTTTAGTACACCAGTGAATAAAGAAACAGTAAAGGTTGGCGCGGAGAAATAAAAACCCTGATGCAACTACCTAAACGTTCCCTTAGTCTAATGACAAAGACTCACCTTTGGGTAAGGGATCTCTCCCCAGCTGCAACCAGCCTTCCAAAGAGAACCACTATGTGTCTGTCTGCAGCCTCTCCAGAGAATAACGCTGTCTATAGCTTGGCCTTTCTATGCTTTTTTTCCCGGGTCCCACCCCTCTAGGGTTGCCAAGTCCAACCCCAGAAATATCTGGGGACTTTGGGGGTGGAGCCAGGAGACTTTGGGGGTGGAGCCAGGAGACACTGGGGTGGAGCTAGGGAGGAGGGGGGGAAACGGCGCCGGGGAGAAAAAATCTTCAGCAGAAAAAATCTTCGTTGGTCATAAAGGTGCCCCTGGCCCCAGATTCCGTTCTATAAGAGAGAGCAGTTTCGTTTCACACAGAAGCCATTCAACGCCAATAGGGATCGCAGACTACAACTCACGGCGCTCCTCGCTGTCGCGGTGCTTGCCTGTCCTTGTAGTCTTCTGAGCGCGCCGGCGCTCCTCTTCCGTCCTCTTTCGAATTTTGCCACGAAGGCGCCGCATGGCTCCAGAGGCCCTGCCCATCAGGTGCGGGCGGGGCCGCGAGGCAAAGACGCTTCGTGGTGTTGCCGGGGCAACTGCGGCCCGGGGACAATGGGGGGCGTGGCCCAGCCGCGTGTGCCTGGCGCCTGGGAGCGCGCGCGCCGCCCGGCCGGCTCGCCTGGGCTCAGTGTCGCTGGAGCCGCCGCGGAGGGAGGCAGCAGCACCGGAGCCTCCCGCTCTGGGGAGCCAGCCAGGCCCGCACGCGGCCCCCGGGGACGCTGCTCCTTTGCAGGCCTGGGCGGGGAGCGCTTCTGCCGCCGTGCAGCTCTCTGGATCTCGTTTCCCCCCTTTCCCCCCGCTTCCGTTTTTTGGGGGAGCGGGGGAAGAGGGTGGAAATCCTGGGGTCCCCCGCCAGGGCGGGAGGGTTGGGAAGCCTACACCCCTCTGGGTTAGTTTGTGCTCTATAACTGCTTTCACCCAATCAGAGGTACAGAAGGGATCCTGGGAAATGTAGCCCCTGTAGCTACTACTACACAGGCCTGTCTGGAGCCTGTAGGCCTTACTAGGCCTAGGATCATGACATTTTGTAACATCTAGATTAAATTGATGCGGCACACCCTATGTGTGGAACTGCCCTTGAAGACTTGTCTGGAAGCTACAATTGATTCAAAGCGGTATGGTTAGGTTGGTGAATGGAATGGGTTTGTGGGAACCATATCATAGCCTTGTTGTTCCATCTGCTCTGGTTCTCAATTTACTTCTGGGCCCAGTTTAAATTGCTGATATTGATCTTTAAAATCCTGGATGGCTTGAGGCCAGCACACTTTAAGGGCCGTTTTCTCCCATATCATCTTTGGAGGCCCTCCTTCAGGTGCCTCTTCTATCTGAGACTATATGGGTGGCAACCTGAGAAAGGGCCTTCTCTATCGTGGCACCAAGATTTTGGAACTCCCTTCCCAGGGAGGTTTATCTGCTCTGTCATTGCCTTCCACCAGGCTTTTTTTGTTTTGTTTGGCTTACCCCCAGTAACTGTTTTCAGCCCTCCTTCCTTAATATCCACTACGTGTGCTTATATTCTTTTTAATTGTTTATATATATATAAAAACAAAATTTTAGATGCTGTTGTAACATTGAAGTGTTCCAATGTTTTGATGTTTAGTAGCTTTTGGGGTTAAAAGGTGATACAGAGAAGTTTTAAGCACATAAAATAAATTTTAAAAGCATAACCACAAAAATCCAGTGTTCCATTTGTGTGTACAGAACTTGGAAACTGCATGCATTGCCTGATTCACACAAGATAGCAACTGTGCCCATTTCGATTCCATGTGGTCGAGAGCACAATAGAATGTCTGCAAAAGATTACATGTGATGACTTCCCAACTCAGGATAAGAGAAGCCCTGAGCCTGTGAACCTTCCATGCATTCAGTTGGTTTGCAGAAGGTAAGAATGAGCAGGCATGATGTCAGGAAACCCACTCTGATTCTGCACTGTTGCTGGTTTGCCAGCACTGTACCTCCACATGGAGGAAGTGTTTGCATGTGTGTTCCCTCCCCGTAATCGGTTCACTGCTTTCTGAACCTTCCCAATCATGGAAAGGATGCATATGTCCGCATGCTTCCTCCATGCACAGGTATAATGCTGACGAGCCAGGGCTAAACCAACAAGCAAAATTCATTGGAACATTAGCTGATTAGCATTGTGGATTGGTGCCTTGGTCATTAGAATCTGGACACTCTGTTTGGAGTTGGATTGCATTGTGATATTATTAACTCACTGGAGAATTTAATCTGACAAAGATTGCAAGTTAAGATCCAGAGGCCATGTCATATAAATACACAAGGAGAATCTTCTAGGATAACGTTTCCCATTTGTAGGGTTGCGACCTGGCCCCGGTCACAGACCTCTCCGTACCAGGTCTCGGAGAGCCGGCAAAGGTAACTCCTGGCCTCCCCTCCTCAAGTCGGGTGTTTGCATGCAGGGGGAGGCAAATTGCCTGCCTTTGCCATCTCCTTGCCAGGCGGGGGGGGGGGGGGAGATGGCAAAGGCAGTTCTCGGACTTCCCTCCCCATTCAAACACCCCAGCAGGGTGTTCAAAAGGAGGGGGGAGGCAGATTGCCTGCCTTTCCCATCTGCCTGCCAGGCAGGGAAATGGCAAAGGCAGGGAGATGGCAAAGGTGTGGGGGGGAAGCAGATCGCCTGCCTTTGCTGTCTCCCCAGCAGCGGGGTGTTTAAAAGGGGGGGGGGAGGCAGATAGCCTGCCTTTGCCCTCTCCTCACCAGGTAGGGAGACATCATTTCCTGTCTCCTGGCTCCACCCCCAAAATCTCCTGGCTCCACCACCAAATTTTAGTGGGCCAAGAAGGAGCAGTTTAAAAATAACCAGGCCATGGGGTGGGGTGGGGGTGGAGTTTGGGAAATCCTGTTCTAGGATATGAGAATACCAACTTCCCTCAGTAAGTTACAGGAGAAGATTTAAAGAGATTGTTGCATACCTCCAGTAGCCATATACTTTTTGGACTTTTGTTGTTTGTGAAATATTATATGAATGTGGACACTTTTGTAAAATTTATGAATTCCTTATTTATGATATTATAATACTATGTTCAGTAAATTGTGTCATAAAAGGAAGTACTTCTTCACCCAAAGGGTGATTAACATGTGGAATTCACTGCCACAGGAGGTGGTGGTGGCCACAAGCATAGCCAGCTTCAAGAGGGGATTGGATAAAAAATATGGAGCAGAGGTCCATCAGTGGCTATTAGCCACAGTGTGTGTGTATATATAAAAGTTTTTTGCCACTGTGTGATACAGAGTGTTGGACTGGATGGGCCATTGGCCTGATCTAACATGGCTTCTCTTATGTTCTAAATAATTGGATATATTTTGGTAGATATCTTTATTGTATTTATTAGTGTAACATTACCGTCTGTATCATGGTATAATTCTGTTATGCTCACATGGAGGCACGAGGTGGGCCGATGCACTGTTTCCCGTTTTGCCTCTCCACAAAGTGAATGTGCAAAGGGGTTGTAGTCTCAAGGCTTGTTACTATATGTTACAGGAGATCCGAGGAGATCTTGACATGGGGATGCGGTTTCAACATTAAATGAACCAAACAATTTTTCCATCTCTAAGTAGTGCTGCCCTGTGCTATGCAATAATAGAAGGGTTTCCCCTCTTCTCCTCACTCCATTAGGAGGAGGAAATGGTTATTTTGTGGAGCCAGCACAAAAAAATTACTTTCCACAGCGACTGTGAGAACCAACAAAGAAAAGGAAACACATTATTAAGTTGGGGGGGAATTTGCTGAAAACCAAGCCAAAACACTGAGCTTGAAGTACTGTAATCTGTTTTTGGACTGAAAATAAAATTGTGTGTCAGTAAATGAACTTTAAAAATAACTCCATTTTAGAGGAATAGCTTGTTACGGTGTGCTGTCGCCAGAGTGCATTAATTTAAAATCAGTTTGACTTGACTAATCCGAGCATTATTTTTTTTTTCTCAAGGGGGGGGCAGGGTGCATGAAAGGAGGAAATTGCGGTTCGGAAGGAGTGCTTTTAAATCTGTTTGGCAGAAGGAAGAGCAATAAATATTTACAAATGGCCCGTATTCAAGATTGTGGAGGATACTGGAATAGCTTTATCGAAACACACTTTGAATCATAACCTGTTTTCTACAGGGTAGCTGGGAGTGGAAGTATTCAAAGAAGAGGGCTAAATGGGCTAAATGTGATTCATCTTCTCTGTTTGCCCCTTTGTTCTGTGAGATTTCTCTGGACAAAGGCTTCAGAAATATGTGAAAAGGGAGCCGAGGTCCTGGATTTGGATGGTAGCTTGGATAGCCTGCCAACAACCACTCTGAACTGGCCAAATTAGTCCTATTCTCTTCATGTTAACACACAATGTCTCCACTAGTAGACTCTCTTCTTGTGCCTTATAGTAGTCCTTCTCCCTGCTGGTACTGAACAGATTTTACATTTTTCTGTGCGGTGTAGAAAAAAGCATGATGTTCTGTGATCTCTTCACTGCCATAGGGTGGTATTTGTTTGCTTCACTTATACCCTGCTTTTCTGCGCAGTGGAGACCCTAACTGGCTTGTATTGTTCCCCTCTCCTTCATTGTATCTTCACAACACTCCTCTGAGAGTGTGTGACTGGCCCCAGTTCACCCTGCAAACTTCTGCGGCAGAGTGGGGATTTAAACTTACGACTCCCAGATAATTGTCTAACCACTACAGTGTGCGGGGGAAAAAAGGCATGCATTTTTCACAAGAGGTTGCTATTCAGAGGAAGGCAATGACAAAGTATCTCTGCTCTTCCATTGCCTTGTACACCCCATGGTTGGGGTTGCCAGGAGTCCGTTGTAACTTGATGGCACATTCGTCGTCTTTTGATCCTTCACCCTCGTGCATTGCACTAAAGAAGTGATGTTTGGTGGAGATCACAATCATAGTCACCAGTAGGGTTGCCAGGTCTTTCCTGGTGTGATGATGTCACTTGGAAGTGACATCATCATGCCGGGCACATTGCAAAGGGTATGCTGTAGCACTCAGGTAGAAAAAATTCTGTGGTGCCGTAGAGTTTTTACTGAAATGCTAGAGCGTCCCCCTCGCAGTGTGCCCGACCCAGTGACATCACTTCTGGGTGACATAATCACACGGGCGCATTGGGCACCGACGGAGCTCTTTGAGGGTGGGGATCCCCCCATGGGTTGGGAGCCAAAAACCGGGGGAACCCCCACCCCCCAGCGGTTTGCTGGAAACCCTAGTCACCAGCCACTAGAAGAGCCACCTGATGACTGTATGCCCTAGACCCCACCCCACCAAATATGCATTTACAATAATAATGAATATATAAATCCTTAGAATCCAAAATTAGAAGAACCATAGGTAGCATGTGAAAGAGAGCAATGAGCTATTGGCAGGGAACAAAGTTAGTGCCACTGCATTATGTTCTGCTATTGCTGATCAGTGAATATAGATACTGCCCTTTTCATGCCATAACATGAGTGGGAAACTATGCATCCACAGTGGTCTGCTTTGATTTTCAATCTAATACAGGTACAGGGTGAGGTTTGTTGCTTGAATCTAGTTCTGCTGTGTGCTTTAAGTTATCTGTTTCCAAAATGGTCTGAACAGGCCCTTGAGAGACCTTTCTTCACTTATTTTTTCTCTCTCTCTCTCTTACCAACACCTAATCGTTCTACAAACCACCATAATTATGATATTGAGGTAGAACATTTTGCTGTCAAAGGGATCCTAATCATTTGCAATATTTTTGTTCTCCTTGGGGGGGACGGGAAGTTCTTTTCATAGTAAACTATGCCATTGTCAAATATATTTGATCCTTTCACAACAAACAGTGATTTTTTTTTTTTTAAAGCAAAGCAGGACTCTGTGTGTCTTTAGCATTGCATAGCTATTTTATGCTAATATGCAACATTATGGGGATGAATTTTAAATAACTGGAATAATTTTACCTGCTGCACCACTGGTGACATTTTCAAAAGAGCAAAACTTGAATAAATGAAATAAATGTTGAATAAATCCACACAGAATGAGGCACTGGAGATATAGTTTGTCTCTGTCAGCAGCTCAAAATATGAGAGGAACGTAAGCAGGACTGAGATTCAGGAGTAACCAACATTCACACTGAGATGAAAAAGATCCTTTTGCATGCATATATGTATAATTTAAAAAAAAATGATAAATGGGAAAGCAATATGATCCTCAGTAAACAGTTCCAAAGAGGGACACAGACAGGGGCCCCTTTCACATTACCATTTTGAACTGGCTGTTATCAGTTGTTGGCCCAGTTCTGAGTAAATTGATGGAAGTTTCATACACTAAATTTCATTCAATTAATGAGCCAACTCTGAAGTGATCTGGCCATTTCAAACAGCGCTGTGCTTTCTAGGGTTGCCAAGTCCACTTCAAGAAATATCTGGGGACTTTGGGGGTGGAGCCAGGAGACATTATGGGTGGAGCCAAGATCAAGGCTGTGACAAGCATAATTGAACTCCAAAGGGAGTTCTGGCCATCACATTTAAAGGGACAGCACACCTTTTCAATTCCTTTCTTCCATAGGAAATCATGAAGGATAGGGGCACCTTCTTTTGGGGCTCATAGAATTGGACCCCCTGGTCCAATCTTTTTGAAACTTGGGGGGTATTTTGGGGAGAGGCACTAGATGCTATACTGAAAATTTGGTGCCTCTACCCCAAAAAACAGCCCCCCCCAGATACCCGCGGATCAATTCTCCATGATTTTCTATGGGAATAAATCTCCATAGGAAATAACAGAGTTCCCAGCAGACATTTCCCTCCCCTCCCCCCGCTTTCTGACGACCCTGAAGCGGGGGGAGGGCCTCTAAACCGGGGGATCCCCTGCCCCCATCTGGGGATTGACAACCCTAGTGCTTTCCCTCGCACTCTTTCCCCCCCACATGATCTTTCCATTGGTCTAGCACTTATAATGCTCAATTTAGAACGTTTTTTAAAAGTTTGAGGAAGATTGTGTGGCAAAAAAAAAGAGCACAGTGCTATTGGAAGTGCTGTAGGCTTTAAAAACAGCACACTGCAGTGATTCTGAAGTGCAAAGTTGTAAACTGAGGAAAGCAGTTTATCTCAAGAATGACTCAACCATGCTTTGTTAATTGGATGCAAGCAGCTTTGTAAGAAAAGGTAAATACAATCATTAACATTTGTGTCTGAAATGACACAGAAAAATCTGTTAGCGACCGGCTCCCAAAAATGGATAAGCATGTTTTGGAAACACCGGCTTCTTTTCGACAGCTCTGTAATCCCTCTGCAAGTACTGTGATCTCATTGGCTCCTATACAACTGTTTCTCTGCCAGAAATCACCCCCTTTCCCACCTGATCTTACTCCCTTTCCCACTCATTTCATAGAACTCTCTATATTTCCGCCTGAGTGCCTCCTGCACCTATTTCTCTCCCCACAGAGCTTTCCTGCCAGAGCAATATTATGAAGTGGCTTGGTGTAAAGTTCTGAGGGCATAATCCTGGCCACCAATATGGGAGCCTGAATTGGGATGATTTCCAGCACCATTCCACCCCAAGAAATGGCAGAAAGGGTTTTTTTCTCTTGAATTTGTCACTCCAAAACATGCCCCTCACGAGCACGAGCCGTGATTCTAAACCCTTGCGCAGTGATGCGATGATGCGCGTATTGCTAACTGCTTTTCTTTTTTTTTAAGGGCAAAAATGAAAGTGAAGGTTCAGACTTTCCAACAGCTTGTGTTCACAGCAGGGAAGTTCAGACACCCGGAAATGTGGGATGAAGCTTCTCATATCTGTAAACCACAGACTTTCCCCAGTGTCGTTAAACTCACAATCAGGAAGGGGTGACACCAGATGGGAGGATGACTGGGGAAAAGGATACTGACGTTGCTGTTTGAACGTGATTTTCAAATCCGCAGGGTAACAGCAAGGACATCAGATCTAACAACTCGTCTGACTGCAGCCAGAGGCAGGCCGCGTCAAACCATCTCTGTTCTTCGCCTGCTTTGAAAATGCTTTTGAGTAGTGGAGCAAACAGACACCTAGTCCCATTTGGCTAAAGGCCTGTTTATTAACAGTAACTATTGGGCAGGTAATTTGGTTGTTGGAATAAGGAATAACAATACTTAACTAAGCTGCTTCTAGAACTCTAGGCCAGGGTTGTTCTGGCCTGGCTCTGTGGATGCTTAGTGGACCCTGCACTCCTGCAGGCTGCTAGCAGGGAGACTAAGAAGAGTATCTTCTTGACTTGCTGATGGTTCCAGGTTCGATGTCCGGTATCTCCAACTCAATATATCAAGTAGTAGATGAGGTAAACGTCTTTCATCCAAGCACTGGATTGTAGCTGCCAGTCAGAGCATAAAAGACGAACTTTGATGGCCCAATGGTTTGATTCAGTCATAGGCAGCTTCAAGTGTTTGTGTGGCCTTTCTCAGAGGGTTGATGTAACTCCGAAGAATGGCAGAATTAATTAGACAGAAAAGTAGAAAAGAATTAAGAAGAATGTTCAATGTGGTGCAGTTAGCATTCTGAATTAGGATCTGGGAGACCCAAGTTCCAGGTGTCACTCTTCCATGCAGTTTGCTGGATGACCTTGAAGGGCCAGCCATTCTTTCTCAGCCTAACCTCCTTCAGAGGGGGATTGTGAGATTAAAATTAAGGCTCAGAGCAGGGGACGGGGGGAGGATTAAATATGGTGCCCTGAGCTCTTTGGAGGAAGGACAGGATAAGAGCCTTATAAGTATATAAGGAACAAAACCAAGCAAGTTTGCAAACTTTAATTTAATTGGTACTGTTTCACGCTAAGGCAACGAATGCGCCAACATTTTTTTTCTGCTAACATTTTTTTAGCAGCAGCAAAAACTATCTTCTCTGCTCTTTTTGATTTTGACACTCCTTTGTGAAAAGGTGATAAAAAGAGGGAATGTGGTGTCTGAGTGTGATCCAGCGGCAGCTAACATTGTCACAGTGCAGGTTTTCAGAGAAACATCCTACCCAGTCAGCACAATTCTTATGCCCAGCAAATGGGAAAAGTCCATCGTTTGCATCACCCTGGTTAAAACTTTTGAAATGGAATTGACATTTCTACCACTGAAGTTAAGAGTTTCACTTAAATTTGCACTTTAAAATGTTTGAAAAGTGGAACAGATTTGTGAATGGAATAGAATATGTCCTTTTTCTTCTTGATGGCAATAGACATCTGTTGGACTGTGGGTTGATGGGGGCGGTAGATTTGGAGCCTCTGTTTTTGTATTTTAGGATGGGGCGTGGGGTTTTTTGGCATATTTTAAAACTTGTACTTTCTGACCTTTTGATCACATTCTGTGAGCCAGCAGAGGTGGAACAGAGAAGATGGGATATAAAATATTTTAATTTAAATGGATAAATAGAGCAGTATAACAAAGAAGAAAACTGGCACAGCTTAGATAAGAGGCATTACTGGGACATCATGTATGCATACTCTATCAGTCCTATTGCCAAATATATCTGCTGCAGACATTTGATTTTTCTTTATAAGAGCCAGTTGATAGGTTATAACCCTTTTTGCTTTGGCTGCATTGTTAGGAGCAAATCGTGCTGGTGGTAAAAGCCATAAGCATTGGAAGTAAATGGGAACTCACTAAAATAATACTTGAATAAGAGCCATGACCTAGATGGCCCAGGCTAGCCCAATTTCATCTAATCTCAGAAGCTAAGCAGAGTCAACCAAGGTTAGTATTTGGATGGGAGACCACCAAGGAATGCCAAGGTTTCTAAGCAGAGGGGAGGCAATGTCAAACCTCTTCTGAACGTCTCTTGCCTTGAAAACCCTACAGGGTCACTTGTCACAGTTGTGACTTGATAGTGCTTTCCATCGCCAAGAACCATGAGTTCAAATCCTACACTGGTGATGGAGTGGGGAGAAATCGTGAGTACACATGAAACAGTGATCTTCAGTATGAGAACTTTGGTTTTTCGCCATTTTGAACAAAAACCAACTTGCCATTGAGCCTCAGATAGTTTCCTTTTTGTTAGCTGGCATTAATCCTGCAGTTACATGAACCACAGCTAAATACTTTTCTATTATATCTTTGAGACACTCCCCTGCTTTGCATTAACATGACCATTCCACAGTTCGACTGGTAGCATAACGTCCCTTTGTCAGTTATTCTCTAACTGTTATTGATATTTGAACTGTGAATTTATTGCGTCGGTCAAGACTTCTGTTTGTATGATCTTCTTGTTAATAAAGGAAAGGGGTACGCATGAACCAGTCTTATATTGAATTAGATCCTTAACGCATCAGAGTCAATATTAACTACTTAGTCTGGCAGCTGCTCTTCAGGGTCTCAGACAAAGGTCTTTCACATCACCTACTGCCGGATCCTGTCAGCTGGAGATGCCAGGGATTGAACCTGGGAGCTTCTGTATGCCTAACAGATGCTCTGCAGTTGAGCCGCAGCATGTCCCTGAGTAGAAACACTTTTCCAAAGCTCTTGTTCTGCAGTACGTTTCTGCAGTCTAGAACTATTTCACTTTCCAAGCAATGTAATTTCATGGCTTTATTTGTTTACATCCTAATCCACTATGCTGTTTTATACTGTTCCGGAAGATTCAGTTTTTCGCCTTAGAGTCCAGCTCATGGCATCAGGTGGGGGAAAGAACAGGAGATGTTACTTGAGTAGAAGCAGACAGGAGAAGCTACACTTGTTGTGCCTCTTGCTTCTTAGGTAGACTCAAAAGCCAAAGCATTCATCTCTGGGTTGCTTCCTGGCAACTTTTACACCACTTTTGTGCAGTGCCAGCACTCATAACTTTGAAGCAGTGACTTCTATGGTTCGTATCTAGAGAGCATTCCATTTGCTCAACTGTGAAGTAAATGGAAGCCATCACAACTCACTAGCAAAACACAGGCTTTTGCACACAGGTCTTGGGCTCACTACCCTGTGGGTACCAGTCCTGGGTTGGGAAATACCTGGAGATTTTGGGAGTGGAGCCTGAGAAGAGCGGAGTTTGGGGAAGGAAGGGACTTCAAGGGAGAATTATGCCAGAGTCCACCTTCCAAAGCAGCCATTTTATCCAGGTGAACTGATCTCTGTTGCCCGGAGATCTCCAGCTACCACCTGAAATCTGGCAACCATAGTACCCAATATTACCAGGAACTTGGAAAGCAAAGCTGTGAAAGGGCTGTTTCCAGTCAAAGTAAATAAGAAAAATTACTGGGCTAAATGGACTCTGTATAAGGCAATTTCATATGTTTACCTGAATCAATATTTCAATCATCAGCTTAGAAGTCACAACAATACTCAGCTGCTTCTCTGGATGCCAACTCTCTGAGTCGGGAGCATTAGAAAGAAAGAATTGGAGGTGAAAGCTGTTGCCCACTTAAAGGAACATGAAATAGCATCATTAATCTCCTGGCGCTACAATCAATAAAAAACTCAAGCTCAGACACATCTGTGGCATCACAAAGAAAAGTAGGAACTAATGAATGTGTTGCCATTTTGAGTAGGAGTGGAATACCGCTGTGGGTTAAGGTACCAGATGGAGGGAAGGTTGTTCCAGAAGAGTTGGAACTTGTCCCAAACACTTCACAGTGATTCATATTTTAAAAACTGAGGTGCTCCAAAGAAGGTCTGAGAGTGATCCAGCGCTGGATCTTCCTTCTACTTCCTCAAACATAAACATTTTTCATCACATAGTTACAAAGTCAAATGTGTGCTTATGGTCCTGAATATCTGTAATCTGCAGAGCTGTGGGTTCATTTTGGAAAATGAAGGAGTGATTCCAGGAAAATATCTGCTTGGTGATGTTAGCTCCCTTTTCTTTGCACAGTTCCCAAGCCTGAACTAGGAATATATCTTTTTTAGGCACACTGTAGGATTTTTCAAGGTAGTTGGATATACCTAGAAGAGTGTGGTATCATGATTCAGAAGGAACATGTCAACATTAGGAACCCAATGCATCTTCCTCCTATAAAATAAATCACATCTATATGATTCAGAAAGAACATGCCCAGATTTGGAACCCAGTGAACTATGTGTAGCTTCCCATGTAAAAGTACTCATATCCATCCATAGCTTTAGCATTCAGGATAATGTATGTGAGAAGACAGATGCACAGCTCTTTTCCCCAGAGGAAATGTAAAACTCACCACCTTTCAAGAAGTATATGTAATCCTTCCTACATTGTGTCCCCATGAATCATAAGATGCTATGTCCAGAGGTGATCCAGGAAGCAGGAACACAATCCATCAGTAAAGCACAAGAAAACAGAGTTCACTGCATGCGTGCGTGATGAGACAGTAGCTTCATACAACCAGGTGTGTGGTTGTTTAGAAATCATTTAGACTTGGAAGCCCTCCTCAAGGTGAAACACTATTGGCTCCTCATGGATACAATCCTGAAGAAACTTTCAGAGGAAATAAGCCCTAGTGAATAATATGGGACTTACTTCTGAGTAGTTTAGGATTGTTGCCTTCATCACCTAATTCCTGTTGAACAGGGAGATGGAATGCCATTCTCAGGCTTTCTCCAGTGGTGGTCCTGAAATTCAACAGAAAGGAAGCCAATGGTAGTTTCTCCTCTGGCAAACTACCACAGCAGTGCACATCATAAAGCCCTTGAAACAAGTGGCAGCATCCTTGTTTGAAATCACACTTTACATACTACTGTATGGGGATTAGCTTGGGCTTTGAGCTCATTATTTACAGTCTGGTCCCAGTTCAATCCCTGGCACCTCTGGTTAAAAGATCTCAGGCAAGCAAGTGTAGGGAAAGACCTTTATCTACCCAAGATCCTGGGAAGCTGCTGCCAGTCAGAGTAAACAATATTAAACTAAGTAGACCAGATGAGAGCTGACATGGCATATTGCAGAGGCGTTGAACTCATTTGTCACAAGGACCGGATCTGACATTAATGCCACTTCATAGGGCTGGGCCGTGCATGCCATAAAATGTAACACGAAGTACTGGAGATATGAACTTTATAAAGATGATTTTAGATACCAACGGCAATAGCAGGTGAATGAAAATAGCAGGCTTGATTGGATTGTGTGTGATATGCAGAGGGGTAACAGGCGTGGAGGAGATACCAGCATTGGGAATGAGACAGGAACCTAGGTCTCAATTTCATCCAGGTGAATTCAGCCCAGGAGGACGCAAAGAATAAATGGACATGTCTGACATTGAGAAACCACAACATTCAATTGCTGACCTAAGGGTAGGAGTGCTCTTTACAAAGGAATGTCAAAGGGAGATTAGAAAGAGACTGCTGAATTGCAATTGATAATGAAGCTCAAGACAATGCATCCTCCTGGATTGAACTGAGAGGTAGGCTGATTCTGCATTAGCCTATGCTCCAGCTCCGGTGCTGTGTTTCCCCCGGGGCAGATGTTGGTTTCCGCATATCTTGACCCGGGGTGGCAGTTTGACCCGCTTCCAAAGCAGTGTCACCCCAAAGTTAGGAGGTCGGCAAAATGTGAGAAGTTTATTTTTGATGCAGTTCCGGGGCTCGAAATTTATGTGCGGAACTCACGCCAATGCGCTGTCAAACTTCTCGCATCAGTAGAACACACCCACATAACTCCACACCCATAATTCCGCCCAGTTATTTCATCATACTTCCTTAATTTTACTCCCTTTGAAAATTATCCAATATTTTCCTGAAATAGAGTAATTTTTTTTAAACAACTCACATTTTGTGTCACAACGCGAAAAATATATAACGATGTAACATGATTTTCTTTTACTGAATGCATCCCTTGCTTCCACCTGCCCCATTCTTTATGGTATTCCACGTGATTTTGATAATGTGTCATTGCATTTGGATTACTTTCTTAAAAATCAATAAAAATCAATCCTGACTATTATAATTTTTTTTCCAAATAAGATTGTTACAACGCAACTAAATAAATAGCGATGTTACACGAACTACTTTAAAGATGCGCAATTGCCACCTTTATCGATCCCCACCCCCCCGTATGGCCTCGAACGGGAATTTGATTATGTTTATAGGTTTATATTTTTGATAGGTTGGGGAAACTTTCTCCCTCAACCCCTCTGCATAAATCTCCCCCTCCCCACCTTCATGCATCTGTTTGTAATTTGTTATAGCTTTTAATGGAAAAGCTATAACAGCGTTTGTGGCTAAAATTGGTGGACTTTGGGTCCCCAATAAGGGAGAAAAAGCAGGATATAAGTTTTTAAAAGTATATATAGTAAATAAGCAGTGGTGTAAGTTGGTAGACCAATGATCTAACTTCCTGTAGGGGAAGAGCCACTTACATTGAAAGAAGTCTCTTTAGACTGAAATAAGGCTTCATACTCTGTTTGCAGAGTGGTAGGGGAGGGGTAGGATCCACCCCCATAGCCTATATAACGCTGCATTTCTGTGCATGCTTATGGGAGTAAGGACCTTATTTCTGAATAACTATACCCAGGATTGGGCTACATATCCAGATTCTTCAGTGGATAAGCACTCAGGTAGGTGAGTAAAAGCTGTGCAATTAGACCCCTTGTCACTCAGATAGCATCACAGAAATCTTGAAATACCTCACAGCTTCCCAGAGACTATTTTAGCTGCAAATGACAAAGGCGCTGATGATTGCGCTACTGTAATTTTCTGTTAATGAGAACTCCTGAGACTTCTAACATGAACTGTGAATGTACAAATAATTTCTTTTTCAGGCCTCACGCCATGAAGTACCATTTAATTAGGTCACAACTGGAAGTGTTAGCTCATACCTCAGCCAGGGACATAATTGTTCCCATTTAATAATGTATATTTCAACATGAGAAAGTAAAAATCTCTTGAGCCATTAAGCTCGCTTTCCTTAAAACACGAGCCTCAGAAACAAAACATTGACTCCATTTTAGGTAACTTGACTCAAAGTTCCTTTTCCTGTCAACAGTTGTTATTACTGTAGATTTGGCTGTAAAAAGAGCAAAGCGTAATAAAATACAGTGACACATCAAGGTGCTGCTGCTGACTCTGTCTCAGTGATTTGTTTTTTTTTTTTAAAAAGCAGAATCTATCAGGGAAGGTTTTCTTGTAAGTGTGTGTGTGTGTGTGAGAGAGAGAGAGAGAGAAGGCTGAGAATAAATTGGTGTTGGATGAAAAATCCTTTCAAGTCGCAGCTGACTCATGGTGACCTCTCGTGGGGTTTTCATGGCAAGAGATGAACAGAGGTGATTTGCCTTCGTCTGCCTCTGTGTAGTAACCATGAACTTCCGTGGTGGCCTCCCATCCAAGTACTTATCAGGGCCAACCCTACTTAAGTCCTGAGATCCCATGAGATCAGGCTCATCTGAGCCATCTACATGCATCAGGGCAGAATTAAATCACACAATACTAAATCTTTCAGCAATAAAAGGTTAAATTTGCACTCAACGGTGCTCCTGTGTTCATTTTGTTGTGTGGCATGTTTCCCCCCCCCCCTTAAATATGTATTTTTTAAAATTAAAGCGAAGTTAAATTTAGTTTTATTTTGAGAATTTTATGACCCCCTACCCTTTCTTGAAACAATCAACAAACATCATGAACTGTGGCAAAACCAGGGCTGAGAATCAGTAGCCCTCTATAGCAGAGGTGGCCAAACTGTGGCTCGGGAACCACATGTGGCTTTTTCACATACTGTACATTGTGTGGCTCTCGAAGCCCCCACTGCCCTGTCAGTTGGCTCGGAGAAGGCATTTGTCTCTTCAGTCACTTCTTCAAGCCAAGCCAGCTGGCAGCTTGGAAAATGCATTTAAAGTTAAAGTTGCTTTCTTTCCATTCCCCCCTTCTTGCCCCATTTATCTTCCTTCCTTCCTTCCTTCCTTCCTTCCTTCCTTCCTTCCTTCCTTCCTTCCTTCCTTCCTTCCTTCCTTCCTTCCTTCCTTCCTTCCTTCCTTCCTTCCTTCCTTCCTTCCTTCTCTCGAAGATCTGATGTTCTTGTCTTACATCTCTCAAGCATCTGATGCTTATTCTATGTGAGTCTTATGTTAAGCAAGTTTGGCCACCCCTGTTCTATAGCTAATGTTAGGTACACTGGAGGGGTGTGGACACAAATGCACTTGCCCTGCCCACCACCATCAACATTCAGTTGCTGACTTGTGAGCTCAAAATATGGGTTCCCCTCACTGTGATCTGTAGTGTTTGAAAAAGCAGTGGTTCTGATCATGAGGGTCAGAGATGTCAGATGACGTGTACATACCTCCTAAACACACATGTTCCATGCTCAACAGCAAGCAGTCATGGGAATGGGGGCCACCACATTCATGGCCACGCCCCCCTCTATCCATTTCAGTGTATGTTGCATTTGACGTAGAGGGCTATTGTGAAGAGGTAAAGGGTGGAGATCTTTCCATAGGCATGTAACATTTGGTAAGCAGAAGTACAATGTGTACTCCAGCCCACAGAGAAATGTAGATAAGTTTTGTAAAATAAAGGTTATGAGGCTATTTTTCTACTTAAAAAAAGAAAGAAAGTACAGGTATAGTTAATTGGCCCCATGAGCAAAAGCCAAGGTTTCTCATCACTAATGGACAGACGATGTATGCTCTGCGCACTTTCAGAGGCTAGTCTGCCGTAGGGCTATTACTGAAGGCTATGCTCTTTGGTTTTTAAAAATCCCAATTTCTTACATGGGTTCCCTTCGCTTGGGATGAAGTGCAGTCATTTTTCTGCCGGAGTATACGAACAAAATTTAATAGAAAGGCCCCTTTTGAAATCTGTATTTGTTCTTGCACCTGTTGTGAACAAATAAACATTATGCATAGGCATAAAACAACAGGTGAATTGGCAACAGCAGTTAAAAAAAGGGAGCAATTAAAAGGTTCAAAGCAATAACATTCAATAACAACAAAAGGATGTGGTAAAGGAAATATTCCCTCTGCCCCAATTTGCTGTTGTAGCCTTATGAGACTGTGGAGTGTGAACTGTTGCTGTCAAGTGAGCGTGAGGTAAAACTGCAAATATCTGTTTTACTTGCAAGCATAGACAAACAACAACTCAAAGGTATAATATTTAGTACATCTCAATGTATGTTATATGGTGATGATTACAATGTATGCAAGTCACTTGCAGATAATTTAGAAGGGCTTTAGGTCATAAAATTAAGAGCTTAGCCCTGATTTATTTTTCTCTAGTGGGACAATACTTAAAAAATGTGATTTAGAGGCCCTCCGTGACTCGGTTGGCTGGTTGGCATTTTCTTTGCAGCCCACAGGATTTTAACTTCTCCTTTGTCACAGCAAAGATAATTTTCCTTATGATGTCGCTAGTTCAGAACGGGTTCTTTGGGTGATTTATAAGCCCCCAAGAGTAAACCTCATATTCTGAAGAAATGGTTCAACGAAGTAATGTGTTAGCATTTCCTAAACTGGAAAAGTCCGCTACAGAGAAACAGAGTTCATTGAAGGCAGTGGAGGCAGAGAAAGTGTCTTTTGTAACAAGAATCATACTAAGTAGGCAGTCGTATCACTTTGTGGGTCATTAGAGACCTCTAGGATAGGGTTGCCAAGTCCAATTCAAGAAATATCTGGGGACTTTGGGGGAGGAGCCAGGAGCAAGGTTAAGGCGACAAGCATAACTGGACTCCAAAGGGAGTTCTGGCCATCACATTTAAAAGGAACAACCCACCTTTAAAATGCCTTCCCTCCATTGGAAATAATGATGGATAGGGGCACCTTCTTTGGGGGCTTATAGAATTGTACCCCCTAGTCCAATTCTTTTGAAACTTGGAGTGTGTTTTGAAGGGAGGCACCAAATGCTATGCTGAAAATTTGGTGCTTTTGCCTAAAACAAAAGCCTCCCAGAGCCCCCAGATACTCACAGATCAATTCTCCATCATAACCTATGGGAATCGGTCTCAATAGAGTATATAGAGTGCCCAGCAGACATTTCCCTCCCCCCACACTTTCTAATGACCCTGAAGTGGGAGGAGGGCCTCCAAACTGGGGGATCCCCAGCCCCCACCTGGGGATTGGCAACCCAACTCTAGGATGTTGGACCTTCCTCTAGACTTGCCCCCATCTCCCACTACAATTATAATGGGAGACCTCCTGGGGGCAACCAGTTGACCTCTGCTACTACCTTAGAATTTCAGCTAAATCCTTGGAGAGCCAGTGTGGTGTAGTGGTTAAGTGTGCTGACTCTTATCTGGGAGAACCGGTTTTGATTCCCCACTCCTCCACTTGCACCTGCTGGGATGGCCTTGGGTCAGCCATAGCTCTGGCAGAGGTTGTCCTTGAAAGGGCAGCTGCTGTGAGAGCCCTCTCAGCCCCACCCACCTCACAGGGTGTCTGTTGTGGGGGAGGAAGGTAAAGGAGATTGTTAGCCGCTCTGAGACTCTTCGGAGTGGAGGGCGGGGTATAAATCCAATATCTTCTTCTAAATCCTGGAGCAGAGTGATGCAATTTCAGCCCAGAAATGACATAATTACATTGCTGTTTATGGCACTCCCCATGTCCCTGGCCCCCTTGCTGCCTGCTGGGTGACCACTACTGTCTGACAACCCTACTTTTCTCTCTGAGGTTGAGGTTGGTACTGCTGGTAGCTCCTACATCTGTAGTAAGGAGACTAAGGTCTGAAATTAGGCTTTAGTCTTTAGAAAGGCTTGCAAGGAGTGCGGGTGGGGTTCAGGCTTACCAGCTGCCCGTTTATGGCAGGCATACTTCTGGCAATTTTAGCCTCTGCTTACCGATGCTGAGCTGATCAGCAGGTGAGGCAGCAGTATGATGTCACTTCTGGTGCTACCTGGAAACACTGGCATCATGCTGGGCAACTCCGTAGCACTCACCTCAAAACCCTATGGAACCCATAGAGTTTCTGGGCAAGTGCTAGTGTCACCCTGGCGCAATGTCAGTGCTTCTGGGTCATGATGGAAGTGACATCATCGTGGTGGTGACTAGCATTGCCCCCCAGCGGAAAGTACTCGCCCACCCCCATCTCCTATCTTTGCTGTGTATCGATTTTACTTATTCTTTCTAGCGTCTCGTCAGTTTTGGAACTGCATGATCAGGTCTCTCCAAGGTGGAGGAGAAGTAATGGATCTCAGTGCATGAAGCACACAGGGATCTGCCACAGGGATCTTTGCAATTCTTGCCTGTGCTCTAGTCACGTCACCATCAGAGCCTGGCTTCCTTGAGAATGAAATAAATAAAGAAGGTGTTTCAGATGGGAGCATCACCAGGCCCTTGCTCCAAACACTGAGGGCCCGATAGGGAAGAGGGGCGAGCATAGCCCTCACTTAAACAGTGGCTCTAGCTTCAGACATACGGAGAGTGCTGCGCAGACTCGGAGGAAGGCAGCCGCTTGTCTCTTCGCTCCTACTAACGCTAAGTTGTTTTACTCTTTTAACTTTTATCTTGCCTTGATAGAAGGAATTGTTTTTAAATAATCTTATCCCATCACCTCACTTTTAATATTTGGTGCCTCTGTTTTGTCTTTCCCAAGCTCTGCCTGTTTAATTAGTCAATAAGCCTCTGCTTTCGTTTTCTGAATCAGAAGCTGCTGCAGCTAACGACCTACAGCTGAAGTTTTATAAAGTTTTACATAGTCTTAGCCTGTCTCTCAAAGACAGGGTTTTGTTTTTTTGTTTTGTTTTTTTTTAGAATCTTTTAATCTGAACTGAAGGTTGAAATTAAGTCAACTCCTGCAAAGCAACAAGGCAGAGTGCAGTCGGCTACAGAGTTGGCTCTGACAAATTTGGCTTTTAAAGATATTTTACGATATTCTTAGCAGATGTTGCGGCTCAAGCTTCAGCTCTTTTCCTTTCTTCCCTGGGAGTCTGCAGGAGCGATTCTCAGCTGTGGAATGCCTCCTGTCACACAGATCACTGCTTCACTAATTAAAAATGAAAGGCAGGGGCCATCCCTGAAGGATGTGATATGAATCACACATACAAGGGCTCTCACCCTGAGGCAGAGGGAGTCGTAGACTCACTGACCCAAATTCATAAGTTTATTCCCAGAGTGGTGTTACATGTTGGTACCTCAGATAAGGCTGTTTCCTTTTTTGCCGTAGATGATATTTATTCTAGATATCTATCTGTTTGTCTGCCTGCACCACTTTTTATGGAGTAGTTCTAAAACTGGGTAATAGTTAAAGCTTCAGTATCCATTACAAATACATACTAAAATCAGCGATAACTCTCAGACAGAAATGAATTTCACAAAGCTCTGACTCATTCGTGATCTAGGCTGACCTTTCTCATAGCTTCTTACTTCTGAGAATAGGGTTGCCAGGTCCAACTCAAGAAATATCTGCGGACTTTGGGGGAGGAGCCAGGAGCAAGGTTGTGACAAGCACAATTGAACTCCAGAGGGAGTTCTGGCCATCACATTTAATGAGACTGCACTCCTTTTAAATGCCTTCCCTCCATTGGAAATAATGAAGGATAGGGGCACCTTCTTTTGGGGCTCATAGAATTGGACCCCTTGGTCCAATCTTTTTGAAATTTGGTGGGTATTTTTGAGGAGAGGCACCAGATGCTGTGCTGAAAATTTGGTGACTCTGCCTCAAAACAGCCCCCCCCCACCAAGATATCCATGGATCAATTCTCCATTATACCCTAAGGCAGGGGTGTCAAACTCATTTGTTACGAGGACTGGATCCAACATAAATTAGACCTTGTTGGGCCGGGTCATGTGTGTCATAAAATGTAATGCCAGGTAGCAGAGATATAAACTTTACAAAGGGCACAGACAAGCAAAATTAAAGATTTCAAAAAAAAAACCCCTTAAACCATGCTTAAAACATTAGCAGTCATTGGTCTTAAAAGTGATTTCTTTGTATCTCTCCTGTGCAATCCGTGGAACTGGGCAAAGGAAGCTCCGACTGTTTCCTTCCTTCCCCAGGGGACCAGGAGGGGGAGGAGCCGCAGTCAGTAGAAGAAAGAGAGACTTGGCTCAGTAGCTCTGGTGTGTGATCGAGAGAGCCTGGCAAAGCAAGCTCTCCCTCCCCACTTCCTCTCCAAGGAAGGAGCCTCAGCCCATGGAGAAAACAGAGGCTTTGCTGTGTAGCTCCTGTGCTCTTGAGCAAGCCTGGCAAAGCAAGCTGGGATGCAGAAGGAAGCAAGAGAGAGGAAGAAGGATGACAGACAGTTGCTCAAGGGCCTGAAAGGAGTCCAAAATCTTGTTGCTGCCATACATTCTAAGGATGGTTAGGAAAACCACTATTGCGTCAGCTGCAGCCCATCTCAGTATGAGGGTGATACTGTATGAAGTCCTTTGACTGCTCTGAGCAATTGTGTGAATGCTGAGAATTATTGCTCGAGTTTGCAACTCTCTTATGGATGGAATCATAGCAATGTAAGGATCTACAGAGGATATAGTTCTTGGCTGCAGCCATCTTGTTGGGAAGCTAAAGCACTTCTCTTTGAAAGCACAGTTTGGATGCCTTATACAGTTAAGGGCCTGTGTCTCTGAGAAATGCCATTGGCAGTTTTCTGGCTTTTCAGTAAACTTACCAGCACACTCTGCTTGCTTACCATCATTCTGGGAAGAAGGAACAAGGGTTTTTATACACTATGAAACAGTAGAGAGGATAAGCTGTGATTTCTTCTGGAGGTGAATACTGGGATAAGTAAACAGGCAGAAATGGGTTGATTTTTAACAGACTTACAGTGCTTTTAACAGACTAAAAGAATTCCAGTTAGTGGAGTGTGACTTTTTTGCTTCACCCTTTCCACTGAAGTAGTCAGAACTGTGCCACAGGATGGGTGGGGAATGGGTAAAATCAACTCGCCCTAGGGTTGCTAAGTCTGATTCAAGAAATATCTGAGGACTTTGGGGGTGGAGCCAGGAGCAAGGTTGTGACAAGCATAATTGAACTCCAAAAGGAGTTCTGGTCATCACAGTTAAAGGGACCACACACTCTTTAAATGCCTTCCCTCCATTGGAAATAATGGATAGGGGCACCTTCTCTTAGGGCTCATAGAATTGGACCCCCTGATACAATCTTTTTGAAACTTGGAGGGTATTTCGGGGACAGGCACCAGATGCTGTCCTGAAATTATGATGCCTCTACCTCAAAAAACAGCCCTCCCAGAGCCCCAGATACCTATGGATCAATTTTCCATTATTCCTTATGGGAATCGGTCTCCATAGAGTATAATGGAGTGCTCAGCAGACATTTCCCTCCCCCTCCCCCAGTTTCTGATTACCCTGAAACCGGGGGATCCCCTACCCCCACCTGGGGATTCAATCAAAAGCCAAGATCCAAACAAAATTACTAATTCACTTAATATAATAAATTTCACACATGATTTAGGTACAATTCATAAATAATTTCATCAATTTCTGGTAAATATAAACGGTATTTCTTCACAATTGCATCAATGCTGTGAACTCAAACAAAGTGCTAGAATAACTCAAACAAAGTGCTAGAATAATTACAAAAGCCTTGCTGTTCCAAATAGCCCTCGCTTACAAATTCTAAGTACATAAATGTATTCAGAGCCCTGAACTATGTGGGCCCAGGCTAGCCTGATCTCATGAGATCATAGAAGCTAAGCTTGGTCGCCCCTAGTTAGTTTTTGGATGGGAGACCACCATGGAAGTTCATGTCACTATGCAGAGACAAGCAATGGCAAACCACCTCTATTCATCTGTTGCCTTGATACCCCTGCAAGGCTACCATAATTTGGCTGTAACTTGATGACACTTTTCACCACCACCCATGTATTCAGAGAAACTGGATGAATGCTTGTATTCGGAGGAACTGAAGGGCATATACCACAGAGCAGTGATTCAAGCCTTTACATACAGTGACTGCGGAGTCAAAGGAGGTCAGTCTAGTTACAGATTTGGGTTCCCTTCCCATAACAGAGTTTTACAAGTAGCCAAGCTCCCCCAAGACGCTTATCTTTTATTGTATGTCTGAGTTTTACAGTCAAAATGAATTTGAATTGACTGGTGTATATGGGCTTGGCGTTAAAGTTCTCCTTAGGGCATTAGCTGTATCATGCTCTAAACAGCTGCTGTCCTGCCTTCATGGTTATAAAAGCTCACGATTCGGTGTGCCTTGTGGAGTGTGGGAGAAAATGTATTCTGTATGCTCCCTACTAGCTGTGCAGGAATTTTATTTTGTCAGATGGAGTTCCTGCAAACGGCCTTCCAGCACGGTGTCAGCACACTGTGAATAAATTCACAGACAGTGTTTGCGTAGTGTAATCTGTTGGTCTAGAAGGTGATTTTCAATGCACCTCAAATGATATACCGGCAATAGTGTCTTCTCCAAAGGTAAGGGATAGCTACATGTGAATGATAATTTTTTGTTCTGCCAGTAAATTCAACACTGATGCACAGGGCAGACTAAGTGTGAAAAGTTAGGATGTCACTAGGGAAGTGGAAACAAGACCTTAGATCTTTCCTAACATGACTGTATTTAAGGATTTAAACATCTTTTAATTAATACCTTTACTGGCATGTTATAAACATAAAAAGACTAAGAGAAACAAGTATAATTTTAGTGCTACAAAGGAAGAAATTCTCCACCAGAGGATTTTACTTTATGCTCCCAAATCCTCATAACAATTAGAAGGTAACTTGCTCCTAAATAAGTAATATAAGGGCTCTGAGCTGACAGAAGATACAAAACCTCTCATCAGGATATCCATGAAATTTGCGTAGAAGGGGGCTAATTAAAAATCTTGCAGTTTGAAATAGAAATCACAGTAAAGCAAAGCATGGAAGTCAGATTCAGGCTTTCTGATCCTAAAAGGACAAAATCTTCCATGATAAGAAGCATTTTCAAATCTTCCAAAAAGAACCACTGCAGGGAGAGCATGAATTCTCATGAGCATAAAAGCTCATTGTAATCAAGGAGATGTTAAGTGTGAAAAATAGGATGTTAGAACCCTAGGGTTGCCAAGTCCAATTCAAGAAATATCTGGGGACTTTGGGGGTGGAGCCAGCAGACTTTGGGAGTGGGGCCAGGAGACATGGGGGCGGAGCCAGGAGCAAGGGTGTGACAAGCATAATTGAACTCCAAGAGAGTTCTGGCCATCACATTTAAAGGAACGGCACACCTTTTAAAATGCCTTCCTTCCATAGAAAATAATGAAGGATAGGGGCACTTTCTTTTGGGGCTCATAGAATTGGACCCCCTGGCCCAATCCTTTTGAAACTTGGGAGGTATTTTGGGGAGAGGCACTAGATGCTATACTGAAAATTTGGCGCCTCTACCTTAAAAAACAGCCCCCCAGAGCCCCCAATACCCGCAGATCAATTCCCCATCATTCCCTATGGGACTCGTTCATGGAGGTGCATAATAGCTTTGGGGGCGGGGCTTCCCCCGCCGGCCAGCTGGCTGGGGGAGGGGGGAAGCCTGTAAAACTGGGGGATCCCCCGCTGGGCCCTGGAGATTGGGAAGCCTATAGAACCCCGTGATCAGGTATGATTCCAAACACCAGCGGGAGCATGTCCTGTTTGCAAGAGCAGAGGGTTTGTTTTTCTGTATCCAAAAGTCAAATTAATAAAGTAAAACAATAACAATAAAAGTGCCAAATCCACGATGGCATTTTGCTAATTGTTCATTTTCTTCAGACTGCTGGAGTTTATGAGGGGGAAGAAACATTTCTGGAGGGAGGTAGACAAGAAGATTTGCAACCAACTATCACTGTCCTCTGTCAAAAACCTCTATCAAAAGCCTGGTGGAACATCTTTGCCTTACAGGCCCTGTGGAACTGTAGAAGATCCCACAGGGCCTGGGCTTTGTCCAACAGAGTTCTACCAGGTTAGGGGCCAGGCCTGAGAAAGCCCTGTCCCTTGTTGAGGTTGATCAAACTTCTTTGGGAGCAATTTACCAGCAAGGTGTTACTGCCCTACCAGGGACAAAGCAAATATTCAACAAGATATTTTTTTAAAAAAAAATACAATAGCAATTGGACATTTTTACAGAAAGTATTAAAATCATCATTAATGTATATATTTAATAAGAAGAAAGGAAGACCATGCACTCCAGAGACAAATTGCAAATGACAAGTAACCCAGAGTGGAGCAGTCATTGTGGGTCAGATGTTGTTAGTGTAAATCATTGCTGATGCTGTCTTTCAGGATTCTGTCCCTTTGTATGAGTTTTTGGCATTTAAACTCTGAACTAGGGACGTACCATACCTTGCCTTTTATCATCTATGTCAATTTGCACATGAACACTGAGGCGCTATGTCGTACGCAGCCTGCAGTTTCACATGTGCAGGTGAGAATCATCTCAATCTTCACGATGACTGATTGCAGCATAGTTACTGATTTCTACTCAATTTGTAACCAAGAGAGTTCTTGGGGTTTTAGAATCAACAAAGGACAGGCTGTTTCAAAGCAGAGGAAACGTAACAGGTGGGAAAGTGCCCCTGGCGGAGGCTTGGTTAGTGATTCTTGGTGACGCATAAATATCCCTGTTTTTATTTGCGGAACATTCAGGGATTTGGGCGAAGTTCCCAGGAGAATTGAGCCAGGCGGAATCAAATGTTTTAATTCCAGACTAGATCAGGGGAAGGATTTGCCAGTGTAACCAAACAATTTTCAGTGTAGGCATGGCTGAGGAAAATTATTGCTGTGTTTGTGAAACAACTTCAGTGATAGCGTCCCCACTGATTAGAATTATCTTCAGTTAAAGACTGACTCAGAACGTCTCCTGAAAAGACGTTACATAATTCTTTAGTGACTATGGATGGGGTTGCAATTGAGGCCGTACTATCACTCTATATCAACTGCTTTTACAAGGCAACCAATTACACCTAAGAGCTGATAAAAAAAGCTCTTCTCACATTTAAAAGCTGTTTCGAAGACTGAAATGTGCTTTGAATTTTATTAATCCTCCCTCCGTCCTTTTCTTCCAGACCAAACTGACTAGAAGGGTAAACAAGTTCTTCAGAGCATGGTTCATGGTAAAGAATGGCCTTAATAAGAAATCTTAACCTGCTAAGTTCTTAAAGAAATTAATTGGTTGCCAACTTGTTTTCAGGCTGCTTCTTCTCTTTAAAACCTTGAACATCTAAGGGCAGGGTATGGGGGGGATATATTCATTTTTTGTACCTTGCTTTTCTCTCTAATAGAGACCCGAAAGCAGCATATGCCATCACCTCAGATTCTCCATTCTATCCGTGCAACAACTCTGTGTGGTAGGCTAGGCTGAGAGTATGTGAGTGACTCTGAGTCTCCTAGAGGGCTTCTATGACAGAGTGAGGATTTGGAATTTATTCTCTCATGTCCTAGTCTGACACTCTAACCACTATGTAACATATACTCTACGGAAGGAGGAGGAGGGTTATTTATACTCTGCCCTTCACTTGGAGTCTCAGAGCGGCTTACAATCACAGTCCCTTCCCCTTCCCCATAACAAACACCCTGTGAGGTAGATCAGGCTGAGGGAGCTCTAAGAGAGCTGTGACTGACACAAAGTCACCCAGCAGGCTGCATGTAGAGAAGTGGGGAATCAACCCCCCAGATTAGAATTTGCCTCTCTTAACCACTGCGCCAAACTGGAGCTGCCCATCAGTTCACATGGGCATCAGTTTCTGTTGCTCTCAGATTCTGAAGTAAAATAGGTGACAGTGAGGTATCAGTATGCTTGTCCAATAATTCAAAAAGCTGAAAATGTTTTAAAGAATTGGACTAAATATAAATAATCATGGTTAGTGTGAAATGCCATTAAGATGAAAATAGTACCTAAGCTCCTCTTTGTAATTATAATGCTGCCATTATTACTTAAACGGTCACTGCTAATCCAAAGTCAGCAAATATTTATTTATTTGGAGAGATAGAAACCCAGAATCAAAAAACTGGTGCTTTAACAATAATGGAACAATGCGGGTTTGATGCTGCTAGTATTGAGAGATTATTTTGTTTTTAGGCTCTCAGCTCTAACGAACTGGTTTGGAAGAGATAAGACTCAGGTGAAAAAAGAAGGGCCTTTACTGTGTTGGCCCCTCAATTATGGATCACCTTTCCTGCGCTAGTATGCCTGGCACCTGGTGTGTTCAGTTTTAGATACTAGATGAAGTCCTTTATATTTGCCCAGGCAGCTGGTTAATTTTAATGCCTTAATCTTATATGAGTGATTAGGGTCAGCGCTAGCGGTTCTGCTGCTCAAGACAGCCCTTTGCGCTACACCCCCCCCCCCAAGCTCCTTTGCAACAGGAAATTGTGCGCGTGGCACGATGATGTCACCAAAAGTGATGTCATCAAGCAGGCCAGGGGATGAGGAGCATTGCAGGAAGCCTGATCGGGGGCAGGGAGAGCTACAACACTTGTGTACCACCCTCTTTGCAAGGAGCGTGGCACGCAAACCCCGGGCCCTGCTCATCAGGGGAGAGACGGGGCACCCAGCAACGCCCCAGGTGAGGTGGTGCCCTAGGCAGCCACCTACCCCACCTACTCCCACATGCTGGCTCTGTTAGTGTTTATAAGTCTTTTGCCCCCTGCTGGATTGTTCTTATTGTGTCACCCTTCAATACTAGACAGTTTGTGTGGCTTCAGATTTTATGGTTTGATTTTATTTATTTCTATTGATTATAGATAGATAGATAGATAGATAGATAGATAGATAGATAGATAGATAGATAGATAGATAGATATAGATATAGATATAGATATAGATATATAAAATAAAATATTTAGAACCAGGGTATTGAAGGGAGGGGGAGAGAAAGAGAGAAGATAATCGCTCTCTCCACTGTCCAGAATTATAGAGTTGGAAGGGATATTGCAGGACATCTAGTCCAACCCCTGCACAGTGCAGGAATAAGCAACTTTAAATGAATTCCAGCAGCAGCTAGTAACCTTAATCTAAATAAGTCTGAACAACAGATTATCTCTGCTTTGAATGAAGAGAACTGTCAGATTTGTTCTGTACTAAGAGAAAGATGGGAAGAAATTAACATGTTAAGACAGGCAAACAGTAACATGTTAAGACAGTAAAAGAGAAGGCACTTAAAATGACCTGATTCAATACAAAACTTAATTCCCCCGAACTGGTAACGTTAGCAACATGCTAAATACTTTTTTTTTCTTTTTCCAGACTAAAAGATTTTAGTACTTTAAAACCTGTAACAGGTGCATGGAATCATACAGTGCCTCTTCTGCTAGGTCCCACTGTGGGAAATGTCAGGCAAAAAAAGAAGACTGCAGATTTATATCCCACTCTTCTCACTGAATGAGAGTGGCTTACAATCTCCTATATCTTCTCCCCCCCCCCACAACAGACACCCTGTGAGTTGGGTGGGGCTGAGAGGGCTCTCATAGCAGCTGCCCTTTCAAGGACAATTCCTGCAATAGCTATGGCTGACCCAAGGTCATTCCAGCAGCTGCAAGTGGAGGAGTGAGGAATCAAACCCAGTTCTCCCAGATAAGAGTCCGCGCACTTAACCCCTATACCAAACTGGCTCTCAAAAGACTGTGGCTTGGAATCAAGCTAACATTTTTGCTCAGCTGGCACAAGGAGTTCAGTCCATGGAGTGTGTTTTCCCCACAGCACCCTGAAATGCCCTCCCATCCTGTTTCTGGGTCCCCCTTGGCCAAAGGAACAGGATTGAATGGGTGCGTTGTAGGTTGCTACAGGAGGGGAGAGGCACAAAACTCCTCGCACCCTTGGAAGATGTTAGTTTGGGTCCAACCATGTGTACTTGAATGTTCCCATGTAAAACTTTTTCAAAACAGAGAAAGAGAAGGATTCTTTGCTAGTCTTCTCTAGATTTATATGCTCCTGATGCATTTCATACCTCTTTTTCCCCATGTTTTTCAGTGCTGTGACTGATTGTGACTTATCCTGTGTTGGTGCTGCATAATAAACCTGTAGATCCAGTAGTGCCATCCTAAGCAGAATGACACTCTTCTGAGAGACCATTGACTTCAGTGGGCTGAGAAGAGTGTAACGCTGCCTGGGACTGTACTATGAGTCACTGCCAACTATATCTATTATTGGCTTAGCTGCAAATCATGTTCCCCATTAAAACGCACAGAGCTCTTTATGACCAAATGGCTGCATATTGATTGCATTATTGGCTTCATTGTATAACAGTTTGCACAGCCAGTCAGCACACATATTCATGGATGTAATGATAATATTGTCAGACCTCATCAGCAATTTCAAATATCTGGGGAGAAAGGAAGAGTTTAGCAAAAAAAAATTGCACGCATGCACAAACACACACATTCTCTTGCGCTTGTGGAAAGCTTGCGTTTCGAATTCATGGATGAAGCAAACTTTTGAGGTGCTGAAATGGTCCAGAAATATCAACGAAGCCCCCACTTGTCCATTAGGTACCACTCAAAATATTAAGGTGTATTATTATTGTAGCATATTGTATTATTGTTGTAGCAGCCCTAACAGTCCAGATCACCTAGAACTCGATCTTGTCAGCAGTGTAAAGTAAAGTAAAGTAAATTTATTTTTATATCCATCCCTCCCCCGCCAAAGGCGGGCTCAGGACGGCTCACAGACATGGAACACCATGATTTGGATAAAATACAATGTAAACAAGAGTTTTAAAATACAATTCAATTACACAAATTAATTAAAATAGATAAAACAGGTGCTATAAAGTGCTATAGACCACAATCATACATAGGATGGCTAGATGGTTACAGGTCAATTTCAATTTCAATTTAGCCAGGTTCTATCATAAAAGCAAGCTGATAGAGAAAGGTTTTGCAAGCCCTGCGGAACTGGTTCAGATCCCGCAGGGCTCGCATCGTCTCTGGAAGTTGATTCCACCATCGAGGGGCCATTGCTGAAAAGGCTCGCTCCCTGGTTGTCTTCAGTCTGGCTTCTCTTGGCCCAGGGATTTTTAAGAGATTTTGAGAGCTAGATCTCAGTGCTCTCTGGGGGACATACGGGGAGAGGCGGTCCCTAAGGCAGGCAGGTCCTCGGCCAGTGGGAACCTGAGGAGGGTCAACTGTGGTTAGTATTTGGATGGGAGACCAACAAAGGAAGCCTGAAACTGCTGTGTAGAGGAAGACAGTGGCACCTCCCCCCCCCCACACACACTTCTATGAGGTGAAAGTTCATGGGGTCACCATGAGTCATTTGCAACAGCACACTCTACTTTATTGGGCGGAAATTATTACTCCACAAAACCCACCCATAAGATATCCAATACTCTTTGTAGTAACAGCTCAATTCTTAGATTTGTAGATTTAACTTCCAAAATAATCTGAAGAATGTCCCCAAAAGAATTATCTCCTAGGAGTCAGTTTTTTTGATAACCCCCTGAAGTTGCTGAAGAGAATCATGTATTAATCATAAAATGTTACACCTTAGAAACTGATCTCTTGCATTAGCCGTTAAACACATTACGCTTTTGTATATTTAATAATGCCCTAATATACTTGAGAGGCTATTTAAACTGGTTGGATTTCCCTCTTGCCTATTCATGGAATTCTAATTTCCCTTGCAGGAGACTTGCAAGTGGCAGAACTGAAAATATTGCTTGCAGATAATTAACAAGAGCCGGGCAAGTAATTTGCTGTGAATCATTTCACGAGTCCGCTCACTTTGCTTACAGTTTATCTATGAATATCATATAATCACCCCAAATTTATTTGTTGTTCATGGAAATCATTTGGTGGTTAATTGGGAATGGGAGGTATGGTGGAGATAATATATCCTTGCGACTTGAGTTCTGCAAAGTGCCAAAGACCTACTCAGAAGCCCATTAGGCACTCAGTGGTAGAGCTTCTCCTTTGCAGGTAAAAGGTCTCAGGTTCCATTCCTGGCACCTCCAGCTGAAAGGATCAGGTAACAGGTGATGTGAAAGATCTCTGCCTGAGACCCTGCTGAGCTGCTGCCTGTTAGAGTACACAATACTGATGATCTGATCCAATATCAGGTAACTTCACGTGTAGGTGCGTTCATTAGCAGCTATCATCAAATGCACCACATCTGCGGGCTTCCTCAACCTTTCCAGTCCTGGCACCCAGCCTACACAGGATTCACAGAATTACAAACATGTGACAGGAAGTTAAGTGACATCATAGGGCAGAGCTATAGAACTGGAAGATGAGGGACTAGAATTATTAGCCCACCAGGGTCAAGGCTGGTATTATGAGCAGCAGTATAAGAGGTAAGGGCAAGAAACACAAACCAAACATCAGGGAACTGAAGAACTCAAAGTAGGATTGCCATACCCCAGGTGGAAGCAGGGGATCCCCCAATTTTGAGGGCTGCTGCCCACAGCTGGCCAGTGGGGGACCCCCCCCCCCCATAGCCACAAGCCCATGGGATGCCCCCAACATAATGATGTCACACTGGGGACATCTCATGCAGTGATGTCACCCCCCCCCCCCCCATGAACATGCCTGGAGAGCTCCCTCCCATTCTGTGCTGGTGTCAGGTAAGGACAACTGTGGAGGAATCCTCTCTATTGCAGGTTGAGTTGGCCTTGCTGTCTTGCTTCTCTCAGCATGCGAATAAACAGAGCTATGTGGCACTGCACCCTTGTTCACGATGTAAGTGCAGTGGCAACACCGAGCAATCTGTAACAAATGTAAATTATCATCTCTGCAAAACAGATAGGGAACCGGGGTTTAACACTGACATAAATTTGCTAGCTGAAATTAGTACCATGCTTCTCGCAACTGTAGGGGGAGCTGTAGTTTATCTGTTCATGCTTCCCTTGATTTCCCCCCTCTTTTCTACCTGTGATATCCTGAAAGTTTCTTTGCTACTGTGAATGCTTTCCGCAAACCAGTAGCTTCACATTTTATAGAATGCGGCTCTGTATGTATGGGACTTATTTATTTCTCCAGCTCTGCTAACAAAGGGAAGGCCTATCTGGGCTTGCAGGGTCTAATATTCATGTTATTTCAGATTAGGCATGCTGTGTCACCTGCTGTGGGGTTCTGGGCCCCAGCTGCTGCTTGGTGGATCAGTCAGAACAAACTAAGTGGCGAAAGCAGTTACCCAGAAGTGATGTCACAGTGATGCACTAGGAATTTCCTAAATCTCTGTAGATAACATAAAGATATCAGAAATTCCTAAAGCATAGCCATAATGTCCATCCTGGGTGTATAACTGGATGTGGCATTGTGGGGTCATGTGCTGCAAAGTCCCTATTCCCCGCCCCCCTCCCCCCCCCAAAAAGTTCTGGGGACTTGCCATCAGAGGGATGGCAGCCATATTTCAGAATGTGTTTTCTTTTTATGTGTGTTTGACCGGAGGTGGGGAAGTAGGGGCAGCTGTTGGCAAAAGTATGATATTACTTTCAGGAAAAAAATGAAGTGACATCATTCAGTTGGCCTGATGGCCATTTTTAATGTTTTTCTTCTGCCACTGCTCTTAGTAGTAGACGCAGCAGCAGAGGATAATTCAAGGCCGTTTGATATCACAACTCTGGAAATTGTTGGAAACATCATAAATTACTCCAACATTGATAAATGTTAAAGAAATTAAAAATGAAAGACTATAGCAAGAGGAGACTATAGGTCAGGGGTGTCATACATGTGGCCCAAGGGCCTAATCAGGCCCCCGAGCAGCTTGCTTTGCCAGGCTTGCTCAATCACACAGGAGGTACAGAGCAAAGCCTCTATTTTCTCCATTGACTGAGGCTCCTCCCTTGAGGAGGAAGGGTTGAGGGAGAGCTTGCTATGTTAAGCTCTCTCAATCGCTCAGCAGAGCTACTGAGCCAAGCCTTTCTTCCTTCTGTTGGCTGAAGCTCCTCCCCCTCCTGGTCCCCTGGGGAAGGAAGGGGACTAGGAGGGGGAGCTTCCTTTGCCCAGTTCCCTGGACCACATGGGAGAGAAACAAAGAAAGCACCTTTAAGACCAACGAGTGCTAATGTTTTAAGCATGTTTTAAGTTTTTTTAAAAAAGAAAATCTTTAATTCTGTTTGCCTGTGTCCTTTATAAAGTTTCTATCTCTGCTACCTGGCATTACATTTTATGTCATACATGGCCCAGCCCAACATAGTCTTATTTATGTCAGGTACAGCCTTCATAACAAATGAGTTCGATACCCCTGCTATAGGTTATTTGCCAGGTACCTTATTAATAAGGAGTGACAAGAACTGATGGTGTGGCAGGAGTGTGAGTGACAATAACTGTACCTTGTTTGAGGTGAGAAAACACCTTGAACCGGCCCTGCAGGCAAGTAGTTTGTGTAATGTCTAGAAGAAATCTGTGGCAGTCCCATGGGACACATCACTCATGCAATTTAAGGCATTCCATACCACAGCTGCCAGGGCTGAATGAAGTGGGAAGCTCATTTTTAAAAGAGCAAAGAGGTGGTGTTTCATTATTGATATTCTTTTGCAGATCCTGCAAACAGACACAACTTGTATATCTCTTGGAGCGAATAAGCCAACATGAGTCATTTATATTTCTAACAATGCAGATATTTAAGAGTTCCTTAACATTATATTACCTTTTCTAGCTTCTTCTACTGAATATTATTGGAAAACTGTTGTGATAATATATTTTCAAAAACAAGTTCTAGGGGGGACAGCCAAATTTTTTTTAAAAAAAAAACAAACAAACCCAAAATAAGAACACTTTTCTTGTATCATTGATCTGACATGAACTGGAAATTATTTTACACTCTCCACCCCCCACCCCCCTTATGTCCTGTATTGCATTCATATTAATGACAGAACAACAAACAATAATTTGAAGCAGTCCTATTTTTACTCCAGTCATCTTCAGAGGCCCCGCTTTGGATTGCTAACTCTGGGTTGGGAAATACCTCGATATTTTGGGAGTGGAACTTAGTGAGGGCGGGGTTTAGGGAGGGGAGGGACCTCATTTGGATAGAATGCCATAGAGTCCACCCTCCAAAGCAGCCATTTTCTCCAGGAGAATTGATCTCTGTTGTCTGGAGACTGGCTGTAATTCTGGGAGATCTCCAGCCTCCCCCTCCCCCCCCCCAGACTGGCAATCTTATGCTTTGGTTGTCCCCACCATCAGAAGCTAAACAGGCGGCAACCTGAGAAAGGGTTTTCTTAGTTGTGGCACCAAACTTTGGAACTCTCTCCCCAGGGAAATTCATCCACCTCCCTCTATCGGTGTCATCTGCCTGCAGGTGAAGAATTCTTCATTTCATTTGGCATATCACCTATTATTGTTATTGGCTGTCGTCCCTGGTTTAAATGTTTGTATTGACCTATTTTATAATTTTTAAATGTTTTTAATTTTTCAAATGTTGTAATGTTTCTTTGTGTGCTACCTTGAGGGCTGTGATGGGGCAGAAAGGCGACATAATGATTTATTAATTAGATTTGTGCGTTTCTGAATGAATCTTAAACCATCCATTCTTTTTCCAGATAGCTTTACACTGAAAATTAGTTTGTTTTCCTCACATTCCTCCCTTCTCCTTAGCCTTGCCAACCTCCAGCTGAAGCCTGAAGTTCTCCCAGAATTGTAGTTGGTCTCCAGACCACTGAGAGCAGTTCCCCTGGAGGAAATGGCAAGTTTGAAGGACGGATACTGTGGCATCACTGTCCCTCTGAAATTCCTCTTCCGTCCAAACTCTGCCCATCCCAAGCACTACCCACAAATCTCCAGAATTTCCCAAGCCAGCATTGGAGGTCCTAGCTGTCATAGGCAAGCTCTCCTTGTATATTTTGCTCCTTTATTGATGCCATCAGCAGGCCTAGATATCTATTTTCGATAGCAGAGAGAGAAAACCAGCAGGAAGAAGTACTTCTGAGAATGTGCAGCATCTCCTTGGCTCATCGCTAACTAACTGGAGTTTTCTGCCTCCCGGAGCCAGTTGTCTGTGGGCACAAGGTTCAGCAGGACTTCCCAAACCTGAACCTACTGATCCCAAAAGTACCCTTGTGATGTGCTTGCTTTTTCTCTGCCTCCCCTGCCCTCCTGCCAGCAGCAAAATTCTACTTTAAAAATTCAAAGGAAAATGCAATTCATGTTTGAAATGTTCATCTTGTTGTCTTATTAATAACGTAAAGTGTGTGAGATTAGAGAGATGGGGTCCCCCCATAGCTCTGGGAGGAATCTCAGTGGGTTAACAGTAGGGTTGCCAAGTCCAATTCAAGAAATATCTGGGGACTTCGGGGGGGGGGCTGGAGACATTGGGGGCAGAGCCAGGAGCAAGGGTGTGACAAGCATAATTGAACTCCAAGGGAGTTCTGGCCATCATATTTAAAGGGACAGCACACCTTTTCAATTCCTTCCTTCCATAGGAAATAATGAAGGATAGGGGCACTTTCTTTTGGGGCTCATAGAATTGGACCCCCTGGTCCAATCTTTTTGAAACTTGGGCGGTATTTTGGGGAGAGGCACTAAATGCTACTGAAAAATTGGTGCCTCTACCTTAAAAAGCAGCCCCCTCAGAGCCCCCGATACCTCCAGATAAATTCCCTATTATACCCTATGAGAATCGATCTCCACATAGAGAATAATGAAGTCCCCAGCAGACATTTCCCTCCCCCCTCCCCCCCCGTTTCTGGTGACTCCAAAGCGAGGGATTGGCATCTCTACTCACAAGTTGCTGCAAACTTCTTCAAAGTAACACAGGAAGCCTTTCAATTGGAGACTGAAGCCTCCGGAGGTGGAAAGTCACATGGTGGCTGTGGGGGTGGGGCTTCCCCCCACCGGCCAGCTGACTGGGGGTGGGAAGGAGCCTGGGAAAGCGGGAGAACCTCCACTGGGACCTGGGGATTGGCAAGCCTAGTTAGCAGCAGAAACTTGCCAAAAGAAAAAAAAAGTTAGATTTCTCACTGAGGTTCTTTTTTTTGGGGGGGGGGGTTGGCCAGGG
Source organism: Heteronotia binoei (assembly GCF_032191835.1). Lineage (NCBI taxonomy): Eukaryota > Metazoa > Chordata > Lepidosauria > Squamata > Gekkonidae > Heteronotia > Heteronotia binoei. The sequence goes on from NC_083238.1 coordinate 28,500,278, forward strand.
GGGTGAATAAGGAAATGTGTAAGCAAAAATATGTTTATGCCTTTTTCTTTGCCTCAGTGAGAAGTCTGTGACTAGGTTTCACCAGCTATCTCTACAGTATGTACTCCCTCTAAGCTGTGGAGTCTTGTGAGCAAAATTCTACTTTGTGAGCTACTGGCATTAAAATTTTGAGCTACCACATAAATTAGTTTGCTCTGGGGCCATTTTTCCTGAGCTAAGACAAAGATGTGTGAGCTGGAGCCTAAAAAAGTGTGAGCTAGCTCATACTAACTCAACTTGATAAGAGAATGGGAGGGAAGGCAGCATGGGATAGATCAATCTTGTCAGCTCTTGGAAGGGAAAAAAAAAAAACTGAAACTGGGTTGGTAATTGGATGGGAGATCACCAAGAAACTCTGTTGAGGAAGGCAGTGTAAGCCCCCCAGCAGGAAAACAAATTTGAGGAAACACAGCCAGCCCCCCAGCAAGAAAGCTAACTAAAGGAAACATAACCAGCAAAAATGCAGAAAACTAGGAAACTCCTCCCTCTGTGGAACCTCTGGGACTGAGAGGAAAAGAAATGGCTTCTATATAGTGGAAATGTATGAATTTATCTTACTCTCACTGGTAAACACCATAGAGATTAGAGGAAAGTCCTGGGGCATCACCTGGACATGACACCAGTTCCTTCCCAAAGTCTGCTCTCTCCAGGCACTGCCCCCCCCCCACCCAATCTTCCTGCATTTGCTTAGGAGGGGCTGGCAAATCCTACTTGTTAAAACTGTTCCATGTAACCCGTGGACTGTTGTGTCCCCAAGCCCAATTAAGAAACACACAGAGAGTTCTGTGAAGAGAGATAACTGAAAAGCTTTTATTAAAATGTCACTACTGACAAGGGGGAATTGGGCCCACGAGGCACTAAGATCTCAGGACATCCCAAAGTTCTCCAAAGAATACAAAAGTGACCATGGGTCTTATACCTTTGATGTCATAGGCATACATTAAGCATACATTATTCAAGTAAACATGATTGGATACACAAGTAACACTACATGACTTGGTAAAACAAAAGAGGAGTCGATTGCACCTTTAAGACCAACTTTAGTTTTATTCAGAACTTAAGCTTTCATGTGCATGTGCACTTCTTCAGATGAGGAATGAGGTGCAGTAAGCAGAGCCACATACAGCACACGAAAGCTTATGTTCTGAATGAAATTATGTTGGTCTTAAAGGTGCAATCGACTCCTATTTTGTTCTACTACTTCCGACCAGCAGGGCTGCCTACTTGGATATAACTACATGACTTGACTTCTTTCCATTGGTGAATCCCGATTTGGGATGAACTTGGTGAAGTTAGCAATTGTTTACATAGCAAGAAAGATACATTGCAGAACACTGGCACCTCAGAAAGGCGATAAAACTCTTCTTTCTTTCTGCTTGTTCTTTGATTCTCTGCCATTTGATGATACTCCTAACACTTAAGTGTTCCAGTGTTATCAGCTTGTGCATTCCAAAAAACCCAGACCTCACTCTTAAATCATGCCTTTTCCCTATTGAAATGTGCCAGGATGTGTGTCATTGCAGATTGATTGTTATGCCCAGGTCCTATAAGCCTCATCCTCCCACTAGCCTAAATTATTCTGGGCGTTTTCGCACTCACCTTCAGCCGGCGCGACCCCCCTCTTCACCGCGCAGGATCTGCGCGGATCTCGCACTAAACGCCGCGGAGCAGCCGGAAGAGCCGGAAACTCCCGGCGCTTTTGCGGTGCAAACGGAAACCGCCAAAAAGCAGTTTGGCGTTTGCGCCGCAAAAGCGCTGGGAGTTTCCGGCTCTTCCGGCTGCTCCGCGGCGTTTAGTGCGAAATCCATGCAGATCCTGTGCAGTGAAGAGGGGCGTCACGCCGGCTGAAGGTGAGTGCGAAAACGCCCTCTGTGTCCAGGAGAGGGGAGACCTTCTGTGTGGTTGCTAATTTATTTATTTATTTATTATTTATTTATTTCATTCGGTTTATATCTCGCCCTACCCCACCGAAGCGGGCTAAGAGACCCAGGGAGGTCATTTTACAAGAATGAAATGCAGTTTCGATTTCCTAGCCGAGTCAAGCGTCTAAAGGAAAATACTTTTAAAATGCACCATTTGCCTAGCTTCTATAGTCTATCTATGTGTATTGCTAATTCTAATGATTTCGTTAATACTGACGTCAGGTTGTCATAGCTGATCAATAGGCAGTGACAAGAAATGTCAAAAGGTGCTGGGCCTGGCTCACAAAACTTTTGGCTAGATGGTGCCATATTGTTTTTAATTTAATGCTGATATCTTTTGGATCACAAAAGCCAAAATATGCTGTGCTCAAAAGCCAGATAGAGCCATTTGCATCACTGCTGAATGTAATCAAAATTTCTCTTACATTATTTTGTTTGCTGTAAGAACATAGGAAGAGCTAACTAAAAGATACATTCCCTGCCTTTCTGAATCATTTCGCCCTGTCTTTCTTTCTCCATTCCCTATTACATTTAGAGATGGTAGAACTGTCATATTTCATAGCCTATATGTGGGTTTTCACCCCCCCCCCCACATACATTGTGCCAGCTTGCATAGACTAATGGGCCACATAGTGCTTTGTGTTACTCAGGTGTGAATGATTTGGGGTTGGAAAAATCTTGGGCTGGAACTTATTACACCAAAAAAGCAATATTTTTCCTAGCTTAACCAGAACATCTTCATATCTTCAAGGTAACACAAGTCTGTCTGACCCTGAGTGAAATGAGATACTGAATATGATCCAGTATAAATCATGAGATGAAAAGAACAAATAAGAGAGAAGGAAGCCTGAGAAATGTGTCTGAGTTTATTACTGGATTATTGAAAAAGGGAAGATGGGGGGTGGGGGGGGGTGCAGTGGCCAAGAATGGTATTCTTCTGACATTGAAACAGATGCATATAAGCAATACGTCTCCTTGGGCACCGATTTTCATAAGGTGCATTTAGATTTCAGGTCAGAGTGGAAATTTTTAACACAACTGTAATTGTATCGGAATTAACCCTGATTAATGATTTTATTGGCAACTAAATTTAGTTGGGTGGAAGCCTGCATAAATAACTGCTTAAGAATTGAGTTCAGAGTAACCATCTGCAGAAGGCTGGTTGATCAGTTTAACAACCCCCCCCCCCCCCAAAAAAAAAAGGAAGGAAATGTCAACAAATCTTACTATTCCTGTGAATCTGAATCCTGTTTCCAAATCCGGTAGCTGGAAACAAACAAACAAACAAACACATATGCCTTACTTTACTTGGATCTGCTTTTATGGGACACCAGCATTTACTGGTGACATATGCAAAGCAATGAACATTGTATGTTCTCACAGATATATGAATTCCTTCCATATTTAAATTGAAAAAATAATAACATCCACTTTCTTACAGTCTTAAAAATGTTACAACATAGCCCAGTCTGTATCTCACCAAATCCTATGATAGTATTTGGCACCTAAATCCTCAAGTATCAATTTCACACCAAAGCCCAGATAAAGTTACACAAGAATAATTCAGTGGCTGTGTCTCTTTAAGATTCAGAGCAATAACAGACTAAATAGGCGTGCAAACCCATGACCACAAAACCCATGATGCAGTGAATCATTAACAAAAATGCATTCACAACAATATACAGCCCTTTGGTTTCATCATACATCTCCCTGCCATGCAAACATCTCGGCAAAGTAAGGTCATGCAGAACTCGGTTGATTTCCATTTGCCCAATGGATTTTCCACAGGAACATGTCGCTTGAAGCTGTGAAAATGGAATTGACAGAATTCCTCCCGTGAGTCTGGCACATAACTAAAAATAAGATTTTTACTGCTAGAGAGGTTTGTTAAAACATACTTGCTTTGGCATTCGCCTCCATGCACATGTCTGAAAATAGACCGCATCATCCACTTCTTTAATCTTTAATCTAATTTCTTAAGAGTCAAGCTGAAAGATGAGGCTTTCCAGTCCATCATGGTTAGTTCAAGATTTATGGGATGGATCTATTAGTGGAAACAAAGCATTCTATTCTGTGTGGACATAAAATGGAAGTTTTCTTGAGCAAAAGCAAGGCTCAGGATAAATGAAAGAAAACAAAATGTACAGAACTGATGGAAGATTTCAAAAAGTAAAATCGTCATTCTTGAAACGTAAGGGGAATGTATCATTTTTATTTATGCTTTTCAAGACACCAATAAATTAAAGTTTCCTGGAAGATTTTTTTTGTTTGATGCCAAAATCATTTCCTGTTGCAAAGAAAACTTTTTTAGCTCCAGATGTGAAAGAGTATTTCAACTGAAATCTCTCTTAATCAACATTCTTACAAGATGGAATACTGGAGCTGAAGTTATAGAAGAAAATGGGCAGCCAGTTTCATCGTCTGCATTATTGTCATCATCAGCCCATGTCCCTTGCTTCAAGGCACCATAACCTCTGTAAAATAGGTCAGGTGATGGGAAAGTAAGTGGCCCAGTGATGTTTGTAGCTGAGCAGTGATTTCAGGCCAGGTTTCTCCTGGTCCTAATGCAACACTCTATCCCCACACACTCTCTAACATCCAGGTCTGAATCATGTATAAAGAAAGGGAGGGAAGCTCAGTTTTAAGAGCACAACTGACATGTGTGAATAAGAGGAAGCTGATCCCTCCCCTTTTCCAGGCTCTTATCCTGGGAGTCAGCCCCGCTAGGAGAAAAATGACCAGATTGGAAGAATGTGAGTCATGAGAGGTGGAAAGGTACAGCTCCATACACCTACACTTTATTTAGTTCTTAAACTCAGTCCTCCATGCCTTGCTTTATATGCCGCTAGGGTAGATGTATGAGTTTGAACAAGTACAGGTATACAAATCACGGACATCACTTCCAGGTTTCCTTCAGAATGTCTGGCCATTGGCACTGCTATGCATTGAACTGGGATAGGTAGTTCCTACCTGGTTCACTGGAGACAGGAGAGCAGAGCTTGGGGACTTGGGAACAAGGGGCAGAAGGATCCAAAATGCCTGCTGCCCTAAACCAGTCACTGGCCCCCTGCCTGTTTCAATGGCCCAATGGCACATTAGCGCGGGAACCAGAGCTGTATATATGTTGGGACCGCAGGCCCCTTAGTGAGGCTTGTTGGTGTAGCCAGTTACCATGCTGCTTCCAAGAAAGAGCTGTTCTTACTTCCAATAAAGAGCTGTTCTCATCGATGCATTGAACCCACTATACCATAGGCACAAGAGTCATTTTTTACTTTTTCTCCCACTACCACTCTGAGCAGTGGAAAACAATAGGGCTGGGGGATCCACTGCCAGGGAGCTTCAACCCTAACGTGATGTCAAAATAGGAATTTGAATTTAGCTCTCCTCAGTCATGAAGCTCAGAATACCACATCACACTTTGATCAATATTGTTGTGAGCTCATTTTCCTGCTGTGAATATATGTGGGGTTTTTTTTGGGGGGGGGGGGTTGCTGTTTGAAGATGCAGTTACTCTGTGGCTAGATAGAAATGGTTCAATTGAAGTGGTGGTTTGATTGAAGCGGTGTATTTGAGAAACAGTGCAGTAGGACTTCTGGGTTGTTGTATTTAAGAGGAAAGAGACCCAAATTCAAATTCCAGCCAACCACAAATACTGTTAAGAGAAATTCTCAAGTGATCCCTCCTTCCTGCCCAGTGTTTAAGTGTTACTTTTATGTTTTTGTATGTATTTTAGCTCTGGTTTTAATTGTTTTAATGATGGGTTTTCTTGGTTGCTTTTAATGATTTTTAAAAAAAATTATTATGTGTGTTTTGTTAGCTGCCTTTTTGGTATTTTTGAATTCATGTGTGTGTGTGTGTGCACACGTGTGAGAGTGTGTGTGTATGTGTGCACACCTGGAAGTCATGGCAACTGACTGACCCCTACTGGGGGCCTAGAGGATATTCAGAGAGGTGGTTGAATAAAGCCTGCCCCCAGCTCCCAACTCCTGGCATTCTAAGGAGGTCCCTCATCCAAATACTTGTCAGTGACATCCCTGCTTAGCTTCTGGTGAGATTGGGCTAACCTGGGTTATCCAGATCAGGGCAATTTCTTAGCTGCCTTGATATGTCCTTGCCCCACTGATGGACCTCCTGGTGACGCCTGTTGTTGTTTTTTTGCCACTGTGTGACACAGAGTGTTGGACTGGATGGGCCATTGGCCTGATCCAACATGGCTTCTCTTACGTTCTTATGATAGCCATTGTGAGGGCAGAAAACTGGGCTATAAAGTTTGTAGCATTAAATAAATAAATGTCTCCATGTGTATGTGCAACTGTGCTTGGTATGCTTCAGGCACTACAACTCTGCAGCTTGCACTTGTGGTCCCACTGTTGAGTCTCTTGGGAGGCTGGACTTTTGCCCTGAAGTCTGGCAGTGCCCTTGTGCTCAGGCAAAGTCAATGAGAGCATTCCTAATCTTTCTACCCAGGGGAAACCAAACATCTCTCTGGCATAAAATGTTTTCATGGATTTTCCTCAAACTGAAAGCCACAAGGTAATTCTCATTGAACTTGGCCCTGTTAATTAGAACAAGTTGCACATGTGCCAATAATAAAATGGAAACAATTTGGATTTTGTTCATAAATCATGTGCTATTATCTTTTTTGTTAAATTTCAAGGTGTTAATTAGAAAAATGGAATCCTTATGTCATGCTTCCGAATTTTCTTAAAAAGATAACTGTGGTTATTGCCTTTTTTTTTTTCAAATACTTCTGACAGAAGGTGATAAAGAAGGTGGCTTTCTAATTAATTTCAAAACTCATTTAAGCTAGTCTAGAATTTGCTTTAATTAAAAAAAAAGTTCTGACAGAGGTTTGTTATTGATGAATAATGTATGAAATGTGATCAAAACATCATCTTTGATAGGCATTTTTTATAAATTAAGTTATATCTTGATAGGAAAAAGATGCTCTAAGCAACATAATTTTCTTGAACCAGAATGCTGTTGCACAGAATTAATCTAGAGGGGGGCTTGGGACAAAATGGTGTGATCATGAGGCAACTAACAGTGAAATCCTTTTTAAAAATTCCTGGGAGTAAGCCCTACTGAATAGTCCATGGGGCTGTGGCTCAATGGTAGAGCATCTGCTTTGTATACTTATTATTTATTATTATTATTTTATTCAATTTATATCCCGCCCTACCCCACCGAGGTGGGCTCAAGATGGCTTACAACATAAAAAAGCTAACAAAAATCTGTTTAAAATACATTAATAATTATACAATAAAATACATAAAAACACAAAGAACTCACTTCAATATGTACTATGCTACCTTTTCTTAAATACAGAAGGTCCCAGGTTCAATCCTTGTCATTGTCAATTAAAAAGACCACCACTAAGTGGCATGAAAGACTAGTATAACTGCAGATTTGAATTCTGTTGGGTTTTTTTAATTGACCCATGTGAGTAATTACTTTGAGACAATTGACATATCACTATAGAGTTGATCTGTTAGATTCTCAGAAGACATATTGGTGGAGATGACATATCCATGTGGGGAGGGATATCTCACTGCCGCTGCAAATACTTTTGCTTTTGGTGGTTTTAAATTATTGAATTTAAATTAGTGGTTTTATGTGTTTTATGTGTATTACACAGAAGTGTTTCCCCACACTTTCATTGTGCATGTCTGTCAGGTTTTCTTTGTCATTCTGTATTTATTTTCCTCTCTTTAGCACTCAGTTTGCTTTCTGATCACTGCTTCTCTGGATTTTCGGAGAGTGCTTTTGTGCCGATTTCCCCCCTTCTTTTGCTTCCAAGCCAAAGGTAATTCAAAAGTATACAGGTTCCTTCAGATTTCTGTTTTGCCCTATTGCTGCCCCTCAAAGGACATTCCCTTCGCCACATCAAGAAGAAGATGATATTGGATTTATATCCCGCCCTCCACTCCGAAGAGTCTCAGAGCGGCTCACAATCTCCTTTACCTTCCTCCCCCACAACAGACACCCTGTGAGGTGGGTGGGGCTGAAGAGGGCTCTCACAGCAGCTGCCCTTTCAAGGACAACCTCTGCCAGAGCTATGGCTGACCCAAGGCCATGCTAGCAGGTACAAGTGGAGGAGTGGGGAATCAAACCCGGTTCTCCCAGATAAGAGTCCGCACACTTAACCACTACACCAAACTGGCTCTCCGAGGTTGTTCTGCCCACTCTGCACTTTCCGCCATCCTCTGCCCTTCGTCAATGGACAAGTTCCATTTCCCCCTTGTTTTTAAATTTTTATTTTTTTTGACAAATGGCATGAATCTAGCAATATGCGACTATCACTAGCCTTGGATAGCCGATTTAAAAAAAATGGGGGGGGGGAGTTTAAAAGGAACCACATGAGGTTAAGTTCAATGCTGATATTGACTTGAAAGGGGGGGTCAGAGAGGAGGCAAATGGCAAGCGTCTTTAGTGCAAAAGAAAAAAAGAAAGAAAGAAAAATAATCTGCACAGGACAGGCTCTTAAAAACTGCTAAGATCATGATGAGTGTGCAGGATCAAATTAAAAAGGTAAAGATATCCCCTGTGCAAGCTGGAGTGATGTTGTATCACAAGATTTTCAAGGCAGACTTTTTTTACGGAGTGGTTTGCCATTGCCTTCCCCAGTCATCTACACTTTACCCCCAGCAAGCTGGGCAATCATTTTATCCACCTCCGAAGGATGGATGGCTGAGCCAACTTTAAGCCAGCTACCTGAACCCAGCTTGAGCCAGCTACCTGAGCCCAGGTCATGAGCAGAGCTTGGTCTGCAGTACTGCAGCTTACCACTCTGCACCACGGGGCTCCTAGGATCAAATTAGAGAATCAAAGAGAAAACCAGGACATTTTGCAAGGGCGGGCAGGAAATTAGCATTACGATGGAGCTGCACTAGGGCATCAGCAAAAATGCCCTCCCCTCATTTTTTCAGTTTAGTAGCACAAGACTAAAAAAAGCTCTTCCAATCTTCTGCCAGAAGACTCCTCCTCCCTCATGTAAATTGCAGATCTGTACAAAGCATTGTGGAGTTGCAACCAACTTTCCACAGGCTTGTTCATGCACACACATACATCGTCCATTATCACAGCTTGCATTGCCAGTGTCAGTGGGTTCTACCATCCACTCTGTACACTCAACATCTTCCCCCATATTATGAGATTATGTGACTTTCATTTTTCGCAGTGGCCTTTAACACAGCAGAGAATCTCATAGTGCTTGGCAATACGGAGGAGGGCTTCGCAGCTGCTTGTCAATTTCAGAAAAAGTCTGGTCAGTTTCAGCAGTGGTTCTTCCCCTTTCCCTGCATTCCTTTTTGTACCCTTTCATTCAGCGAACTAATACTAAAATGTATGCACAAAACTTGAACCATGGGGATTTGAATGGAAGGTGCTTGCTGGACAGTATTGTGTAGCTGCAATAGGGCAATTGCAGTAAGGCAGTTGCATGCGTTATTATTATATTGTTATTGTTTTCAAATAATAATAATGTGAGAGTGGTGTCTTTGGATGCCACTCCCCACATGTCACAAGTGACATCCCCCCCCCCCCCCCGATTTAGAAAAGTGTGTTTTAAAAATTGTAGCTGCAGAATGGATACACTGGAAGAGAAAGAACGGTGCATAAGGTGGGCACAGAATCCAAAGTAAAGCTTAAAGGCTTGCTGCTCTGAAAATCTGCATCAAGATGTGTGTGCATAATGGGTCATTGTGTTTTATTTCCATTTAAACAGTAAGCCACCTTGAGTTCCCGTAGGTAGAAAGGTGGCTAATGAATGTTGCAAATAAATGAATAACACTTCATTGTCTGAGGACACAGTGGAGCCATTGTACATTGACAGTTTGGGGAAGGGAAAGGAAAGGAAGATGAGTGGCTTTACCTTTTTTATTTATTTGTTTGCTTGCTTGCTATAAACATTTTTATGGTGTGTTTCTACCCACAAGGCGGAGAACAAAGTGAGAGTCCTGTGGCTCACACCTTGAATAAATCTTTGTTGGTCTTAAAGGTGCCATTGGACTCTCACTTTGTTCTCTTGCTTCAGACCAACGTGGCTACCCACACGGATCAACCCACGTTGCAGCAAACATAAAACCTTTAACATATCTGAATAACTAAAATGAGCAATAATTCAATTAAGACACATAAACAGCACTGGAAGGAGGGCCAATAACTGTTACTGGGGGGTTGTCATGCCCTGCCTCCTCCAGTGGCCTCTCCCCTCCCGTGGCCATTGCTCCATACTCCCAGGGGTTCCTCTGTGGGGTGCAGCCAGAGGTCTCAGAATGGTTGGGGAGGCTGGGTCACTTCAACGCAACACCTCTGGGTGCAGCCAGTTTGGTGTAGTGGTTAAGTGCGTGGACTCTTATCTGGAAGAACCGGGTTTGATTCCCCACTCGTCCACTTGCACCTGCTGGATTGGCCTTGGGTTCACCATTAGCTCTGGCAGAGGTTGCCCTTGAAAGGGCAGCTGCTGTGAGAGCCCTCTCAGCCCCATCCACCTCACAGGATGTCTGTTGTGGGGGGAGAAGATACAGGAGATTGTAAGCCGCTCTGAGTCTCTGATTCAGAGAGAAGGGCGGGGTATAAATCTGCAATTCTTCTTCTTCTTCTTCTTCTCTCAGCTGTTTCGGGCTGACTGGGCACTCTTTCTCTTTGGGCTGCACCAGTCACCTGCCACTTTCTTCCTCCTCATTGACCCCCTTTTGCTGCTCTCCCTTATATTTTTATTTATTTGTTTGTTTGTTTGTTTGTTTGTTTGTTTGTTTTACTTTGTATGCCGCCCTTCCCCACAAGTGGGCTCAGGGCGGATAACAACAAAAGTTAAAACAATTAAAAACTACAAACTAAAACCATAAAATACAATAAAACAAATAGCACATTTGTCACAGGTGGTGGTTTCCATTGGGCACATTCTATATATCAGTACAGCAGTTGGCCCAGAAATGGAATAATAATTTAAGGTAAGATAATATCGCATCATGACAGGCAAGGGAGGCCAAGCAGATGGAAATAAGGACGTCCGCTGCCTCAACCGAAGGCCCTGTGGAACATCTGTGTCTTTCCAGCCCTATGAAATGGCATCAAATCAGGTAGCGCCCAGATCTCCACAGGGAGCTGATTCTACCAGGCTGGGGCCAAGGCTGAAAAGGTCCTGACCCTGGTCGAGGAAAGTCGAACGTCCTTTGGGCCAGTGACTGTCAGAAGATGCTGCAAAGCGGAACACAGCAATCTCTGGGGCACATGTGGGGAGAGGTGGTCCTGCAGGTATGTCGGTCCCAGCCTCCTGAGTCCCTTCCCCCCAGTGTCCTCCTTTCAGCTCCACCTTTCTTTATAAGTTCAGAGGCCCAGGAGGGGCCCTGGATGCTGTCATGCCTGCTCCCTGGCCAGCCCTCACCCAGGTGATCTTCCCCCACTTCCTGGGGCTGACAGCGGGGGTTGTGCCATGGCTGCAGCCTGTTTCTGGGGGCTGAAAGGGTTCCGCAAATGCTGTGCTGCCCCTTTCTTTTCTGGCAGTGGCGTTGCCATTGGGCAGCATGCTGCCTGGACTCATGGCCTTCCTCAGCGGCTCTGAGGTGGAACTTCTAGGATGTTCAGAGCGGCTCCAGGGTGGAGCTACGGCACCTCTTCAGCTGGTGCCTCAGACCGGCCAGTACATGCTTCCCCGTGCCTTGCTTTTGTTGGGCTGTGCTGGGGGGAGGGGGGTGTTGGGCAAGGCCTAGCCAGGAGTGGACGGGACAGGGGTGTGCCAGATGAAACAAACAAAAAGCCTTCAGCTGCTGGCATAAGACACAGATAGAGGGAGACAGATGACACTCCTGAGGGAAGGAGTTGCAAAGCTCTGCCATGATGGACCTTTCTCGGGTCAACTAGCCTTTCTCGGGTCAACTAGCCTCAGATGGAGGGGACACTGAAGCAAGGCCTCCAAGGATGACCACATGACTATTTTGGCACTTCAAAAGGTTCAGGGAGAGGGATGAGAGCTCATGATCCTGCTGTTTCATGGGCCTAATCTGGTTCTGGTCCTTGCAGCGATTTTTAACGACTGCATTCTCATTTAAAACGGAGTTGGTGGTCATGGGTTGTCCTATGCCTACCAACTGTAGTATGTAGTCTGGCTTTGAGAAGGCCTGTTCTCAGGTTTCCACGCGTCTAACATCACATAGTGGAGACACCTGAAGTTGGACCTCCAAAGATATCTGTAGTGGTCAGGTAAGTTTATATGGGAGTAGGTGAGTTCGATCCTGGCGGAAGCTGGGTCCAGGTAAGCCAGCTCCAGGTTGACTCAACCTTCCATCCTTCCGAGGTTGGTAAAATGAGTACCCAGCTTGCTGGGGGGAAAGTGTAGATGACTGTGGAAGGCAATGGCAAAAGTAAAAAGTCTGCCGTGAAAATGTTGTGAAAGCAATGTCACCCTAGAGTCGGAAACGACTGGTGCTTGCACAGGGGACTACCTTTACCTTTAGGTGATCTATACACTATATAATGCAGAGTTGTAAAATATATTGCTGAAGTGTCTCTTCAAAAGGAAAACATCATATAAATGAAAATCTCTGGGTCAACATCTCAACTGATTTTCCTTATCATGCCTCATATCGGAGATTTCCTTTCTCAGTGGTTATAAGGAGGGAAATTGACTGGCAGAAGGGCTATAGATTGGCTTTTTAATACCAACTCGTTCTCCAAAGGACTGGGATCTTTGATCTGTTCCTGTTATTCTGCAACCTCCCTTTCATTTTTCACAACCCAGGCCCTTTCAAGACCCAAGGACAGATTTTTGGCTGTGGTAGAGTCAGCCTTGCAGTTATTCTTCCTCAGTGGCAGATGTAGCCTCCTGCGATCCATAATGTGTCATTCTTTTGGCAGATGAGTTCACACTGCTGTTTCAGAAGGTCTGGATAATTTTCAGAAGAGTTTAAAAAAATGGAAGTGAATAAATGTATTTAAAAGCCAACTGGTGTGCAGAATATGCCTCTATCAGCACCCTCTGCTCCTTCAGCTTTATATGGCAAAAAGATAAAATAATTAACTTTTTAAAAAAATTTTACTAAACTATTGTGCCTCCTCTAAAAACAATAAAGCATAAAAACATTCATAAACTTACAGCATTTAAGGATCAGGGGTTTTTTTATGTCACTCGTATTATGGGGGCCCTCACCTGGGCAGCCCAGGCTAGCCTGATCTTGTTAGATCTCAGAAACTAAGCAGGGTTGACCCTGGATAGTATTTGGATAGGAGATCTTCAAGAAACACCAGGGTGGTGGCATGGAGCAAGGCAATGGCAACCCACCTTTGAACATCTCTTGCCTTGAAACCGCTACATGGTCTCAATAAGTCAGCTGCAACTTGAGACCTCCCCCCCCCCGCCAAAAAAAGTGTGGGAGTAACCATTAGTTCCAGTCTTTCTTGCATCACTGCGTAGCGTAAGTAGTCCAGGATTGTGTGGGAGGAGCCAATGATATGGGAGGAACCAATGTTTCCCAATTGTTTCCCAAGGGCCACTTCTATCATTTGTGGGGAACCGTTTTACAGACTCCTTCAATGTGATCTGGGTTTTGCTATGTTACAGAGAGGTAATGTGTGGTGGATTCAGTGCTTCCACACTAGCGATGCGACATGAGTGGTGAAACAGCTCTTGGAATCATAGATCCTGCTTGGGTCTTGGAATCCCCCAATGAGATTCAGGGCCGTTAGAATCCCTGTTTTCTGCTCTTCATCGACTGCCATGAACTGCATCAAAATTCACGACAAACTTTAGTTTGTCAGCCAGTACGTGCCCATCTCTACTCACCTCTTTCTTAGTGTTGTCACTTACCTTGTGCCTTTATAGGGCAAAACACAAGAAGGACATAAAATATTGACCAGCCAGTGGAATTCTCAGACACCCCTCAGTGCAGTTGTATATTGCCTCATCATTTGAACCTCAACAAAACTGGAGTCATTATAATTCAAGTGTCAATTAAACCATTATCCTCGGTGGTGATGGGAAGTGCCATCAAGTCACAGCCAGCCTTGGTAACTCTGCAGGGTTTTCAAGGCAAGAGATGTTTGCCATTGCCTGCTTCTGTGTAGCAACTCTGGACTTAATTGGTGGTCTCCCATCCAAATGTTGTACAGAGCCAGCCCTGTTTAGTTTCTGACACTTTCTGAGACCAGGTTAGCTAGGGCCATCCAAGTCAGGGCATTATCCTTGGCGTTCATAAAATGTGCTTTTTGTATAAGGCACTGGAAATCAAGACTCAGCATCCCATACCATACCAAACCTTTAATGGCATAATAGATTCAGATAAAAATACACAGAATATAAAAATTTAAACATTGGAGATAAAATCAAAATAAAACCGAGCTTACAGATACATTCAAACATGGTCAGAATTAAATTTAAGGATGTCAGCCAGAAATTTTGCCACAGCCTCACTAACCACCCCCTCAGTATCACTCAATAAATAATAACAGGGTGGCAGAATAGACAAATCTGGAGAAAAAGAAAGCTTGCCAAATAAATCTTTACGGAGGTTATGGTAAAAAGAACAATCAAGCAATATATGCTGGATTGAGTCAGGGGTATTCGCTCCACAGGAGCAAAGTCTGTCGGCTAAAGGGACTCGCTGATATCTCCCTTGTAAAACTTTGGAGGGAAACGCGTTTAGTCTGGCCAACATAAATGCCCTGCGATGACTTGGAGTGGTTAGGTCTGATAGATAATTGGGCATTTTGCCACAAAAAGCATAAAGACCTAAGGAAGCTGGAGAGCAAGTATAAGGGAGAGTTGGCCGTAATTTCGTTTCCTCCAATTCCCACAGTCTCAGTTTAATACATCTGAAGATATATGACTCTTCAGAGGTAGAAAAATCATCTACCTCTAACCCCAATTGATTGAGTTTAGACAGAAGCAGTGCTGTCCAGGACGAAATATATGGGTCTCTTTTCATACAATCAAGAAGGCTGTTGGGATCTGTTCTAAAATGAATTTTGAGCCAGAATTTAAACACTGCAATCCAGGCTTTTGTCTCCACCAAAGACTGACCCACTTCAGAGCAGAGAGCAAAGTAGGACACACATTTTGGCAAACCAAGAATTTGTCTAAAGAATGAGGCTTGAATGCCCTCCACTTTCCTGGTAAAAGCTGAGATCCATATAGGGATACCATAGAGGATTTGGGCAAGCGTTTTGGCTTTGAATACTTTAATAGCTGCTGGAACTAATTGGTTGCCCCTTGCAAAGAAAAACTGTTTAATTTGAGCAGCTGAACACTTAGCCAAGTTGATGGTGTTGTTACGATGTGAAACCCAGCTTAACTTGTGGTTAAAAGTGATCCCCAAGTATTTAAAATTTTTTGTTTGCTCGATTGTTGAATTGCCAATAAACCATCTCTGTGGGCCCCAGCAATTTGAAAAGACAACTACTTTAGATTTGGCATAATTGATAGAGAGTGAATTACAATTACAGTAGTCATAAAAGGCGTTCAAATACCTTTGCAGGCCCACTCTTGTACAAGAGAGGATGGTAGTGTCATCGGCATAAAGTAATAAGGGGACCGCTCGGCCTGCAAGTTTAGGCGGATGACCATTGATAGGGGTCAAAAATTGTGCCAGGTGACTCAGCATCCCAGTAAACTGTAGAATTACAATAAAAAAATTGTTATTGTTCTTCCCAAAATTTGAAAAATAAGGAATTATTATTTTAAAAAAAGACTCAGGGCGTTTTCACACAGGGCTTACCCCGGAGCGATGTCCCTCTTCACCGCGCAGCGTCTGCGTGGATTTCGCACCAACTGCTCCACAGAGCCGCGAAGAGCCGCGGCTTTTGCGTTGCAAATGTAAACTGGTTTTTGGCGGTTTACATTTGCGACGCAAAAGCCACGGCACTTCGCGGCTCTTCCTGGTTCTGCGGAGCAGTTGGTGCAAAATCCGCGCAGACGCTGCGCGGTAAAGAGGGACGTCGCTCCGGGATAAGCCCTGTGCGAAAACGCCCACAGTGTCCCAGCTTGTTACTGAGGTGCTTTAACCACAGCACATCCTTCCTTCTATTGAAATGACTAACTCAGATACTCACTCTGTGTATGTTTTCTGTGAACAGACATCATGCTGGAAGGCATCCATTATTTTTCACTCAAATACATGTACTCTACTCAGTTAATTGAGCAGTGAGCTGGCTGGAATTGGAAGCCTCTTTTTAATAGCATTGCCTCCATTTAAAAAAAAAATTGAATGAACAATAAATCCACAGGGGTTTGGATATTTTTTTGAATAGGTGAAAAAAAAATGACGAGGAAGGTAGAAAGTATTCCAGATTTTTATACTTCTATCTATGAGCTATAGCTAAATTCTCACCCTGTATGTCTAAGGGAGTATCCCTCCCTATATAAGCACGCCCAGCCCTTCAGGTCTGGTGCAGAGGTCCTGCTGAAGGTAAAGATAAAAAGGTAAAGGCAGTCCTCTGTGCAAGCACCAGTTGTTCTGCTGAAGGCACTCTGGTATAAAAGGTAAAAGTAGTCCCCAGCGCAAGCACTGAGTCATTACCGATCCATGAAGTGATGTCATATCATGGTGTTTTCTTGGAAGACTTTTTATGGGATGGTTTGCCATCACCTTCCCCACTTTACCCCCAGCAAGCTGGGTACTCATTTTACCAACCTCAGAAGGATGGAAGGCTGAGTTAACCCTGAGCTTCCACTGGGATCAAACTCAGGTTGTGAGTAGTGCAGTGCTGCAGCTTACCACTCTGCACCAAGGGTATACAGAACTGTAAAACAGTTGAGGGATTTGGGGAGTTAATTACTCAAGGAAAGTGAACTGTAATCCTTGTGTTTGGCTTAGGCATTTAAAATGAAAATGTGAGGATATCTATATATAAGCCAGTTCCCAATGTACTCAGGGATGTACATGAAGGGGTGGGGCTATGTAAATAGACACAATGATAAGGGTCACCAAGGGTGGGGAGAACTTTGACACCTTCTCCCTGTGGTGTTCTCCCATAAAAGAAATAGTTCATTCCATTATTTTGGAGTGAAGAGGCAGGTCACAGCTGGAAGCAAAGCCTTCTGAGTCGTGGTGCCCCAGCTTTGGAATACCATCTCCTGTAGATGCACCAGATTTGCTGATCTTCCAGCACTTGTTAATGCCTGGTTTAGTGTTTTAGCCATGGAATTTTTTTTTTACCTCTCTGCTGTTTTTATGACGATGGCTCTGGTTGGATTTCTTCTTGGTATTGTACTATTTTTATCATGTTTGCATGTTCTATGTAAGTTCTGGTTGAAGGGTGAGAGGTAATTTTTCTGGCTCCACGTTGTCAGGGCTTGGAAGCTAAGCAGGGTCAGCCGCAGTTAGCGCTTCGAAGGGGGACCGCAAGAAAGACTGTGCAGAGGAAGGCAATGGCAAACCACCTCTGCTCATCTCTTGCCTTGAGAACCCCATGGCCATGATCCTGCAGCCACCAAGTGTTGCAAGACGTAAAGGCCAGCAATGCAGTGCACCATTATAATGGATGTTCCAGCTTGCCCACGGGCTGCAATGCACTGCCTCCAGGAGTCCAATGCATCACGCTGGCTCCCTTTTGTTCTTGCAGTAAATAAGTCACTTTCCTACCCACCATAGACATACATTTCCCTTTAGTGTGAGGGCCAGTTTGCTAGGATAGGGTTCCTAGCCAGAGAGCCAGTTTGGTGTAGTGGTGAAGTGTGCGGACTCTTATCTGGGAGAACCGGGTTTGATTCCCCACTCCTCCACTTGCACCTGCTGGAATGGCCTTGGGTCAGCCGTAGCTCTGGCAGAGGTTGTCCTTGAAAGGGCAGCTGCTGGGAGAGCCCTCTCCGGCCCCACCCATCTCACAGGGTGTCTGTTGTGGGGGAGGAAGGTAAAGGAGATTGTGAGCCGCTCTGAGCCTCTTCGGAGTGGAGGGCGGGATATAAATCCACTATCTCCATCTACCTCACAGGGTGTCTGTTGTGGGGGAGGAAGGTAAAGGAGATTGTGAGCCACTCTGAGACTCTTCAAAGTGGAGGGTGGGATATAACTCCAATATCTTCATCTACCTCACCGGGTGTCTGTTGTGGGGGAAGAAGGTAAAGGAGATTGTGAGCCGCTCTGAGACTCTTCGGAGTGGAGGGCGGGATATAAATCCAATATCTTCATCTACCTCACAGGGTATCTGTTGTGGGGGAAGAAGGTAAAGGAGATTGTGAGCCACTCTGAGACTCTTCAAAGTGGAGGGTGGGATATAACTCCAATATCTTCATCTACCTCACCGGGTGTCTGTTGTGGGGGAAGAAGGTAAAGGAGATTGTGAGCCGCTCTGAGACTCTTCGGAGTGGAGGGCAGGATATAAATCCAATATCTTCATCTACCTCACCGGGTGTCTGTTGTGGGGGAGGAAGGTAAAGGAGATTGTGAGCCGCTCTGAGACTCTTTGGAGTGGAGGGCGGGATATAAATCCAGTATCTTCTTCTTCTTCCTAATGGACAGAAACTCAAGGAGCCTTGAAAACCCTCTTGTTCCCCCACCAGCCAGCTCACTGCAAGACCTAGAGAATTCCCAACAGTGAGCTGTCTAATTTCTGCCTGAAGCCATCCAGTGTGAGCGAGAACTCACCGCTGTCCTTAGATAATTTGTATGAGCAATTAATTAGAATTAGTTGCGATAGCAATTAGCACGATGAGCAATTAGTTAGAATTGATAGTGATAACAAATGAATAGGATAGTAATAAACTATGACAAAGCTAGGAAGTTGCAGTAGCAATGTAGTAGGGATGTACTATGAAGGAACAAACGTTGATGTGAGTCTTGAACAACGTGGTCAATGAAGTTAGCAGTCTCAGTGGCAGACTTCATTAAATGTCTCGCTCAGTGAAAAGCAAAAACTTTACATTTGTTGTGAAGTAGGATCTTTCTGGACCACAGATCCCCAACCTTTTTTGAGATGGTGGGCACCTTGGGAGCTCTGACATGGAGTGATGGGTTCAGTTACAAAGTAGCCGTGGCAGGAGGAAGCACCACACCCTCAGAGGAAGCCCAAGTGCAGAGGGGAAGAGGAATAATTAAAAACAAACAAACATGTTCTCAGTGTAACCCAGACTTGCAAACAATAGAGCAATTAACAGATGGCATTTATTGCCTTTTGACATTCTCGCCATCATTCTCTCATTCTGACATGTTGCTGTTTTATTGATTTTCCATGCAAATGCTATCCAGACCAAATGTTCTTTCAGTTTGTTAATTTCACTATTTTGCCACTGGTTTCTAACTTTGTACCACTTTGTATAATTAACCACTTGCCTACCAGCTATATGTAGCTCCGCTCACTGTACCCCATTCCATTGTCTGATAAAGTAGGCATGCATACTGAAAGCTTACATACTGAATAAAACTTTGTTGGTCTTAAAGGTGCAACTGGATTCCTGCTTTGTTCTCTTGCTTCAGAACAACACAGCTGCCCACCAATGTTCCCTCTAAGCTGCAGAGTCTTGTGAGCAAAAATTCTACTTTGTGAGCTACTGGCATTAATGTTATGAGCTACTGCATAAATTTTTGTGCTCTGGGTTAATCCTTCCTGAGGTAAGACAAAAATGTGTGAGCTGGGGGGCTAAAAATCTGTGAGCTAGCTCATGCTAGCTCAGCTTAGAGGGGACGCTGCTGCCCACTTGGATCTTGGAAAAAAATAAGACTGGAAAAGAAGAATGAGAGAAAATAACTCCAACGTTGGTCACAACAGCCACTGAAACTGTTAGGGTTTAGAGATACCTTTAGCAGAGTTGTGTGGAGAGAACCACAAAAACAAGCCAGGCAGACGTTTTAGCTTAAGGATAAAGTAGTTTACTTTTACTAGGAGGAAATGGGTGACTGGGATTTCTAGAAAACAAATAAGGACTCAATATCCTTTCTAGCTTCTAAGCTACATCTCGACTCTATGGAATCCAAGCTCTAACTGCATGGAGATCTGAGGGCTTTACACAAAGGGCAATAAAAACTGACCAAATGGTTTCCCCCAGACCACCTCCCAAATATATGGATTAGCCTATTAGGGCTTTGCTTCAATGGTCACTATACATATTGACACCTAGCCTGAGCGGGAAATACGTGCACACATTCTCATTGGCTCTGTCTCTCACTGGCTAAGCATCAGCATGCATATACATTCATTTAATTAACTCATGACAACAGGAAGTGAAATTGCATCAGAAAACCCAACAGAAACAAAATTATTTTAACCTACACAGCCAATCAGAAGCCTGGCTGGCAAGAGCCCTGAATGGCCCCAGCCACTTCTAAAAACACTTGGTGGGTGCCAGAGAAAGTGTCAGTGGGCACCACCATGGCACCTACGGGCACTACGTTGGAGGCGCCTGTTCTAGACCTTTAGGGCTGGAGGGAAACACACCTTGCAGTCTGCCAAATCAATATGCGATGATCAGGAAAGCTGAGAAGATGATCTAATCCGTCTCGGGATAACAGTAGAAAAAGTGGCATCCAGGGGGAAAATGCAAGAGTACTTCCATAATTGATTGCTTTCATTCAATCTCTATTATAAATTACTGGACCGTGTTATGAAAAATAATGCCACCAAGAAGCGCACGTCTCACAAAATATAATTGAGTGCATTACAAATTTGACTGCAGGGGCTACTGCAAGCGGAGATATTGGAACCATTTGTCAATGTGTCTTTTAACTCATTGTTTACTCCTCCGTGCAATCTTTCATGTATTATAAGGGGGTCGCTTGTGGAAAGACAGATTCTGCCCTGCCATGTGCGTAGATTTAGTTACATCATTCTGGTGGGTTTTAGCAAAAAGTAAGGCTCAGTCGATGCTAAAACAAGAGCCGCATGTAAGCAAATTATCATATATGAAATGGGATGCTTCTCCCTCTCATCCTGTGGATTATGTGAATTAAGAGATGATAAGCTAACTATATGGGAAAAGAGCAATTAAAAGTGTGTCATATCCAAAATCCCAGCCTCTACAGCTTCAGTACACTGACTAAATAATAGAACGTTATTGTGGTTGTTTTAAACTTTATTATAGTTTTGCGCATGGGTTTCTCCTAGGCTTGCCAATCCCCAGGTCCCAGTGGGAGTTCTTCCGCTTTCCCAGGCTCCTTCCCGCCCCCAGTCAGCTGGCTGGTGGGGGGAAGCCCCACCCCCAGAGGACCATGTGCCTTTGCACCTCCGGAGACTTCAGTCTCCAATTGAAAGGCTTCCTCTTGGGATGGTGGGTCTGTGTTGCTGTGAAGAAGTTGGCAGCAACTCATGAGTAGAGAGGCCAATCCCCTGCTTCAGACTCGCCAGAAAGGGGTGGGGGGAGGGAAACGTCTGCTGAGCACTTCAATATTCCCTATGTGGAGATCGATTCTCATAGGGTATAATGGGGATTTGGAGGTTTCGGGGGCTCTGGGGGGGGGGCTGTTCTTTGAGGTAGAGGCACCAAATTTTCAGTATAGTATCTAGTGCCTCTCCCCAAAGTACCCCCCAAGTTTCAAAATGATTGGACCAGGGGGTCCAATTCTGTGAGCCCCAAAAGAAGGTGCCCCTATCCTTCATTATTTCCTATAGAAGGGAGACATTTAAAAAGGTGTGCTATCCCTTTAAATGTGATGGCCAGAACTCTCTTGGGAGTTCAATTATGCTTGTCACACCGTTGTTCCTGGCTCCACCTCCAAAGTCTCCTGGCTCCACCCCCAAAGTCCCCAGATATTTCTTGAATTGGACTTGGCAACCCTAGTTTCTCCAGTGGTCCTGGTAGTGGGTCAGTCCTTACTACTGGAAATGTAGCTTCTCCTCTTCCAGGATAGGGCCGGCTCAAACTTGATCCTGGAGGGGAGGGGCTTATCCCCTGGTTTCCCAGTCTTACCGGCCCTGCCTTTGAAGCAGAATGTATCGGCCTGAGCTCTGTTGAGCTTGAAGGTCCTGATAAAAAAGAAATAGTATTCCGGATTCGCTATAAAGTGCTGGTTATTACCTTTAAAGCCCTATATGGCCGAGGACCTGTCAACCTTAGTGACCGTCTCTCCCCACATGTTCCCCAGAGGGTACTTAGATCTGGATCACAGAATCTATTGTCAATCCCCGGGCCGAGGGAGGCGAGACTGAAGGCTACCAGAGAAAGAGCCTTCTCAATTGCGGCCCCCCACTGGTGGAACCAGCTCCCAGAAGAGGTAAGGGCTTTGCGGGACCTTGCCCAGTTCCGCAAGGCCTGCAAAACAACTCTATTTCGACTGGCCTTCAGCCCAACTATGTAGATGCTCAACATCGCTGAACGTACTGTACCAACTTTAGCACTAACGTGTACAACACCAGATACTGGGATACTGTCCCAGCAACAAGAGCTAAAGTGGCAACAGTCTCTTTCAGTGGTGCTAACAATTTTTTTGTGTGTGATCTTTTTCTGACATATGTGATCTCAGACCAGGCTACAACAAACCCTTTAAAGGGAAGTGGCAGCACAAATCCAGAGAGAATAGGTCATTTTCCTTCTCCGGCAAACAGGGTCAAGCTTCTAAGGGAACTAAGAAACAAATTCAATGTGACTATGCCACGAACCTGCATGGCATCAGAATTGGGAAGTCATTTACAGAGGTTTGCATTGCAGTGGCACAGGTCTGTCACCAGCTTAGGAACCTGGTAGCATGGATTGGTAAGCTGCAGCACTTCAGTCTAGGCTCTGCTCATGACCCGAGCTCGATCCCGGCGGAAGCTGGGTTCAGGTGGCTGGCTCAGGGTTTATTCAGCCTTCTCTCCTTTTGAGGTTGGTACAATGAGTACCCAGCTTGCTGGGGATAAAGTGTACTTGCCATCATTTTCCTGGAAGTTCCCAAGAACTGATCCCCAAACAAATGCAGTTCTCTCCAGCTGGCCTTTCTATATCAGCGGAACATAAGAGCTGTAGAACCTGTGTCTTTTTAGTAACAATCACAGTGTTCTTCATAGTCCACAGGAATGGTAGGGTCACCCTGGTTTAACATGGATTAACAAGATGAAGGCACCAGGAAATTCAGAATGGAGACCCTGAAGGACATGGTGGCTGTTTTCCAGCAAGGGGATTTCATGGCCTTTAAAGATCTATCTGAGGCATATTTCAACATTCCTATAGCTGCAGGCCATTGCAAATGTTTTCAATTTGCATATAATGGACTTCATTTTCAATATTGGACTTTGCCTTTGGGTCTGAAATCCTCCCTTGGAGTTTTCTTCACTAAGTTTCTGGTTTTCCCCTGATAGCTTTCTATGGCTGCAGGGAATTGAACCATATTCCCTTTCCAGTCGACATCCTAGTTGAGGTGGTCTCCTGGGATCAGATTCTCAAGTCCTTACAGATGACTTATGGAGGTCCTGAGAGACCATAGCTTTGTTATCAACATGTAGAGGTCCACTCTGTTTCCAACCCAGGTGATAGTTCACCTAGGGGTTCTGATTGGCATTGTTTGGGATGGAGTGTTCTTCTCACAGTAAAGATACCAAAAATTCACAGGTTGCCACAGATAATGTGGATGAATTCCATAGAGCTGATGCTTCTGGCCCATCTCCTAGGCTTGAGGGTCCCTGTATGAGATCCTTCAATGGACCAGGCTTTTTGGGCTTACCCTCCTCAGCAGTTCCCCCTCCCCTCTAGGTCCCTAGACCTAGATCCCACACAAAAAGGTGCTGAGATCTCACTTTCTGGTAAAATTCAGATTGGATCTCTGGTGGCAGATGGTCTCAGGTTGTTCCTCAAGCGGCAATCCCTGAGGGCCCACAGAGGTTGGTGGTGATGATGGATGTGAGTCCATTGAGATGGGTAGCACATTTCCAAGGTCAGATGACCTGGTTTCCCGCAAAGTGGGGTAAAGCATAAACGTCTGAACTGAGTACCATCAGGTTGGCACTGATGCAGTTCAAGAACGTTCAGAAGGGACAACAACAGAAGAGAACATTCATGGACAACACTACAGCCAAAGCTTATGTCCACAAGTATTGAGGGGGGGGGCACTTGTGTCCAGACTTTACACACAGGCAACTGATCTGTTGGGCAGAGCACCATCTTCAGTCCCCAAAAGCTATTCATGCAGTGGTCAGAGCAACTTGGTAGTTGACTGGCTGAGTTGATAAATGGTAGAGTAAACATAATGGATGCTCAACTGAAAAGTCTGCAGGAATGTCAGAAATTCAGGACACCAAGTGTGGACCTCTCGGTTATAGAGGACAATCTTCATCTGAAACTATTCATGTCCAGATTACAAAATCGAAAGGCAGTAGCACAGACCACCTGAACAAAGATTGGTCAAGGAGTCTTCTGTATGCCTTTCCACTACTTCAGATTATCCAGCAACTGTTCTAGTAGTTTATAGAACAAGGAGCAGAGATCATAGTAATTGCTTCCTTGCTCAGAAGGGTCCAGTTCAGACACTCGGTAGTAGACTCTGGGAGACTCCTGATGCAGGAGGACCTGCTAGTGCAGGGGGCGGTGTATCGTACCCAGCTGCAGATATTCAACCTCACTAACTAGATGTTGAGGTACCACTCAAGTGGTCACACTATGTTAGCCCCCCACAGAATCTCTGCCAATAGTCTATAAAGTAACACTTTCAGTCTTGGGTGTAGATAAAGGTTAGATCCACTGATGGCACAATGAGATATGTGGTGGCCTTTTTAATAGACTGCTCTAGAAAAAGGCCTTAGTTCCACCACCTTGATAAGACAAGTGGTGGCTATTTTAGTCATCAGGGGGCCAGAAAGAGAAAGTCCTTGGTCTTACAACCTACAGGTTAAGAAGTTCCTTTAGGGGGCAGTACATAGGCCCCACTAGGAAGCTGAATGGGTATTCTAGGTTCTGTGTAAGAAGCCCTGTGAACCAATGGCTTCTGAAGTCTGAAGGAGCTGACGTATAAAGCAAAATTTCTACTGGGGGTTACATCAGCTAGGAGGTTTTTTGGAGCTGAGTGTCTTGTCCATAGACAAGAAATTATGCATTTTTCATGTTGATAAGATTGCATTCAATGTTCCCTCTTAACTCAGTTGGTGTGAGCTGGCTCACTGTTTCTGGCCTCTGGCTCACACATGCTCATCTTGACTTGGGATGTGTGGTCCCGGAGTGGACTGGTTTGTGCAGTGGCTTGCAGCTTTCTTGTTGGTGGCTCGCAGGGTGGAGTTTTTGCTCACAGGACTCTGCAGCTTAGAGAGAGTATTGGTTGTGTGGTGCCCAGCACTGGTGGTTATTCCCTTTTCACAGATCAGAAGTATCATAAGATCTATCTAGGTTCAGACAGATCATTGTGCTGTGTTTTTCCCCCTGCAAGTTTTTTTTCTTCCTGAGAGCAGGGTTCTCTGTTTTTCTGGGTTCCTTTTAGAAGTCCCCTAATGTAGGTCTTGGACTACAGAGCCGTAGTCTGATGTTGGAAAACCTTTTGAAGGGGGGAAGTATGTTTTTTCCTTCCCTGTTTTAAATAGTGGAGATGGGAGGCAAGGCTTCGATATGACTGGGAAACCAAGGGATAAGCCCCTCCCCTCCAGGATCAAGTTTGAGCCGGCTATATCCTGGAAGAGGAGGAGCAACATTCCCAGTAGTAAGGACTGACCCACTCGAGGACCACTGAGAAGAAGAAGAAGATATTGGATTTATATCCCGCCCTCCACTCCGAAGAGTCTCAGAGCGGCTCACAATCTCCTTTACCTTCCTCCCCCACAACAAACACCCTGTGAGGTGGGTGGGGCTGGAGAGGGCTCTCACAGCAGCTGCCCTTTCAAGGACAACTTCTGCCAGAGCTCTGGCTGACCCAAGGCCATTCCAGCAGGTGCAAGTGGAGGAGTGGGGAATCAAACCCGGTTCTCCCAGATAAGAGTCCACACACTTAACCACTACACCAAACCGGCTGAGAAAGAAGCTTCACGGTAAGTGAAACAAAGCTTCCGTTCTGCAGACAACCCCCCCCCCCCAGGAATCCGCTTTGGAAAGGAATAAAATGACATTAGTGGGAGTCAGGCACCTTTGGAATTGGTACTAATGAAATTCATTGGGACTGCTGTAGGGGGTAGGTGTCAAGGAGCCAGGATCCAGAATGCACATGGATCCTAGCCGCTTCTTCAGCATGTCTGCATCATCTCCAGCCAACCATAAAAAGAGGGGGCCTATTTGTTATCTTGAGGGAACCTGACAAAGAAGCCAGAATAATGAACAACAGCAAGATCTTTCCAAGGGCTGCTTGTAAATGTCACAGAGAGGGCACTCTCCAGGTCACCTGCCTGAAGATTTGTGAGGACAGAAGGTTAGAAGCTAGCCGTATTATTTCTTTAAAGGATTTCTATTCCACTTTTGTCTGTGCCAGTTACCCAAAGCTGCTTACAGTAAATGCACAAGTGTAATGTAGACAATGAAAAGAAAAAAGGAAGAAAAATAGTCCATTGCCAGCTCTTTGGCTGGTCTTGGATTCATTTGCCCAGCTCACTCAGGGCCATGGGCTGCAAGTAGGGTTGTTAGCTCCAGCTTTAGAAATTCCTGGAGATTTGGGGGCACAGTCTGGGGAGGGGAGAGTTTGGGGAGGAGAGTAGGATTGCCAGCCTCCAGGTTGTATCACAAAATGTAATTTAGTACATTAAGAGAAGCCAAGGACAAATAGAAGCGGTGAGATCACTCCCTGCAAAGTGTTGGGTTGGCGATGGGGGCAGAGGGAGCGATCTCGCCGCTTGTCTCCCAGCCAGGCGTGTTTCCCCTGCGCCTGCGGGCCTGGCTGGGAGACAAGCGGCGAGATCGCTCCCTCTGCCCCCATCGCAAACCCAGCACTTTGCAGGGAGCATTCTCGCCGCTTGTCTCCCAGCCAGGCACACAGGCGCGGGGGAAGCACGCCTGGCTGGGAGACAAGCGGCGAGATCGCTCCCTACGATGGGTTTGCGATGGGGGCGGAGGGAGCGATCTCGCCACTTGTCTCCCAGCCAGGCACGCAGGTGCAGGGGAAGCACGCCTGGCTGGGAGACAAGCGGCGAGATCACTCCCTGCGAAGTGCTGGGTTGGCGATGGGGGTGGAGGGAGCGATCTCGCCGCTTGTCTCCCGGGGGCTGCAGGCCCCTCCCCCCTCATCTTTTAGTATTCGGACCATAAGACGCACGCACTTTCCCCCCCCACCTTTTTTGGGGGGGGGGAGTGCGTCTTATGGTCCGAAAAATACGGTACTATATCCCTTGGTGACCTGCCTGAGGAAGGGTTATCTCTGAAAGTGGATGGAAGCCGCAGTCCAGTTGCAGCCACACCGGTTTGGGAATTGCAGTCACACCAGTATTGGGCTTCAGGAAGTCCTACAAACAAAGAAAAAACATTGTGTATTGTCTTTGTAAAATGGACTGTAAAATATTTCTAAATTATTATGTGAAAAATACTGTGCTCAAAATTTTGTTTTTCAATATATGTGTTAGATAAAACCCTATCGGAGTGTTCTAAAGTCATATAGACTGGGTTGTATCTGGAGATCTCCCATTATTACAACTGATCTCCAGGCAACAGGGATCAATTCTCTGTGAGAAAATGGCAGCTTTGGAAGGTGGACTCTATGGCATTATACCCCTGAAGTCCCTCCCCTCCTTCAACACCACCTCCCCAGACAACATCCCCCAAATCTCCAGATATTTCCCAACCCAGAGCTTGTAACCCTAGAAGGGAGGGACTTTAGGAATGTGATGCCGTAGAGCAGGAGTGTCAAATATGCGGCTCAGGGGCCAAATCAGGCCCCCAGAGGGCTCCTATCAGGCCCCCAAGCAACTGTCTGTTGTCTGCTTCCTTCTCCATCTCTCTTGCTTCCTTCTGCATCTCAGCTTGCTTTACAAGGCTTGCTCAATCATCCCGGAGCTACAGAGCAAAACCTCTATTTTCCCCATTGGTTGAGGCTCCTCCCCCTCCTGGTCCCCTGGGGAGGGAGGGAAAGAGCCAGAGCTTCCTTTGCCTAGTTCCCTGGATCCCACGGGAGAGATACAAAGAAAGCACCCTTAAGACCAATGAGTGCTAATGTTTTAATCATGTTTCATTTTTAGTTTTTTAAAACAATCTTTAATTGTGTTTGTCTATGTCCATTATAAACTTTATATACCTGCTACCTCATCTTGAATAGGTATGCACATGGCCTGGCCCGGCCTGGCCCAACACGGCCCGGCAAGGTCTCATTCATGTCAGAGTCAGCCCTTATAACAAATGAGCTCAGCACTCCTGCCGTAGAGGTTACCCTCTGAAGCTGCCATTTCTTCTGGGGAACCGATCTATGTAGTCTGGACATCAGTTGTAATTTTGGGAGATCCCCACGCCCCACCTGGAGGATAGCAACCCTAGCTTAAAGTCAAGGGGCAGAACTGTTTTGGCTCTTGCCCACAGCCTTCCTCTTCAGAGTCTTCCTTGGTGGTGTGCCATGCAAGTACAAACTGTGGCTGACCCTGCTTAGCTTCCAAGCTGCAAGTCAAGAGCCAAGACTGTTATGGCTCTTGCCCAAAGGCCCCACCCTGACTTAAATGCTTATAACAAGGAGGGAAGCAGGACCTCAGCCCAGATCTCATTCCGCTGGTGGAAACATTCCCAAGACTCGCCTCTCCCATCCCATTCTTTGTATAGAAGTTAGGCTTGGCCTGTTATCATGGATAATTGAATTGTCACCCTTGGCCACCTTCTAAGATGGTTTGAAGATGTCCACAGGAAGAAGTGCAGATCCATCTTGGTTTTGAAGAAGAAGAAGAAGAATTGCAGATTTATACCCCGCCCTTCTCTCTGAATCAGGGACTCAGAGTGGCTTACAATCTCTTATATCTTCTCCCCCCACAACAGACACCCTGTGAGGTGGGTGGGGCTGAGAGGGCTCTCACAGCAGCTGCCCTTTCAAGGACAACTCCTGGAATAGCTATGGCTAACCCAAGGCCATTCCAGCAGGTGCAAGTGGAGGAGTGGGGAATCAAACCTGGTTCTCCCAGATAAGAAGCTGTGCTCCTATGAGCTCCTACTGAATCGGAGGCCTATGCAGCCCCAGATCATGACATTCCCACCACCATGCTTGATTGTAGGCAAGACACACTTGTCTTTGTACTACTCACCTGGTTGCCGCCACACACGCTTGACACCATCTGAACCAAATAAGTTTATCTTGGTCTCATAGGAGCACAGTACATTAGTCTGCTTGTCTGCAGCAAACCGTTTGCAGGCTTTCTTGTGCATCATCTTTAGAAGAGGCTTCCTTCTGGGGCGACAGCCCTGCAGACCAATTTGATGCAGCGTACGGCGTTTGGTCTGAGCACTGTCAGGCTGACCCCCCAACTCTTCAACCTTTGTAGCAATGTCATGGTCTGGGACTGCATGAGTCCTGCCAGCACTGTGGAGCTACAGTTCATTGAGGGAACCATGAATGCCAACATGTACTGTGACATACTGAAGCAGAGCATGATCCCCTCCCTTCAGAGACTGGGCCGCAGGGCAGTATTCCAACATGATAATGACCCCAAACACACCTCTAAAATGACCACTGCCTCGCTAAGGAAGCTGAGGGTAAAGGTGATGAACTGGCCAAGCATGTCTCCAGACCTAAACCCTATTGAGCATCTGTGGGGCATCCTGAAATGGAAGGTGGAGGTGTGCAAGGTCTCTTAACATCCACCAGCTACGTGACATCGTCATGGAGGAGTGGAAGAGGACTCCAGTGGCAACCTGTGAAGCTCTGGTGAATTCTGTGCCCAAGAGGGTTAAGACAGTGCTGGAAAATAATGGTGGCCACACAAAATATTGACACTTTGGGCTCCATTTGGACATTATCTCTTAGGGGTGTACTCACTTTTGTTGCCAGCAGTTTAGACATTAATGGCTGTGTGTTGCGTGATTTTAAGGGGACAGGACATTTACACTGTTATACAAGCTGTAGACTCACTACTTTACATTGTAGCCAAGTGTCATTTCTTCAGTGTTGTCACATGAAAAAATATACTTAAATATTTACAAAATGTGAGGGGGTGTACTCACCGCCCTGAGCCTGCCTCAGCGGGGAGGGCGGGATATAAATAAAAATTATTATTATTATTATTATTATTATTATTATTATTACTACTACTACTACTACTTTTGTGACATACTGTATGTATGTATATCTTCCACTTGATGAATCATCCTATGCCAACCAAAGCTAGGCTCTAGTACAACGTAACTTATAAATACAACATTTAAAACAAGTAAAAACAATTACAGTTACAAATCCTAGTGGCGTCCTGTTAAAATTCCGCAAGCAAAAGCATTCCTGTGTTGGTCAAAGTAGACCTGGGGTCCACAGTTTATACAAATTTTTGTCCAAATATTTAGTGAAGATCTCATCAAGCTCCTTCTCCCTCAAGCTGGTTTGCCAAAATCTGGGACATCCTTATCATGGAAAAAATCACTGCTCGTATACAGCACTCTGAAGTCTGCCCTAAAAACTCACATTTCATGGAAAAATGGTTTTCATTTGTAGATTATGTAGCAACTCATGATCTCCAGCCATACAGAATATCTCAATTTATTCTATCTCTAATTCCCCCCCCCCCTTTAAAATATCTTCTTCCCTCCTCCGTTTGTGCTAGTTGTGGTCTACATCTTGCACAAAGTACATACTACTGTTGCAGAAGGTGCGCTTTATAATAGTAATAGCACACATTACTCTTTATGCTGATATTCTTTAAGTTTCGTAATTGATTGATTATGGCATCTTACATAACTTGCTGTTAATCTACTTGCTATGTTTCCTATCTTTATTTTCTTTTTTATACATAATGCAGCTGTTGTGTTCTTATCCAACACGGTTTGCAGCTTGTTTGCACATACTTCTTACTCAGCTATAGTCAATATTATTTACTGCACTGCATTGTTATTTACATCCTTGTTCCTTTGCATTCTTGTTTTGTTTTTTGTATTGGAAAGCTCCAATAAAATGTTAATTACCAAATATTTAGCGAAACACAGAATCTGCTGCAACTCTGCAGCAGTAGTTTCTCCCTTTCGTTTACAATTGCGTCACTACCCTGATTTTTCCTTTATTGGTTTGTGTTGTGCTTCAACCAGGGCTCAGTGAGGACTCCTCAGGAGAAGAGAACTGCTCAGGAGTCAAGTGTAGCCAGCTCTGAGTCACCAGAAGCCAGCATGCAGGAAGATGAACTGCAGGCTGGTCAGAATTTACAGCCAATAGCTGGTGCAGAGCCACCGACAGTCTCCAGCCCTTAGTCAACAAGTGAAACTAAATTGATCTTCCCCAGCCCCCCAGTATCACCCACACCCTTTGAGCACCACAGACAGAGGCTATGAGCAGAACTAAAAGAAAGACATCAGAGTTCTCACCTCCTGGCATGACACCAGCTGCTTGAGTAGTTGCAGAATTATTTCTGAGCAGCTGGCTGCAAATTTGACCCTTAGGCACATGCCTATAAAAACCAGCCTGGGGAGACTGTTAGGTGTGGGAGAAACAAGTCATTCTACTACTGGCTCTGCGAGCACAGCTTCAGAACTGGCCTTACTTGGGTAATCCTTGGACTGGCTTTTGGCTCTGCTTGATTTCTGCTTCTGGATAGTCCTTGAGCTGCTTGACTATGTCTCTTGGGCAAGCCCTTGGTATTGGCTCTCTTGGCTCTGAAGTCTTGGAGTAGACTTTTAACTTGGTCTCTCTTGCTTGGCCTCTGACTGCCTTCCAGGAACCCACCAGGGCCGGATTAAACCCTGTGGAGGCCTCTAGGCAGTCAAAATCTTGGAGGCCCCCTTGCAAATTATCTCAGAATAGGAGCTTGTGGCCCCTGCTGCAGCCTGCAGGCACCTTCTCAAAAGCCCCTTTGACAAAGCTGTGGAGGAGAGGCAGAGAGAGGCAAATTTGGCAACGACACCAGCATCAGCTGCACCAGGCAAGTCAGGCAAAGAGCAGCTCAGTTGCTGGCTGCACATGCAAGCTGGGAGGGCTGCAAGCAGGGGGGAAACTGTGGGGGAAAAGCTGGCCTGGAGCCCCTAAAGGCATGGGGGCCCATAGGTCAGTGCCTACTTGTGCTAACTGTTAATCTGGCCCTGGAACCCACCCTTGGCTCTGCCTGACCTGTGACAGTTTGCCAAGATGTGCCTTTTTTCCCTCTTTCACTTCCACTAGACAGCCCTCCCCTCCAGAAAATTTGGTAACCTCACTCAATGGTCACTCATCTAATTTAAGCAACAGTGGGCCCAGTGATCCTATGTAATAATGCAGTGGCAATGTTCCCTGTCAGCTTCAGCAGCAACCAAATTGGACTTGGTGGGTTCCTATAAGCCAGGGGTGCCATATGGATATTTATAACATCATTCACGGGCCATTAAAAATTATCAACTTAAAAAACAGTGCTCCGCCAAGGGAGAATGATTCAGGCCAGCAAAATTAATGCAAATAATTGTTTTTCTATTTGAAGTCATGTGGGGAGAGCCTAATCTGGCCCACACACACACACACACACCCGGCCTGCTGCCCTAGGCAAATGCATACGTCCAGGGCTTTTTTGTAGAAAAAGCCCAGCAGGAATTCAGTAGTATATTAGACCACATCCCCTAATATTAGCATATTAGGTCACACACTCATTAGCATATTAGGCCACACCATCTGGGATAATCAACTGCAAACAACTGTGACAGTAACTTTTCCGGGCCCTGCAGCAATTCTGGCCGGCCAGCCAGGCCCCAGGGAGGCTGCCGCACAGTACATCTGTGCCCTGTGATCCCTGCCTGGCCCTGGGGAGGCTGCCGCACAGCGCAGTTAAGCCCCACAATCCTCGCTGGCCAGCCAGGCCCCAGGGAGGCTGCCACATGGCTCAGTTCAGTGCAGCAATCCCGGAGGGCCACACCAAGTGACCTCGAGGGCCGTATACAGCCCTCGGGACAGAGGTTCCCCACCCCTGCTATAAGCCAGCCAAAGGGGGATGGGATTACCATCCTGTTGCTGAGTGCTAAACTCCCTCCCTCCCCTTTAACACAGCCTAGTTGGAATTCAAACAGCTGAACACGCCGTTGGCTGAACGATTAGCCTTTAGAACTTTGGTGCTTTAATAACTTTTTTAAAAAAGAAAGTTGAGATGCAGGAGATCTTCAGCGGAGAGAAGAGCGTTGCCAAAAGCGTGGCAGTGGATTTATTACATTACGGCAGACTGCAATCTGTGTGAAGACGTGTGAAGTTTCTTTCCCTGAATGAAAATAGGGATGATCCGGTTTGCGTGGCTGGGGATGGGATGGGGAAGGACTTTGGAGAGGGTTTCAGCTCAACTTCTTCCATTGATTTCCCTTTGCAGGGTTCAGAGCAGCAGTAAGTTTTCAGCTGTAAAAACGAAATGGGGAAGAGGCAATTAAGGCCCCAGACAGCCTCAGCAGCATTTCATAATACGGCGCAGCAGTTCTAAAGCTGGGCTGGCGAGCAGAACTGTTATCAAAGAGGAATGATTTTCCACACATGCACCCTCGCTAATGAGACTGAAGTGTAAAACGTAGTCTTGGGGAAGGTGAGCAAGTAATTGTTGATAGATGTAATTTATTCTTCAGGCTGAGCTGAATTAATATGAATGTCAAATGGGAAAGAAAAAAAAAAGTATTTGCCTCTCCAAATTGTAAAGAGTGAGTATAATAGCAGAAAGTGAGGGAGCCGTATTTTGTAGTTAAAAATAAATACTGAACAAAGGGCACTGATTGCTCGAAGGCTTGCCGGTTAAGAAAGAACAGGGGCTCTGGAAAAGCACCCAAGGCTGCTTGGAATCCATGAAGTGGAGCGGGGGAAGGGGGGGGACTTGGTGTCCCTCAGCTTCATTGATATCTTTGTGCTAAGAACTCGCCTGTGACTAACCTCCAAATGATAGAGAAAGCTGGGTTCATTATCTGGTTCTTTTACATGGCTGCTTCCAATTTGGTGAGCTGAGAGCTGCAGTTTACCCCCAAAGAACACAAAAAGGAGCGTCAAAAGCAAGAGCTGCATACAGTCCCGCTGACCCATCCATTTCCATTTCTATCATATTCTGATATGACAAGACTGGGAATACAGTGCCTGAGAAGAGAGCTCTCACCCCCCCCCCCCTGATCTAATTAGATGCGATCTACTAATTGACATCAGCAAACACATATACATATTTCATTATTATCAAAGGTAAACACTTATGGAAATCACATAAGACCAGTCAGTCTCATCGCATAGTTAAGAAAATGTTCACATCCATAGAATCCCGTAAAAAAGCAATGTTTATGAAGCGGTGAGGTTTAGATGAAGCAAGTGAAGACTTGCAGAATTTATTCTAGCAGAAGCTTTTGTGAGTCTAGATGTAAAATTTCCAGGGGTGGGAGAACCAGAGTTTTTTTTGAGGGGGAGGATTAAAATATATACAGAACTTACTTTCTTTTTGAAATTAAGCTTTTACTGATTTTACAACCAGCACAAATGCGTCATGGCTTAGCATAAAAAATGATCCCGTTTGGCAGATTTTATGTACATGTCAGTGTATTTTAGCCTGTTGTCTGCTTTAAATTTGTTTTAACTGTTTTTAATTCGCTATATATTGTATTTTATCTGATGTAATCCACCCTGAGCCCGCTCGTGGAGAGGGCAGAATAGAAATCAACAATTTTTTTTTATTTTATTACATTCAATTTATATCCTGCCCTCTCCGCAAGCGGACTCAGGGCGGCTCACAACATTATACAATACAATCAGTCCAATAAAACATATAAAACCATAATTTACTTATTTCAGTTTTAAAACCATTCTGTGGCACTGCTTCAGTACGGTATAAGCGGTGTTGAATTCTCGACTGTGATCACCAGCATGCTATATGATGTCCGGTGGCAGCCCTTTTTCCATTAAACAGTAAAAGCCTGCTTAAACAATTCGTTTTGCTTAAACAAATATGTGCTATCAAGTTGCAAATGACTGATGTCAGCCTCAGCAAGAGGCCTTAAAGGCAAGAGATAAGCAGAGGTGGTTTGCCATGGCCTTTCTTTGTGGTCTCCCATCCAAATACCTACCCTGCTTAGCTTCCAACATCCTATGAGATTGGACCGCAGGGATTTCAAATGTTGTGTCTGGGGAATGGCACCCAGCAACAACTTTACTGGCGCTCACCAAGTGTTTCTATAATATAAAGAAAAAAAAGAAATATTTTACTAGAAGTTTTTTTTTTTTTTAGTGCTCTCCAAAATGTCCCAATTTTTCCCATCAGAATAATGCGGGGTGGTGGTGGTTGGGAATCCTTGAAAAACAACTGGAAACAGAGCTTGTTTCATCAGACCCAATTTATATACACAACAGAAGGGGCGGAGGATGTTGCAAAGTGAGGCTTGTTCAGAATGAGATCCAGTCCAAAAGTATTTGGATCCACTTCTCTAACCAGTGAAGGCCAATCCATTAGGGCCAATGAGGCAGTGCCTCACCTACTCAGGCTGTCCCCCACCACCCCCCTCCGCCTGCCTTCTCACTCCCCATAGCAGCCAGTCAAGCCAGTCTCTGTCTTGTCTTTGTTTTGCTTAGCACTGCAAGAAAGTCTCTCCTTCCACAAGCAGGAGGCTATTCTTCATCTTTAAAGGAGGTCCATCCACTACATTAGTTCATTGGACAGGGAGCTGTTCATTTGGCTCCCTTTTTGTCTCTAATGGGTCAATGGATCTCTAAGAATCCATTGACACAAGCCCTTAGCAGTGTTTGACCAATTCTTCACTAGCAGTCACTCCACCCCTGGGCTTCTGCTTTCCTAGGATCGAGCAATCAATTCCCCACCAGTGTATTTTGATATGTGGCTCCCTCCAATTTCACTCACAGCTTCCTGCTCTCTTTTTTGTTTTGATTTGGAAGCTGAGAGGGAAATTGGAGCGAGCCGTACATACTATCGTTGTAAGGCCTCCACTTCATCCCCTTTTCAGATTAGGTATGCTTGCCAGGTCCCTCCCTGACCACTGACGGGATGGGGATGTAAGATGTAGGTTGGGAAACTTTGGGAGATTTGATGGTGGAACCTGGGGAGGATAGGGATGTGGGGTACAATGCCACAGAGTCCACCCTCCAGAGAATCCATTTTCTCCAAAGGAACTGATCTTTGTAGTCTGAACTGTAATGCTGAGGCATCCCCGTGTCCCGCCTTGAGGCTGGGATCCTTAGAATAAGGCCTAGGGCTCCTCTTACAGCAGGAGGAGTCCAGGTTGCCTGATGCTGCTTAATAGCAAGGCGGAGGTAGTGGAGAAGAATACATAGTGTTCAGATGAATTTCTTTGCCCAATGAAAATCAAACCATCTTCAGTCCAGTTTGCAATCTTGTACTAGGGTTGTCAACATCATTTCTGGTGTAATCTTGGGAGTGACACCATTATATCAGCGTGTTAATTGATGCTCTAGGGCTCCTCCAAACTCTCTGGTAAAACCATGGAGTTTTCAGGACTCCTAGAGTGCCATGTTAACATGATTACATCACTCCTGAGGTCACACCACACATTATGTTGTAATGTTGGAACACTGCAGGTTTGCAGGTTCCTGCCTCAGTCTCTTGCTAGTTTCCATTGTTTGGCTGGCAACCACAATTAGGCTTATGCACAGAATGAAACAAGAGTCTTCTCTTTTACATATGTGCATTTCACTAAGGACATTTAGTACTTCCCCTTAAAACTCAGGAGGAGAAAGAAGCTAATTTCTATTATTAAGAGGAAAGACCCAGAAATAGGGTTCCCAGGTCTGTGCTGGAAAATACCTGGAGACTTTGGGGGTGGATCCTGGAGAAGGCAGGGTTTGGGGAGGGGAGGGGCCTCAGCATGGTACAGTGCCATATCCACCCTTCAAAGCAGCCATTTTCTCCAGGGGAGCTGATTTCTGCCATCTGGAGATCAGTTGTTTAAACAGGCCCCCACCTGGAGGCTAGCAACCCTAAGAGGAGAATTTGCATCACACAATTGGAAGCATTCATCACACAATTAAATGTTGCTGCAGTACATAGGGCTTCCAAGTCTCTGCCCACCAACCTTTTCTGAGCAACAGCAGGAGAAAAATGTTTGATGTTACTCCAAGAATCATTGGAAACTCTGGTTTTACCATAAAGTTTCTGGTGTTTCCTAGAGCAGGGATGGCCAACGGTAGCTCTCCAGATGTTTTTTGCCTACAACTCCCATCAGCCCCAGTCAGCATGGCCAATGGCAAAAAACATCTGGAGAGCTACCGTTGGCCACCCCTGTCCTAGAGTACTGTGGTATCACTTCTTTCAGTTTCCCCCAGAAATGATATCACACTGTGCATTATATTGTGCCCTCCCATATCCTCGCCCCCTCATCTTCCACTGACTGGCAGCCCTATGCACTAGACACTTCTTTCAGTGGAAGGGCAAAAATACTGTTTTTCAGCCTTCTCCCGGCTAATAGAAGGCTAATGGGAAGACACTCCTTCAGTAATTTATCTATTAAATTTGATTTTTATACCACCCATTCCCTGAGACAGAACTCAGGGCAGTGTACAACAACCTACTAAAACAAACATATTGTGCGGTTGAAAACTTCAAAAATTACAATAAAACTTTGCTATCAACTCAAAATTAAACAGGCGGTCAGAATTTCCAGTTGTGCTCCCACCTTGCAGGAGGAGGGGAGTGAGGGGGCCAGCTGGATGAACGCCATCGCTGTTCTCAGCCAAACGCCTTGCGGAATATCTGCCTTCCAAGTTGCATCAAGTCCCACAGGGCATGGATGTTGCTCGGCACAGAGTTCCGCCAGCTTTTAGCGCCCCGGCCCTCATCAAGGACAGCCAGGTATCTCTTGGGCTGAGGACCACAAGCTGAGCAGCTGAGTGTAATGCTCTTCGGGGGGTAAATACAGTTGTTGAGCAGAAAGCTGGAGCTTTCCCCTCCTGCCATATAAACTTCTTTCCCCAATGAAAACCAGACCTTCTTCAGTCCGGTTTGCAATCCTATATTAGGGTTGCCAACTCCAGGTTGAGAAATACTTGCTGATTTGGGGATGGCACAAACACAACCACAAAGGTTATAGTAACCCAATAACAAAATAATATTAAAGTACAAAAGTCATAATGCACACAAAGTACAATTGAAATAATAAAGAACATGGAGTCCCAATGTGCAGGGGGTCGACTTGAAACATCCTGCTCCGATCTTTCTTCAGCCATGGGGTGCTCCTTCCATAATAGTTATACAAAAAGTTCCCACTTCAAAACACTTAACAACGATTTATCCGCTGCGTCTTATAACTGCAAATAATATAAATACTTTCACAAAGGAATTACAAAGTTTCCAAAAGTTCAAGACAGGCACAATGCTCATACAGGCTCAAGGCATGCAGGGCATGGATGTTACTCAGCAGAGAGTTCCGCCAGCTTTTAGCGCCCTGGCCCTCATTAAGGACAGCCAGGTATCTCTTGGGCTGAGGACCACAAGCTGAGCAGCTGAGTGTAATGCTCTTCGGGGGGTAAATACAGTTGTAGAGCAGAAAGCTGGAGCTTTCCCCTCCTGCCATATAAACTTCTTTCCCCAATGAAAACCAGACCTTCTTCAGTCCGGTTTGCAATCCTATATTAGGGTTGCCAACTCCAGGTTGGGAAATACTTGCTGATCTGGGGATGGAGTCAGGAGGGCGGAGCTCAGGGAGGAGAGAGAGTATATGGACCTGAGCCTGCTTCGGCAGGGAGGGCGGGATATAAATCAAAATAATAATACCAATGCCATAAAGGCTTTTTCCCAAAACCGGCATTTTTCCCTAGGGGATTTTATCTCTGTTAAATTGCCTGGAAGTCAGGGCCCACCTGGTAGGGTTGTGACCTCCCGGGCCCACCTGGTAGGGTTGTGAATCGCCAGTTGGGGGCAGGGGATCCCCTTCTTTGGAAGCCCTTCCCCCACTTCAGGGTTATCAGAAAGTGGGAGGAGGGGTTGAATGCTCACTGGGCACTCCATGATACCCTATGGAGACCTGTCCCCATAGGCTATAATGGAGAATCGATATGTGGGTTTATGATGGCCTGAACACCCTTTGGAGTTCAATCATGCTTGTCACAACCTTGGTCCTGACTCCACCCCCAAAGTCCCCCGATATTTCCTGGGTTGGACCTGGCAACCCCACCACCTGTAGGTGACAACTCTACCCTATACACACTTGCCAGAAAGTGAACCCCATTGAATGTAGAAGGACTTGCTGGTGGTTAACACATGCATAGGATTCCACTTTTAGTGGAAAACAAAGGGTCCTCTGCACATTCTGTCATTTATTTTGTTACAAAATCTTCTGAAAAGCATTGCCTCATGAAAGCAAAGGTGCTGAGTCTTGTGAAAGTCTTTTGTAAGTAATCAGATCTGGCTGCATTAACCACCCTTCATCTCCTTATTAGTGGATGTCCTGACTTGCATTTTTACATCATTTGCATTTCAATATTTCGTTTTATTGCTGCTCTTAAATGGGGATGTTTTCAGTTTTTTGGCATTGTGACACCAAAACATTTCAGATCTCATGTGAGCTTCATTCACCCCATTCTGTCTTCAGCCTCCCCACTCCCCTGAGGGACTTCCGCATCGCTGTAGGTAGGAGGAGGAAAAGAGAGGAAGGTGCTAGACCACAGACAGGCTGAGCCTCTGAAAATCTAAGATAGGACACAGATGGCAAGTTTTGCAGGGAATTGAGGGGGGGATTGAAAGAAAGGTTGTCAATCCTTGCATTTTATACTTTCTCCTCTGATAAATACCATTTCAGTGCTTTTTATATTGTGTCAGAATTCAAAATAGTCTGAGGCAGCACTGGAACAAACAATGGCTGTGATCACACACACTAAATAATGCACTTTCAATCCACATTCAGTGCACTTTGCCAGTTCACGCAGTGATATGCAGGTGGGAAGTTGTGTACGATCGCAACTAATGTGTATGTATAGACTGTGTAAAACAAAGGCCTCTTTCTCTGGCATCAATTTTACTGTTAGGATCGCCAGCCTCCAGGAGATCTTCTGGAATTACAGTTGCTCTCCAGATGACAAAGATCTGTTCTCCTTACGGCTTGCAGCTTCCTGCTGAGGACTGGAAGTCCTTTTGCTCCCAGCTTTTGTTGCCTGCCACTGCTCAGATGGGTGGCAGGAAAAAAATTCCTAAGTAAAGTGCAGGCCACAATTGGCATCCCCATAGCGATGCAGCTTCTGGCATGACCCAGAAGTGACATCATCACAGCAGGTGATGGCCATAGAGTTTAGGGTAAATGCTAGAATATCCCACCAGCATCATGATATCACTTCAGATCATAGGCTGGGTTCAGACGGGCAGTTTGAGGCAACACAGGACTATCCCCCAGACAGATTAAGAAAAAACTTTAAGATGCAAATATCCAGATACCGTCCCGCTCCCATACACACCCCGTCCTCCAGAGTCGTTGAAATGTCTGAAGAAACTGTCACTTCCTAAGGGGTAACAAATCCCCATGGCACTTCCATGCCACATTTCCCAGCCGTCGGAACAGCCGGGGATTGCCTGGGAAGTGCTGCTCAAGCGCTTGAGCGGTTTAACCACTCCTCTAGGGTGCGTGCAGCCCATCCCTGTCCTGGCAGCAGGCCACGTGCAGTCTGACCACCCCAGGGCACTTTCAACTCTGCCAGCTTACTCTGGGATGGGAGGCTGCTGGCCCAGCCATATAATCATAAAGTTGGAAGGTAC
Organism: Heteronotia binoei; assembly: GCF_032191835.1. Taxonomy (NCBI): domain Eukaryota; kingdom Metazoa; phylum Chordata; class Lepidosauria; order Squamata; family Gekkonidae; genus Heteronotia; species Heteronotia binoei. The sequence goes on from NC_083238.1 coordinate 28,540,822, forward strand.
CTCCAGGGTCATATAGTCCAACCCTTGCAAAATGCAAGTTCACAAATACCTCCTTACACATACATACATCCTCAGTGAACCCTGCTTCATGCCCAAAAGATGGCAAAAATCTCCAGGATCCCTTGCCAAACTGGCCTGGAGAAAAATTGCTGACTGACCCCAAAGAGGCAATCAAGATTTCCCTGGGTGTCTAAGAAAGGGTCACAAGAACTAAGCTCTGATGCAACCCTTCCTGCCCTCCTTCTCACGATCTGCCTAATTCACAGAATCAGCATTGCTGTCAGATGGCCATCTAGCCTCTCTTTAAAAACCTCCAAGGAAGGAGAGCTTACTACCTCCGGATGAGGCCTGTTCCACTAAGGAACCACTCTGACTGTCAGGAAGTTCTTCCTGATGTTTAGCTGAAAACCCTTTTGATTTAATTTCAACCCATTGGTTCTGTTTCTGGACAACAGAAAACAACTCTGCACCATCCTCTGTATGACAGCCCTTCAAGTACTTGGAGATGGTGATCATATCACCTCTAAGTCATCTCCTCTCTGGGCCAAACATACCCAGCTCCTTCAACCTGTCTTCATAGGACTTGGTCTGCAGACCCCTCACCATTTTCATTGCCCTCCTCTGGACATATTCCAGCTTGTCCATATTCTTCTTAAACTGTGGTGCCCCAAAACTGAACACAATACTAGGTGAGTTCTAACCAGAGCAGAGTAAAGCAATACCATCACTTCACTTAATCTGGACACTATACTTCTGTTGATGCAGCCCAAAATTGCATTTGCCTTTTTAGTTGCTGCATCACACTGCTGACTCATGTTCAGTGTATGGTCCACTAAGACCCCCTAGATCCTTTTTGCATATACTACTGCTAAGACAAGTCTCTCCCATCCTAAAATTATGCATTGGGTTTTTCCTACTTTGACGTAGAACTTTACATTTATCCCTGTTAAAATTCATTTTATTTGTTTTAGCCCAGTTTTCAAGCCTGTATCCTGTCTCTGTCTTCTATTGTATTTGCAACCCCTCCCAATTCAGGAGGTCTGAAGAGGGGTCTTGAAAGAAACAGGGGGAGACTCTATGGCAATAACTAGGAGGAGTGTTACAACAATGGGGAGAAAGAGTGTGGGGACCATAGACAGTGAGTGAGAGATTAAGAAAAAGGGAGAAGTTAGATCATGACTATCAATCTTGAAGACCCCGTCTGCCTTCTTAGTGGCAGAGGTAGTTTAGATGGAAAAATGTGACCTGCTTTGTGGTGACCTGTTTCCAAGACCTTATATACCTGATTCCCATGGGGAGGGTGTATGCTGTGATTTTCTGGAGTCAGATTAAGTTGTCTGATTTGCTAGTTTCAGGTATCAGGAAACTTCTATCTTGGCTAATAATTGTTTGGGGCAAAGCTAACTGTGACCTGAGATTGTGCCAATATCCTACTTAACAACAACAACAAATGATTGAATATTGGTGTAATGTTCTGGAAACCGAGACTGTTTGAAGGCAACATGGTTTATTCAGTAGCACATCACAAGAGAGAGAGCAGGCGGGCCGGGTCCTGCTTATATACATTACCCGGAACTGCCCCCTCGTCTGACCAGTCCAATCCTGGTCAGTCAAACTTCCCGCCCCAGATCTTGATGGGCGGGGCGTCTGGCGAGCTACATCCGGGGACCCACGGGTCGCCTCTGTAGTGATCGCCATGCGGTATAACAGCTTATGTTCAAGACACAACAATTGGCTTGCAGATCTGTTGGGTCTCAGTAAATGAGTTTTTGCCCTTATAATGTACTCAAGAATGGAGGCTAATTTGCTTATTGCTGATGTGTTAAACATTGACTTAAAATTCTTCTGTGTCTTCTTTAATATTCCCCCTTTGTCAACACGCCCACCCATCCACCACTGTGGCTGGAATCTGAGATGATCTTAGCAAGTCAGGATTGTTTGCTTCCAGGGCATGTTTTCTTGCCAGGGTACCTGGAAACCTTATTTTGCATTCTAATAAATATTGGCAATTACGTCTGCTGAGTCTGATCAAGTTGCTTTCATCCTATTTTCAGGTTGTTGGTTTTTTTTAAAAAAAAGTGGCATTTTTGTGCAGTAGCCACATCTGTAGCTTCAGGTAGAAGCACCAGTCCATGCAAAGAACGGCTCTGTCATGCCTGCAACGTTGGCAGCTGTGTGGTGCTCCATCAGTGTACTTGACTGATGGCTGTCGGGAAGCGTGAGCCATTTTCTAGCCATTACGAAATCTTCATAATACATTTTCTCTGTCATGTGTCTCTCCAAGTAAGCATTGCGGTCCTGATTTTGTGTGTGTGTGTGATGAAAACAAACCAATTTTCTAAAATCTAGAGGTGTAGGCCTTGCTGTAATTTTATCTGTGGCAAAGCGATTGTCTTCTTGGAAAGGAAAGGAAGATGGCCGCTCACGGGTGAGAAGAGAAATCCTGTAGGCTTTAATTTATTACTAAGAGGGAAGTGCCAGGCTTGGCCTATCCTAGGGCTCTGGTGTCTGCTTTGTAATAACAGGCTTAAAAGATGGAGTAGTGCGGTAGTTTCTCTGCTTTAGGATAATTGGCACATTTGACAATGTGGAAGAGAGTTTCAATTGATACATCTACCTGCGGATCTGAAAGCACTAGGAGTGATGATGACAAATGGATACTTTTGACATACAAATTACAGCCTCCTTTTGTTTTTAAATACGTGCAGAACAGACTGCTCAGTGTGGGGGAGGCAGGTGGAGTTACCTCATGGGTTCTCTCTCTGCTGTTAGGCAAACAAATAATACCAGCCTTCTCGCTTTTTGTCAGATAGACCTGAAGGGAGATCAGATTCATAATGAACCTTCTCTGTAGCAAAAGAGTCACTTCAGGGAGCTCTCTGATGGTTATTTATGTACAAGAGTTCTGGAAGGTCACACGGTACTGTGGGGAGAGACAGCAACCATAGATATCAATCCACAGGCAAGGAGGCTGAACACTTGTGTTTTGAAGTGTTTTATTTTTAACTGCAACATCAGCTGGAGTGTAAATCAGAATTGCATAGATCTCATCTTCCCGACAACCAGTCATTGTAAAAATCAATTTAACAACTTTAAAGAGACATATTTATTTATTTATTTATTTATTTATTTATTTATTCTATAATATATATCCCGCCCTTCCCACAAAGTGGCTCAGGGCGGCTCACAACAACGACAAAACAATAAACAAGGTACAAAGTTAATACATTTAAAAGTCAAAACATTTAAAAAACCTAAAAACCTTAAAATCTTAACATTAAAACTATCCAGTATATTTCACTAAAATCTGATAAGCTACATTTATCTAGTCGGCATAAGCTAACCGGAAGAGGGTTGTCTTACAGGCCCTGCGGAACTGAGTAAGATCCCGCAGGGCCCTCACCTCTTCCGGCAGCTGGTTCCACCATGTGGGGGCCATTGTAGAAAAGGCCCTGTCTCTGGTTGTCTTGAGACGGACTTCCTTGGGCCCGGGGATGGTGAGAAGGTTTTGAGTCCCAGACCTCAGTACTCTCTGGGGAACGTGTGGGGAGAGATGGTCCTTCAGGTAGGCAGGTCCCAGGCCATATAGGGCTTTAAAGGTAATGACCAGCACCTTGTACCGGACTCGGTATGTTATTGGAAGCCAGTGCAGAGCCCGAAGGCCCGGCCGGATGTGCCCCCACCTTCGGAGGCCCAATAACAGCCGGGCCGCGGCATTCTGCACCAGCTGCAATTTCCGGGTCTGGCACAGGGGCAGCCCCATGTAGAGGGCATTGCAGTAATCCAATCTCGAGGTGACCGTAGCATGGATCACTGTTGCTAGGTCGTCGCGGTCCAGGAAGGGGGCCAACTGCCTTGCCCGTCTTAGTGCATAAGACTTAGAATTACAAACTCGAGGGTCTCATAAGGAATTGTGAGGGGGAGGAGATTGGATTTATATCCCACCCTTCGCTTGGAGTCTCAGAGCGGTTTACAATCTCCTTTCCCTCTCCACTATAGACACTCTGTAAGATAGGTTAGGCTGAGAGAGTTCTGAGAGAACTGCTCTTGAGAGAACAGCTCTTTCAATAGCTCTGGCTGACCCAAGGTCACTCAGCAGGTGCATGTGGAGGAGTGGGGAATCAAACTTGGTTCTCCCAGATTAGAGTCCGTGCTCTTAACCACTTTCAAGAACTAAGGGGAGAGATCTGCCAACCACCTAGAAGCCGGCTATATTTAGATTACTTTCATTGCACTTTTGTGAAACATTGGCCTAGGCCATTAGCATATCTGGAAATTATGAGAAACTACGAAGCACTACAGGATGCCACCCATTTATTCATTTAACTTATTCATTACATATCAGCAGACATAGCACCGAAGATGTTAATTTTATATATTATGGTTTTAATAATTGTTTAATGTTTCATTTTAATACTGTTTTAAAACAGACTATTGCATTTTATGATGATAATTTGCTGTTAGCCACCCTGAGCCTGTTCACAGGGAGGGCAGGATACAAATAGAAACAAACAAACAAACAAACAAACACACCAAACTGGCTCTCCGCACCAAACTGGAAATCCTACTTCAAAATCTCCCCATCTGGGATTTCCTCGGTTCTCAGAGAAGGCTATTTTCTCCCCCTTTCTCACTTTAACTGATGAAGTCCAGTCCTGCGCAGTGTTATCCCAGTCTGAGTACACCATGACTGAAATCATCCTGGACTAACTGCATAGTATTATGCCGTTGGTTGCTTAAACATTCCATCCCTTCTAGATCATTTTCAGTCTTCCTCACGCTGTCAGAAGCTTGGATGTGTGTGGACATGGTGGCGTGCTGGCATCATGTGTTCCATGACATCACTTCTGGTGATTCCTAATGCGATGTGATGTCACTTATGGGTTTTCCACGGATGTGATGTCACACTGCACGTGGCACCAGCAGTTTTTTTATTTTTCTCATGCCACCACTCGAGAGAAGTAGTAGGCAACAAGAATTGCCAGCATAAAACTTCTTGCCCATTGTAAACCTGGCAACCCTACTCAAGTCTTTTAAAAATGACTTCTAAAAACATTTCTGCTGGTTAATTTATAGTGGTGTAATACTATAGCCTGTCTGAAGAGGACCCTTAACTTTGAATATTCTCCCTGAGAAGCAGAATTGTTTGACATTTCCTGTTAGTACAGACATCTAATTCAGGGGTGTCAAACATGCAGTTTGGGGGCCAAATCAGGTCCCCAGAGGGCTCCTATCAGGCCCCTGAGCAACTGGCTGTCATCTGCTTCCTTCTCCCTTATTATTATATCTTGCTTCCTTCTACATAACAGCTTGCTTCGCAAGGCTTGCTCAATTATACAGGAGCTATAGAACAAAGCCTCTGTTTTCGCCATTGGCTGAGGCTCCTCCTTTGTGGAGGAATAGCTTGCTTTGCCAGACTCTCTCAATCGCACAGCAGAGCTACTGAGCCAAGCCTCTCTTCCTTCTGTTTGCTGAGGCTCCTTCCCTTCCAGGAAGGAGAGAGCCAGAGCTTCCTTTGCCCAGTTCCCTGGATCCCATGGAAGAAATACAAAGAAAGCACCTTTAAGACCAATGAGTGCTAAGGTTTTAAGATTTTACAAAAAATATGTTTGTGTTTGTGTTCTTTATAACATTTATATCTCTGCTACCTAATCTTAAATAGGTACACACATGGCATGGCCTGACATGGCTCGGCCCAACCAGACATGGCCCTGCCCAACAAGGTCTAATTTATGTCTGATCCGGCCCTCATAACAAATGAGTCCGACACCCCTGTTCTAATTGGTCTGTGGGTGCCCCAGTTTTCTTCACTGCCTTGTCCTCATGGGGACTAGTTGGTTTACTGTTAGACTGAATGATTTGCCATTGTACAATTACGACCCACATATACTTAATTCATTACTACCTTTTTGCCTATCAATTTAAATATGTTAAGTACACTTGTTTCTCTTTCTACCTTTGGGTAAGGGGGTAGCAAGATTTGTAACTGATTGTGAACTGCCTAAGACCTAGGGCTGCCAGGCCTCCTGCTATGGCAGGAAATCTCTCACTGGCAATCCCCTTTTCCTGTTGCTACTGCTATTGGCAGCAGCAGGAAGAAAAAAACAGTGACATCACTGACTTTGCTATGGCACTTCCAAGGAATACCCAGAAGTGAGGTAGGTAGCTCTAGGAATTACCAGAAACTCTATGGTAAAACCACAAGAGTTTTTGGTGATTGCTAGAGCTACCCTATGTCTCTGCTGGGGTTTTCCTGAAAGTAAAATGCCCCTATTTTCAACCCTCCTGCCAGCGGCAAGGCTCTCTCTGGCTCAGCCTGGCAATTCTACCCAAGACAGCCACTTTAAAAAACACTTTTTGAATCAAATGGGACTTACATATGAGAAGATCTGTTTAGGATTGCTCCATCTACTTCTCACATTCTTAGCACCATGAGATAACATTTCAGTATATCTTCTTAAGTACAAAAGTTGCCATCATTGTTTTTTGTGAAGGGAATAGCCCTTTGTTTTTCAATCGTTGTGCCTAAATAGCCCCTCGTTGGTGGAACGACCTTCCGGAGATGGTGCGAGCCCTGCGGGACTTGAACCAGTTCCGCAGGGCTTGCAAAACATGTCTCTTTCAGCTGGCCTTTGAGATGGAACCCGACTAATTTGATGAATGGACAACTAGTCATCTTGTGGATATCACGACTACAGCATTTAGCACCTATTTTATTATATATTTAACTTTTAAATAATTTTACTGTAATTGATATTTAAAATTGTTTATGTTGTTTATGATTCATGGGATTCCCATGCCTGTCAGCCTCCCTGAGCCCGCCTCGGCGGGGAGGGCGGGATATAAAAATAAAATATTATTATTATTATTAAATGTGAGGTAGTCAGGCTGGAACCCTCAAAGCACTGTATTGCTGCAAATCGCTCTAGGGTTTTTTTCATAGCAGGTAACTTTTAAAGAGTGGGTTGTTAAAATGTTTTTACGAAAGAAAGAAAGAAAGAAAGAAAGAAAGAAAGAAAGAAAGAAAGAAAGAAAGAAAGAAAGAGGGCGAGGAGTCAATTTATTATCTTGGGAAAACCTGAAAAAAACCAGAAAGTATCTAGAATAATGAACTACAGCAAGCCCTCTCTGTGGGCTACTTGTGATGTAGCTTTCTGGTGACCCAGGGCACCCTCTGGGTCACCTGCCTGAAGATTTGTGAGGCCAGAATGTTTGATGTTAGGAAGGCGTTATACTGCCTCTTAAAGTAAAGTCTTGCAGAGCCCTCTTGGCATGTATCTGTTAGTAGCTCACTATCCTACTTCTTCCTCTAAATCATTTCCTGCCTTCTTAACAGAGCGCCCTGGGTTAACACATGCAATTGTGGCACTTAATTTAATAAAACTGGATGTGGCAAGACTGCTGGGAGCCAAGACAAATAAAAGACTGTATCAATAGTAAGGTGAAAGCAGAAAGAAACAGTGGCGACATTTGGAAGAGCTTTTTTTTTTTTTGTAGTATGAATATAACCGGTGGCTATAGAAATACTCCAACCTTTCTGCACTCCTAGTACATATGCAGTTTGTGTGTGTGTTGAACACTGTGTGCTCTTAGACAGTATATCAGGGTCATGAGAGGTTTCTGATGACCTCTTAGACAAGCATTTGGCCTTAAAATAGAGTTACACATCTGACAAAAATCACATGCTAGCATTTGTAGCAGACCGGTGTGGCTTCATTCAGACATCATGAACAGTCCACAATCCCTCCCTCCCTTCCTTCCTGAGGGAGTCAAAGTAAAAACTTTTTGGGGTAGAAATCCTAATTGCTAGCAGGGTTCCCAACTCCAGGTCAGGAGATTCCTGGAAATCGGGGGTGAAGCTCAGGAATGGTGGAGTTTGGCATATACGGGGAACTCAGTAGGGCTGCAATGCCATATAGTCTCCTTCCAAAGCTACCACTTTCTTCAGGGGCAACCATGGTCTGTGCTTCTTTTCTACCTCTTCCTTTGCTAAGGGTGCCCCCATTAAGGTCACTAAGGGTGAAGTTATGTGTTATTTTGCAGCTTCCCCCCCCCCCCAGGGAATTATTATTTATTTCCTTCAAGGAATAAATAAATAAAATTTATTTCCCCAAGGAAATAAAGCAAGGGCCATCCTTGCATACTTAATGTAGGGATGATTAACCAGTACCATGCAAAGTAATTCTTCTCTGCCAATTTATTTATTTATTTGCTGACTTAATTTATAGCCTATCTTTTTCACTGAGCCTCAAGATGGTTTGCAGAATATAAAACAATATGTTCAGACCCCACGAGACATTCAGTGTACAGTGTGATAGGCCTAGAATTACAGAATTAGAAAACAATGTAAACAAGACAAGGTATACTATAAACAATGCAAAACATGGAATTTCAAAGGTAGACAGCAATGCGTAAAAGCAAAGTGATAACATACAATAAGTATTGCAATAGAATACAATCCTGTTCCACTATAAAAGGGGCCCTCTTGAGCGGTTCTTTTCTACTACTGTTATAATCCCTTTATAAAAATGAATTCTTGACCATCTTCTGTTTTACACATTCTTGGGAGTGGTAAATGCTTGGAAGCCTTCCTGACCTCCTCAGGCAGAACGCCCTTCAAGTTGTGAGCCACTGTGGAGAATGCTGGTGAACAGGCAGTTGCCAAATCTTACTCATTTGCCAGGTGGCACCTTTAGAAAGTTGTACTTGGATGGGCAAAGTTGTAAGTAGTTGACTCAAAGGTCATTAAGGGCTTTGTATGTGATGACCAGAACTTGAATGTAACGGGCAAAACTTTTGGGTAAAATTGGCATCAACCATAGAGTTTGCCCAAAAACCAGAGTGTCACTGTGGGACATCTCTGACATGATGGCATCACTTCCATCTGATGTCAGAGATGTAGTGCAGCAACATTGCTGTTTGTGGGTGGACAGAAGCCCCCCCAAAACTGGGGATTCCCTCGCTGGGAACTGGGGAATGGCAACTCTAACGCAGATTCAGGTATAGTGCATTACACTAATCTAGCCTTGAAGCAACCATAGCATCACTCCATGTCACCAGACCTGCAGAGTCAGGTTTGGGATCCATCTTCTGGGCTAAATGTACATGGAAGAATGCATTTTTGCAGCAGCCACATGAATTTGCTTCTCTTCTCCAAGTAATCCTATCAACCACTGGTTTATCATGGACAAGGAAAACATGATGTTTAGACACACACACACACATACACCTGTCATAACGTGTAGTTCTGTCCTCAAGAGTTTCTCATTGCACTCATCTGCTTAAGGAGGGGATGTGGCTCAGTGCAATGATGTCACTTCCATGTGATATCATTGTGATGATGTCAATGTGGGAGGGGATCTTTGAGGGTGGGGCTTCCCTTTGTAATCAGCTGGCTGAAATCAGGGAAACCCCCACCCCAACCAACGGTTTGGCAGCTCTACTTCATGTGCGATGCATGCAGAAGGTCTTAGATTCACTCCTCCCCCCCCCCCCCCAGCATCTCCAGTCAAAAAGTAGATTACATGAAAGACTGCCACACAGATCCTGCAGAGCTGCAGCCAGTCAGAGGAGAGAAGACGGATTTTGATGAACTAATAGTCTGTCTCAGTCCAAGTGAGCTTCATAGTGAGTGAGTCTACGGAGCGCTGCCTCTTTGCCTCTTTCATCCATCTGAAAAGGGTGCTGCCCGTAGAACTGAGAGGGTTCTAGCCTTCCCTTCTGCTCAACGCTATGAGTTCCAAAGTAATAGCAATGAATGCCCACCTTTCTCCTTGCAGTCTTCTCTATGAAGAGGACTCTTAACTTCGAATCCCTGAGAAGCAGAACTGTTTGACATTTCCTGTTAGAGAAAGATTGTTGCTTCACAGATGCAGTAGGACCAGGGCTTTCTTTGTAGAAAAAGCCCAGCAGGAACTCATTTGCATACTAGGTAATACCCCCTGATGCCAAGCCAGCTGGAACTGCATCCCTGCTCAAAAAAAGTAGGACTCATGTTTTTGTAAATTGTTTTCCACTCTAGACTTTTAATCCTGGTTTAGCCCTGTCCCCATACTGAAATTCTACGCTTGAATAATTGAATTATGGATGTGCATAGGTTCAGCGAAGAAATTAATAACATTCCAAACAAAAGTTTACTGAATAGGCATACTGCACATTAAAAATACATGTTTTCTTCCAGCCATGTTTCATTCGTCTTTGGATGCAAACATCTCTCTGTTAATTTTGATTTTCTTCTTCTTCTTCTTCTTCTTCTTCTTCTTCTTCTTCTTCTTCTTCTTCTTCTTCTTCTTCTTCTTCTTCTTCTTCTTCTTCTTCTTCTTCAGCTGCTGCTGCTGCTGCTGCTACATGGAAAATATTAATATTAGACTGAGGAAGCTATTATAAAATACAAATACTCCTGCCCATGTAGTATAGTTTTCAACCTATAGATGGAATGTGAAGATTCCCCTGAATTACAACTGATCTCCAGAAGATGGCGATCAGTTGCCCTAGAGAAAACGATGGCTTTGGAGGCGGGTTTATGGTTGTCAGGTCGTCCTAGCAACTGGTGGGGGATGGGGGGACTTCCCAGGAGCAGGAGGGAGGCCCACCCAACGTTGCTGATGAAATAATATCTAGCTTTTCCCCCTTCTAGATTAGAGACTTTTCTCCCCATGCTACTGCTAGGCCTTCCTACTCAGTCTTCTGCTTTTAATTAAATTCAGAATTAACTACATAATCCAGATTTGATTTGTTTTATTCCCACAGTAGCGTCATGTTTTCCCTCACCGACTGGCCGTTAAAGCAGCAGTTCTTGGCCTGTGATATCTCAGCTGCTCACTTGCTACACCTTTTCCAGCTTACCATATTCCTCCTTCTCCATCCTGGCCTTACAACCCTACAGTTGACTCACGTTTGGATCCCAACTCATCGTTTAAGAACGATTGGTATAGATATTTCCCCCTGGAATTTTATGTATTTATGAGATGTTATAACTTGGGGCTCTTTTTGTATGCTGTAAATAGATTCGCTGACTTTGGGTTGGGAAATTCCCCGAAATTTGGAGGTGAAGCCCAAGGAGGGAGGGTTTTGGGGAGGAGAGGGACCATAGCCAGGCAGAGTGCCATAGCGGCCACCCTCCAAAGCAGCCATTTTCTTCAAAGGTACTGACTCCTGTAGTCTGGAAATCAGTTGTAATTCTGGGAGAACTCCAGGCCGCACATGGAGTAGAGCTGCCAAACCGTTGGTTGGGGTGGGGGTTTCCCTGATTTCAGCCAGCTGATTACAAAGGGAAGCCCCACCCTCAAACATCCCCTCCCACATTGACATCATCACAATGATATCACACGGAAGTGACATCATCGCACGAAGCACATTGCATGGCGATGCTCTAGCATTTTGGCCAAAACTCTAAGGTAACCATAGAGTTTTGACCAAAATGTGAGAGCGTTGCTGAGCAAAATGCCTGGCATGATGATGTCACTTCTGCATGACGTCATAGCATACAGCAGTTTTGCCTCATCCTCCCCACTTCTGGTAGGCTCCCTCCCATTGACTGGGTAAATAGACCTGGCAACCCTAACATGAAGGTTGGCAGCCGTAGCTGTAAATCACTTGAGCGTGTGGAAAAGTGGCTTACAGATATTTTAAAGAAACAAAATGTAGAATACATAGCTAATTCAGATTTGCAGTGGGCCTTCCAGCTTCTTCTCTATGCCTTCTCTGTGCACAAAGGTAACAAAAATTAAATATGAAGCTTCCATCATGAGGTGGTGAAATTCCTCTTGCCCAGAGCACAAGCTCTTTAGCTCTGCTAATGACTGGAAAGGCAGTTTAGAAACCCATGTGTCAGAAGGCAGCAAATGGCTACGCAGCAGCTCTGAGCAGATCCTGAAATATGTGTTAAGAGGTATCAGCTTTGAGTCAATTCTGGAATGCAAGTTAAGAAGCAGCAGGTGGTGCTTTCCATTTTCAGGTGAATGGCAGGCAACAGCATCAGGCACACACAGGATCATAGGAATATCTATTTGTGGCAGAGTGTAACTCTTTATGCCAGACAATTCTCATTATCATGAGAGAGAGAACTCCACGTCCCCCCTTCATTGTTTACCTATAAGTTGTCACTGGAACAAAAGCAGGTTTACAAGAATGTATATATCTTTCTGGCAGCAAATAGGTTCTCTCTTGCCACTATGCCTCATAGATGGCAGCTGCTAAAAAAAGAGAGAGTGTGTGTTTGTGTTGTAAAAGCTGGTAAATTTTTTCAGGTTGTAAATTCAATTTCATGAAGGCAGAAACTTATTAATTTTGCCACAGAGTTGATTCACTGGCCATCAACGTGGCCAGCATTTTCTGACACATTCTAATCCTATCCTTCTTTCAAGTTACCTCAGTATATGTAGTTCTACCCCTTTCACATTTTACCTTCAGAACGACCCTCTTCCAATGAAAAAGAGTAACTGGTCCAAAGTCTACCAGTGAACCTCATAGATTAGCAGAAATTTAAACCAAGATTTACCTAGTCCTAGTTAAACGCTTAAACCACTACACCACAGTGGCTTACTTCTCAAATATCACTGACTGAAACAATTAGAGAAAGTGGCCCTGACTTAGAAGTGGGAAATGGGGGAGGCAGGATGGGATGTGTGCGATTGTCACCTCAATGCAATGATACGTCTTCCAGTGTGACCTTGAAGTGACATCATCACCCGAAATGACAGTCTATCACTAACCCAAAACTCAATAGTTATGGTTGCCACTTTTCAAGTAGTGGCTGGAGATTTGCTGGGATTACAACCGATTTCCAGGCAACAGAAAATGGCCAAAGAAGGGTTGGAGTTATACCCCACCGTTCACTTGGATTCTCAGAATGGCCTATCATCTCCTTTCCTTCCTCTCCCACAACAGACACCCTGTGAGGTAGGGTGAGACTGAGAGAACTGTTCTTGAAGGAACAGCTCTGAGAGAACTGTGACTGACCCAAGGTCACCCAGCTGGCTGCAAGTGGAGGAGTGGAGAATCAATCTCAGTTCTCCAGATTATAATCCAGTGCTCTTAGCCACAACACCAAATTGACTCTTGATGGCATTATACCCCATTGAAGTCCCTCTCCTCTACAGACCCCATCCTCCTCAGTTTTTACCTTCCCCCAAATCTCCAGGTATTTCCCAACCTGGAGCTGACAACTTGGTTTAAATCAGAGTCTTGGGCTAGTGCTACAGTGTCATCCTAAAAAGAAGAAGAAGATATTGGATTTATATCCCGCCCTCCACTCCGAAGAGTCTCAGAGCAGCTCACAATCTCCTTTACCTTCCTCCCCCTCAACAGACACCCTGTGAGGTGGGTGGGGCTGGAGAGGGCTCTCACAGCAGCTGCCCTTTCAAGGACAACCTCTGCCAGAGCTATGGCTGACCCAAGGCCATGCTAGCAGGTGCAAGTGGAGGAGTGGGGAATCAAACCCGGTTCTCCCACATAAGAGTCCGCACACTTAACCACTACACCAAACTGGCTATCCTAGACATGACATCACTTTTGGATTGCTCCAGAAGTTGCATCATCTCATCAGGAATGACAATTGCACATGCACATCCCATTTCACTGCCCAGTTGAGTAACAGCGGTCAACAGAGGTGATGGGGGGAGCGATCTCCTTCTACAAGCAAGAATATGGTAAGCCTACTCAGAAGCTTGCTTTCTAAGGCTCTGGGGCCACCCTTTTAAAAAACGGCCCTCAAATATTTAAAGAGCTACTTTATCCTAAACTACTGCTTCCTCTGGCCCATACCAATCTAATCTGACTGGCAGTGCATTCCCAGGATCTCAGAGCTTCAGGCATGTTATCGCAGAATCATCCAGGCCTCCAGAAAAAGATTCTCTCTGCCCTTCTTCACACATTTAAAAGACAGTCTGATAGATGCATGCATATGAGGAAACTGTCCAGTCCACAGATGAGGGAAAGAAACAAAAGCCTCCGAATCTTCATTTAAGTGGAAAACTCAAGTTCTCCCTGTCTGCAGAAGACCTGATTTCAGGTTGAGCCATTATGGATTCCTAGAAGGGCATTTTGCTGCCTTTAATTCTCACAGGTCCGGAGCAAGCCTGGTCTGGGGAATTTTCTATCTTCATCCCCCCACCTCTCATTCTCAGCGGTCTGCAGACACCAGAAATGGAGCATAAGACCATCTGTGTGCAGAGTATGTGATATACCGCTCACCTGTGTGGGATTTCCCTGTGTTTGTGTCTTCGCTTTCCTTTTAATGTTATTTCTTACAGAGGGCTGTAAATACAGCAAATATGCCTGGTGCAGTAAATTGGGAATTATCCCTGATATAATGGGAGATGACTTAGGGCCATATGGCTGTAATGGATAGAGGGGGAAGGATGGACGCAGCGGCTGTCGAAGGATGCCTGAAGCCTTTCTGCCAGCTACTGCTGCCTTGACATGGGAGATAGCAGAGTTAGCGCTTATGAAAGATACGGCTAGCGCAGCTGGTGTCCCTGACCACTCGGAATCTGCTTTAATTTACGAAGCGCCTTTGAAATCCTTCAAGCTGAAAGGTGCTTTATAAATGTAACTGGATGTGATGATTGACAACATAAAATGTCAGGTAGCATAACCTATTAAACCTTCCTCTAAAATACTTCATGATCCATGCTGGAAGATGTGGGGAAGAGCCCTTTGGAGTATATAATTTATCAAAGTTGCCATAATGACGAAAACCCCAAGCGTTAGCTGGATTTGGAAGCGTGGTTTACAGGCGCAAATGGCTGAACAGGAGGAACACCAAGCTCCACTGAATCCACTAGAAGGTTTTAATAATCAGAGCCAGTCTAAAGGCAGCCAGTCATTTCTACTCACTACTGAAGTCTGTAATGACAAGCAAAATAGCATACTTCTTAAGACGGTCTTTGCAAGGAAACTGTAGCAATGTATACCATTGTGCCAGGTCCTATAAGGTTTGGAACTATCAAAGTAGAATCCAGAATCCTTGCACTGTGCTGTGAATTACAGAGATCCTGTGCTGTGGATGTGAACATGGAGAGCTGCCTTCTACCGAGTTATTTAGGGTACCTTAGCCCTGTGATCCACAGCATAGTGCCCGTGAGCTCTATGGCAGCCTCTATTATGATTTCTGGTGCCTGCTGACTTCTTTCCTAAAGCTAAGAGCCAGTTTCCTCTACCTCATTGTAGCAGAAGGTGCTTCAAACGAGCCCAGGGGCATCACCTTTTCATCTGCAGACCACTGATTTGAAAACCTCTGTCTTCATTCTAGGAGGATGCTTGGCTGGAACTTTTCATTCACGATTGATCCCAGCATGCATGGGACTTAGGGCTCTCAAAATTCTAAAAGTGTTCACAGGTTCAACAAGGTTGAAGACCTCTGACAGCCTCCATCATCATATGGATTGAGGTCTGGTAAATGGAATTCATTATACTGGAGCACATGGCTGACTTTTCCAAACCCTTTCAGCAGGCTATAGAGCGTAAAAGGCGGTTCAGTGTGGCCAATGGGAAATTTGGCTACTTCGTGTAAATGGCTTTCAGGGTGCTTTAGAGCACTTTTGAGCCTGATCACAGGAGATGAGATGCATAATCTCAAATATAATGACTTGAAAACCAAGGGATACATGGCAAGGTCTGAGCTGAGCTGAAGATATATATCCAGGAACATTTGAACACAGCTGTATAGTTCTGTGCAAGTCATAAAGGGTAGACCATGGTATTTAGCACACATAAATGAATACACTTACAATCATGTTTTTACGTGGGGCTTCCCATGGTTAACATCTGCTGAAGTTTGACCATCCTGCAACCACTGGTCCATTAAGTCCAAGCATTCCTGATGCTGGAAGCAAACAATGTTAAAGATTATGCTTTAAGCCCTGCTTGTAAACTTATCAGTGGCCTGGCTTCTTTGACCAGGGCTGGTTCTTTGACCAAACCACTCAAACCTTACTTGTAGGATCACAGTGAGGAGATGGCACTGCATCCCAAAGGCATGACTCCCTTCCTGCCAGGTGCCAGCATGTGAGACACTGGGCATCCCATCCTAGACCCACACTATGGCTAGCCAGTAGCCATGTCCAAAGAGAGCTTCTGGAGCCATACACTGCAGGGCTCAGCTCAGACTCTGCTGGCAACAGCATGGGAGAATGCGATGGGAGAACCTTCCTTGGGATGACATGCCTGGCTATTAGGGACAGGATGCTGATTTCCAAGACCTTTCCCCTAAACCTTCAAGGAAAGGTTGTGTCCTTAAAATCTCTCTTTGTGTGTGTGCCAAGTGCCATCAAGTCGCTTCTGACTTATGTCAACTCTGTGAATTAATGACCTCCAAAACATCCTGTCCTTTAACAGCCTTGCAAAGCCAGGGCTGTGGCTTCCTTGATTGAGGCGATCCAGCTCATGTTGGGCCTTCTTCTTTCCCAAGTTATTGTGAACAGGTGCTAAGCGCTAAGATGTTTTCTCTGCTTGTTGGAGGGAAATCAACGATCTACACAATTGGGCAGTTGTGGAAAAGCCAAATCAAATTAGAAAGTAAAACCCAGTGGCCTAGTTTGCGCAAACAGTAGATGAGACACCAAATCCTCCTTAGAAACCCAATATTAATTGTGGGAGGGTCAGCAGAGGGAAGACTGGGGGGTGAAACAGATAACTCCTTTGAAGAAGCAAAGGCTGGTGACAGAATCAGTGTTGAAATCTCCTGCATGTAGCCATGAAGAGGAGTAGTGAGGATATACGACCACAAATGTGGCCCAATCTCAGAGCCAGATTAACAATTAGACCAAGTAGGCACTGGCCTATGGGCCCCCATGCCTTTAAGGGCCCCGGGTCAGCTTTTCCCCAGTTTCCCCCCTGCTTGCAGCCCTCCCAGCTTGCATGAGCAGCCAACAACTGAGCTGCTCTTTGTCCAGTTTGCTTGGTGCGGCTGCTTCTGGGATTGTCACTAAGTTTGCCTCTTTCTGCCTCTCCCCTGCAGCTTAGTAAAAGGGTCTTTTAAGAAGGTGCCTGAAGGCTGCTGTGGGCGGTGGGACAAGCACTCAGACTCTGACATAATTTGCAAAGGGCCCCCCAAGATTTTGATTGCCTAGGGGCTTCCATAGGGTTTACTCAGACACTGCCCAATCTGTACATAGCTGGTGCACAAATTTTCTTTTTCTTTCTCCAGCAAGCACTCCTATAGCTTTAAAGAGAGCTTGGTGTCAGTAGTCCTTTCCCCCTGGCAGCTGAAGAGACAGTTAAGAAGGCTTCCTATTGCTCCCTTTCCTGCTGGGTTCGGCATGTGGTAAGAGCAGGGATAAAGCTGGTTGGGAATTATGCAGATTAGGCAAGCTAATTTAGTACATCCAAATTGTGTAATTAGCTCTGTTACTTTGCATATTATGTAGATTATGCTACTTGGGGAGGGGGGGTAAAGCAGTGGCAACTTTAAATCCAATCATGTCCTTATATAACATTTTAGGATCTGTAATACAATGAGTCAAGTAGAGAGGTCCTATTGATTCGCCTGCGCTTCTCAGAGCCTTGTACACGGTGGTATCTTCTGGATTGCTTCACTGGGTTGAGAGTGGGGTGGGGCATCATTGTTTGTTGGCTGTAGAATGTGGTACTGCCCCCCTGGGAACCTCTGTGTCACCAAATATGATCTATTTTGTCCTACACAACTATATGAAAGATTTCTGGGGCAAGTTTCCTGTTGGCCTGGTGGTACTCAGTTCTCTCACACTGTACAGTTGACCCAAACGTGGCAGTGGGTTCCTTGAAGAGATGTGTGAAGGTTTGTGGAATCTGAAGCCAGTAACCAGAAACTCAGTCTTATTAAGACAAAGATATGTTTCAGAAGACTGGTCAGTTATGGAGAGAATTTTACTGTCCGTTTTCATGGGCTGACATTCATTTAGGACCCTTCTAAATGATGTTGTTCAGGGAACGTATTCTTGGATCCAGATCCATACCTGGAAGCTCAAGTTTGTATACATACTCCTTATTTACAGATGCTACAGAAAGAGAAGAGACCGAAATGGAAAGTCAGGGAATAGAATCATC
This sequence comes from Heteronotia binoei, assembly GCF_032191835.1. Taxonomy (NCBI): domain Eukaryota; kingdom Metazoa; phylum Chordata; class Lepidosauria; order Squamata; family Gekkonidae; genus Heteronotia; species Heteronotia binoei. The sequence goes on from NC_083238.1 coordinate 28,558,849, forward strand.
CTTACCTGTAATGTGTAAGGTGACCTTCAATCATTGATTATGACTTGATAAATGGAGAGCATTATTGATTGGTGTTCCAGGCAGCATGAAACCAACATTAGATCTGTAAACAAATTCAGTAATACTAGTTTGGTTCAACTCACCTTTTTGTTTAATCTTGATCAGTTCTCTTCCTTATTACTGCCTCTATCCTGCATGATTTTTTGTCCATGCATGTCTCATGATCCTCAGCATGATCTTTTTTGCTGGTCAAAGAGGACTCGGTTTTTCACCATTGGGGAGAAAACTGGTAGGAACCCAACTCATTGTCTTCAGCAGTCACCTAAATGTGGGTTCCTTGAAGGCAGTGATGGCACTGCCATGTTTTGATGAATTAAGATGGCCACCTTTGTCAGTCTGCTTTTGAGGAAACTTTGTAATGAGCATCAGGCTTAGAAGGAACACAGTTTATGTGTATAGCTTGCCCTTTCCCATGGTCTGAAGACAGGTTACAACCAATATAGTTGATTGTAAAGCCAATAAATAAATAAAAGGCATGATAACATCTGTTCCTGCATGAAAGAAGGTATGTTACATCCCCTTGATGTTGGCAAATGACAGCGTTCTCTCTCTTTATGTATAGTTGCTATGCTCATCTTTTTTCTTTCCAGTAGAAAGTCTCGCCAATGCAATGCCTGGCTGCATTGAGAGTGAAATGGATTCATTCTACTATTTCCAGTTGACAACTCTGCTAACAACAGTATGGTCTGTTTGTCAGGTGCATCAGGATAATGTAGCACCGTGTTTCTTTTTTTTTTTTTACTCACGTAACTTCAGAGTAAGTTGTGAGAGCCCTCATTTCAAATGAGTGCAAATGACAATTTATTTGCCAGTTATTGGCCGGTTTGCTGCCTCAGAAGCATAAGTCATAGGGTGAAATGTTCATCATGGAGTTGCAGTGCAGCCACCACAGAAATACCAGGCTCTGCTTGGGGGTGCTAATGACCCACGCAGTTCCGTGGGTAAGCAATCCATTCTTGTCTGGTTGAAAACAGTTAGGCTTTGTTTTGCTTCAGCTGAGAGAACATGTTTTCACTTCCTTTTCAGAAAGCAGACTTATTTTTCATTGATTTCCATTAGAGTAAGGAGAGCGATGATCCAGAAACAGCTCATGAATTGCATTATCCAGTTTAATTAGAATGAACAGAAAATCCCTCCATAGACTTGAATAGTCAGCATTCAGCCTCCGGTGCAACTTTATATCAGGTTGGCAGTAGACTGACGGTGCTGCCAGCGCCAATTATTACAGATATCCCCCTCAATTTAGACAGCTTCCACTCCCCTTTGTCTTGTGCGCTTGTAAGAGTCACTTACACATTCTCAAGCAATCTGGTAACAGCAGAGGGAGGCAATCCATTTGGGCCTGCAATCTATTTTTAGTTAAGGGTGTTAAGCTCAGGGAACAGGGATGTGCCGATCACATTTGTAGACAGAATTCAGCTTTTTACCCTGTTCTGCTTTGCTGATCCTCCCTGGGAACTATTCCAGGGTGAAATGGGTGACTGTGTTCTAGAGTAACAGAAATGTGATGAAATTTAGCTCTGCAAAGAGCCAGGTCATGCATTCAGGACCAAATGATCAATAAGCAGTTTTGTTTGCTGGCTGGAGATTTGCCAGTCAGAAAACAGCAAATGAAGAAAAGAAACTAGGAGTGCAAATATGACTTTGTCATTCAAAGGAAATGATGGGGTAGATCCAAACAAGATTTTCTGCTAGTGGAATGGGAGGAGGGAGTCCCCTTTGACTGCCAAAATGACTGTGCTGAGGACGGTGGAACTCGTATGCACAAAAGCTTGTGTGAGATAGGGGCTGTAATGAGGAAGGAAATTGGGTGAGCGAGAGCAAAAGTTGGCAGGATCCAGCCCAAAAAAGCCATATTATACATTGTGTGAATCATATTCAGAATGGATTGGGAAATGTACATAAGGCTGCCGGCAGGTTTGTCTCTCTCCATCACACTCTTTGTGTTGATTATAAGCTTTATATCATGCCTTTCTGACTGATCAGGGCTACAGAAATGGCTATCTAATAAATAAGACTTTATAAGAACACATCATACAATCAGTTAAACCAAAACTACAAATAAATGTGTAAAAATGTCAAAACAGCAAGTAAAACATTGGGCAGGGAGCTCGTTTGGATTACCGTGGGAATGTCAGATGGGGAAAAAAGCACTCCTCTTCACCCACTGGCAGAAGATAGAGGGAACAGATGGGTATCTCTGCCCCCCCTTAGGTCCTCAACCATGTGACTGTGAACTCTAATCCTTGGCCAATCTCCTTTGAGCTCTGCCTTCCCCTCAACAGGTTCAAACATGAATCTCTGTCTGAGGCCCTAAAAGTTAGTAGGATGGTAAATAAGGGAAAGTTATGGAATGCAGTGTGGGTTGTTTTTTTTTTAAATCAGCCACAGTCTTGTAGAATGAACTCTTCCAGTAAACATAATTAGAAGAGTATGGAATGTAGGTCCACAGATGTTTATTTTGCCATTCCTTGCAGTGTGTTCACCTGCTTAAGTTATTTGGTAGGAGCAGGTACCTTCTGGAATGAGTTTCACTGTCTCTGGGCTGTGGCTCATTGATAGAACATCTGCTTGACATGCATAAGGCCCTAGCTTTAATCCCTGACATCTCCAGTTTGGGACCCAATTATCAGTACTCCTGAATACGTGACTATTTCTCCATATATCTGAATATATATGAAAATACAAATAAACTGTTTTTCAGATACGTATTCAGACCAGATAAATTCACATCCCTACATGAGGGAGTTTTGTGAGGAGGGGGGCCTTCTAGCATTTATAGCCAAAGTTGATCCAGGGTGCTTTCAGTGCAATCCTAAAAACACTTTCCAGAGAGTAAATCACATTGAATAAACCTGAGTCAGATTCTGAATGGACCTGCTTAGGATATGCCCCCCTCCCCCACTAGTTGCTATACAGCAAAACATGGGCTCATGGTAAATAACCTACCATTTCCTGGGGTATAATTTTCTTTCATTTTTAATTCTTTAACAATAAATGTCACTTATTAATTCATCGCAAAGTATCACAGCTTCATGGCAGAGTGCATTTTAATGGGTGTTACATTTACTCTCTTTCTTTGTAAACAGGACAGGGTATTGTGGCATCACAAAGAGTAAAGCTTATTGTAGCATTGATAATTGCTGATTAAAATAATTGTTAAATGAGTCTCTACCAATAAATGTAATTAATTGTATTAATCAGGGCTTAACAAAACTCCATTATGGCTGTTGTGAACGGTCACTGTGCTTATCTTATCCTTACGAATTTTGCATACAAGCGCCACAAAGTCTCCGAGAAGAGAAGCAGCTCTTACATTCCATGGCCTTTCAGACTCAGTGTTCACCATCTTTTCCCACAATGTGTATTTCTTATCTTTGCTGACTTTTCATGCATCTAATGGAATTGCATTGGAAGGCAGCTGGAAAAGAGGACGACCCGACATGAGATGGATGGACTCAATCAAGGAAGCCATGGCCCTAGGCTTCCCAAATCCCCCGCTTTGCCTGGTGACCCCCGATTTGAAGCCTTCTTCTCCCGCTAGCCAAAACTCTGGAAAGCGGGGGGGAATGGCGGCCCTTCCCACCCAGCCCCGATCTCAGCAGCTTTTCCTTGCCCTGCCCTTCCCACCCAGCCCTGATCTCAGCAGCTTTTCCTTGCCCTGCCCTTCCCACCCAGCCCCGATCGCAGCAGCCTTTCTTCAGTTTTCCCAGGCTGCTTCCGGTCCCAATCAGCTGGCTGGCAGGAGAGGGGGGGAGAGAGGGAGCCCCGCCTGCAAAGGACCATGTGCCTTTGCACCTCCAGAGGCTTGACTTGAAAGGCTTCCATTTAGGATGGTGTGTCTGTGTGTGTTTCTGTGAAGAAGCTGGCAGCAAATGGTGAGTTGAGAGGCTGATCCGCTGCTTCAGACTGGCCAGAAAGGGGGGGGGGGAGAGGGAAACGTCTTCATTATTTCCTATGTGATCGATTCTCATAGGGTATAATGTGGAATTCTTCTGGAGGTTTCGGGGGCTCTGGGGGAGCTGTTTTTTGAGGTAGAGGCACCAAATTTTCAATATAGTATCTAGTGCCTCTTCCCAAAGTACCCCCCAAGTTTCAAAACGATTGGACCAGGGGGTCCAATTCTATGAGCCCCAAAAGAAGGTGCCCCTATCCTTCATTATTTCCTATGCAAGGAAGACATTTAAAAAGGTGTGCTGTCCCTTTAAATGTGATGGCCAGAACTCTCTTGGAGTTCAATTATGCTCGTCACACCCTTGTTCCTGGCTCCGCCCCCAGTGTCTCCTGGCTCCACCCCCAAAGTCTCCTGGCTCCACCCCCAAAGTCCCCAGATATTTCTTGAATTGGACTTGGCAACCCTACATGGCCCTCAGTTTGCAAGACCTGAGCAAGGCTGTTAATGAAAGGACGTTTCGAAGGACATTAATTCATAGGGTTACCATAAGTTGGAAGTGACTTGGTGACATTTCACACACACACACATACACACACAGAGATTATTAATCTTAAAAGTGGCAGTATTACATTCCTTTTTAAAAAAAGTTTTGCTGCATAAACTAAGATGGCTACCCCTCTAGAATTCCAGTGCAATCCTAAACAGAGTTACACCTTAGGGTGGCACTTTTTGTCTCTGCAATTAATTGCTTGACTTACTTCTCAAGTTCACCTGAGTTTAACCTAGGAGGTTGTTTTCAATAACAGAGCTGACTCCTGAAAGAAGAAGAAAAAAACACATAGCCCACATCTTCCAGAAACGCCCCCCCCCAAAAAAAACCTCCACTCCTTCCCCTTCCCTAGCTGTCAACTTTTTAAAGAACTTCCCAAAACAGTGGAAAGTGGCAATTTCTTTATTAAAGTGTTAATTTTGATGCATGATCAAGAAACAACGTGCCAAAGTTTCAACAAACTCCTTTCTCCAGCCCTTCTCCTCTTCCATTATTTATCCCCAGAATCTTCATTTTCAGCCTTTGGCTGCAGAAGAGTGGGCTAAAGAAGAATTCGTAGATGCATCTAATTAGTATTTAAAACAGACATGTGGGGAGGGGGGAGTTTTTTGGGGGAGAAATCAGCAGTCACTTAAAAAAAATATCTTTCATGCCAGTTTCTTTGCATGACTCTATAATTTATGTGCTCAGCATCCGACAGTGTGTACATAAAGTTGCACAGAAGGAAGTAGCATCACTGAATTAAATTTTTTAAAACCGGGGAAGGCAAGCTCCAGGAGTAACTGATTTAACATGTTTTACAAAATAAATAAACAAAATGCAGAATTTAATTATATACCTGTGCACCCTCTGCACTGGAAGGGTTGTACATTGACAGAACTGTCTGCAAATTGAGGCTCAGTGGTAGGACTTACCTTTTTTTTAGCTCTTCCAGTATCTAAGAACAGATTTAATTACATCCCATACATATGGAATAAATACACTCAGAGGTGAGGGCATTTAAGATAAAGAATGGTATGAATACAGCTGGCAACGAGCTGTCCATGAGTATGTTTCTTTTTGAGAAAAGGTCCGCAGCCTATAGCCTATTTAATTCAAAGCTGTCCTGTTCAAGTCACTGCTCAGAAGTAATTAGTTGTTGGGTGGGAGCCCAGAGATTTAGCGATGAGAAAGGTAAGAGAGCATAGCTGGTGGTGACAGGCCTTATAGTTAAGACCTGATTGTCTTACAAGGCTGGGGAAGGCAGAGCTGCTCTTCCTTGGTTTACAAGAATGGCAGCAGAAACCCAGTGAGGATCCTCCATAGCTTAGCCTACATTCACACAGACAGAGGAGAAAGCTGTCTGCTTAGAGCAGGGGTCCTCAGACTTTTTAAATAGGGGGCCAGTTCACTGTCCCTCAGACTGTTGGAGGGCCGGACTGTTGTGGTGGCTGCCGTTACTGTACAAGGCCGCGGGCCGTCAGTTTTCCGTCTTCTGCATCTCTCTCCCTTCCCCACACCACACACCCCAGCCTGGGAAACCACCTCACCTCGGTATCGCCTCACACTCTGTCTCTGCCGCCTCAGCCCAGTGCCGGAAGTGTGCATTGCTAATGCGAGTTTAGGTCAAACGTCACTTCCGGTCTGATTTTGCCATAACCCGGTGGGCCGCATAAATGTCCTCAGCGGGCCAGATGTCCTCATCTGGCCCGCGGGCCATAGTTTGAGGACCCCTGGCTTAGAGTGTGGATCCACTGAGTCTCTGAATGGTGATGGCTCATCAGAAGCGGCAACTTTCTACTGTGGGCAAGCTGGAAGGGCCATTCCCCTCTTCTCTTTGATATTGCGCATTGTTATTGTCATCTTTGAGGATGCCCTCATTTTTTCATCTTCACTTATTCTTTGACATGCCCTATTTACTCAAAAGGAGGACAACCTTGATATGTACAGTTCAGAGGGTAGCTGTGTTGGTCTGCACTAGAATAGTGAGATTCATGTCTGGTAGCCCCTTAGAGACCAGCAAGATTGGGTCAGGTAGAAGCTTGCAAGAGTCAAAGCTGCCTTCATCAGACATGAGTAGGAATGGAGATTGCTGATTCTTCACGTCCCAGTCAGAAGGTGGAGGCTGGGGGTGTTGCAGAGAAGGAACTTAAGATGTAAAGATACCATGCAAGTTGATTATAATATGCATTGAGCCTTTGCATGCTGAGTTTCTTCTTTACAACACCTTTTGCACCTTCTGACTGGGATAATGAAAACTCAGACCTATTTCGCACGCACCCTACGCCGCTCTCACGTTTGTCTTCTCAGCGCAGTGTCCTTCCGATTTCCCACTATCTGCCCCTGGGCTGCAGCAAAGATCAGCACTGAAGTGCCCCGGGGCTGCAGCAAAGATTGGCATTTAAGTGCAGCAAACAAACTGGTTTTTAGCAGTTGTTTGCTGCTCTTAAATGCCAATCTTTGCTGCAAACCCAGGGCAGATAGTGGGAAATCGGAAGGACACTGTGCTGAGAAGATGAGCGTGAGAATGGCGTAGGGTGAGTGTGAAATCAGTCTCAGAGATCTCCATTCCGACTTGTGTCTGATGAAGGGTTTTTTTGTCTCTTGAAAGCTGATACCCTCAAAATCTTGTTGGTTTTGAAAGTGCTACTGGTCTCAAATGTAACCTTGACTGTAGGGTGACCTGCCACTCAGATGTTATATGCGACACATTTTTATTACAGAATATATGTAATTTGTTTTGGAATGTAAAACAACTCCCTATTTTATTTGATGGTATACCTGTGGGGGAAAAAAACTAACATTTGAGGAAGTACTGTGTATGGCAGATTGCACCCTTCGATCCCAGCTATCTGTTATATGTCATTTGCATGTCACTTGCCCAAAAATAATGTTGCTAAATGAATTTGTTTTAATGGGCGCGAGGAAAGAGAAACTGGAGCAAGAAGACTCATGGTTTGCTTCCCACAGGGAATAAATAAAATAAAAGCAGAGAATCACACCAAGCATCTTTCAAAATTTGGCATTATTAAATGGAGATGAGCCCATGCTTTCAGCCTGCCCCAGTGACAATCTAATCCTAAACAGAATGGTTTTTTGAATGGCTGTAACTCTATTTAGGATTATACTTTAAATGAGCTGAATCAAAATATTTTATTTTATTTATATCCCACCCTACCCTGCAAGTTTAAAGGATTAAAACAGAATACTATAAAAGTTAAAATTCAGTTCTATATAAAGAATCATAAGATGGCAACAACACAATTGAAGTGCTCTCTGAGATTTTCCCTTGCATGTGTGCTCAATAGCATTGGTTATTAGCAAATGGCCAATTTCCCACCAGAATATATATAAAGATACTTCTACCTTGTACAGTGGGTAGAGATGGATAGGACAGGAGGGTAGGGCAGGAGGAGCAATCGCAGGGGTGGCCAATGGTAGCTCTCCAGATTTTTTTTTTGCCCATCAGCCGCAGCCAGCATGGCCAATGACTGGAGCTGCTAGGAGTTGTAGGCAAAAAACATCTGGAGAACTACCGTTGGCCACCCCTGTATGGTGTCCGCCACCTGAGCCTAAGGCTCTGTTTTACAGGCCCTGCTAAAGGGTTGTAAGTTCTACAGGGCCTGGACCTCAACTGGGAGACTGTTTGGCCAGAGCTGAAAAGGCTCTGGCTCTGGTTGAGGCTAAGTGAGAACACCAGCAGATGTTGATCTGAAGAAGAATGGAGAGTTCTCTGGGGGACATAGTGGGTGAGGTTGTTCTGTAGATATGATGGCCCCAGACTGCTCAGGGATTTAAAGGTCAATACAAAGATCTTGATCTGGTACTCCACAGGAAGCTAGCGTGGAGCACAGGCTCTATACATGCTTATTCTGAAGTCCTTGTAAGGACACACACAGCTGCGTTTTGAACCAGCTGGAGTTTCTGGATCAGTCTCTGCGTAGAGCGAGACGCAGACATAGAGCGAGGCACAGGATGCAGTATACTCTATTTGTGCTTTTGTTTCTGTTTGCCCATTTAAATTGTATTTTTGTAAAATATATTTGTTTCTGTTTTGAGTTCCTACTAGGAGGAACTGGGATAAAAATACTGAAATGAAATGGAGACACCAGGGAGTGAACCTATGACCTTGTGCATGCAAATCATGCTGTGGCCTTCATTATTATTTTTTTGTTTGTTTCCCAGCTTCTCTGAATCATATAGGAAATTACTTTTGTAAACTACAAAAGCAGTTAACTCTGCATGAGAAGTGCAGATTACCTTGTGATCATCTTTTAAAACATAAATAAAACCATCTGTGCTGCAAAAAGATACAGGCGGGGGAGAACAGCGTAAAGCACGTGATCACCGTCAAGGGAAAGATCCACAAGACAGATAGCAAAAGCCTTACATTGTAGCTGAAGTTGTGCTTATTTTAAATACATGGTCACGGTTCTCAAAATATGGGGGCCACTGGAAAAAAAATGACTAGCACAAAGCAATACATCTGTAATGGTACAGTGTAATATGACAAGATATTACTTTGAATTTGCCCTGAGTGCTTGAGTCTTGTTCTCCCTGAGGGGTTGAAGCAAATAGCAGGGGGTTGAGACAGCCACATGATAGATTCAGTGATATCTTGTGAAGGCAGAGAGAGATACAAAGAACTGAGAAAAAGGATTCAAAGAAGGAAATAAATAAAAAAATGTTGTAACAAAGAATGGGGAGGATTTAAAAAAAAACAGGCAAAGGAGAGCTAATAATATGCTACAGTTATGATTGTAAGTATTCTGATGCTTTAAGGCAAGGCTCTAAAGATAACAAAAAACAGACTTTAGAATTCAAGTTAAAAGTGCCAAAATGGGCTGTTTTGGCACTTTAAAATACCTGAATAGGGGGAAACAAGATTGCCTGTTGCCATCACACCACAATTTTGACGTTGGCAGTTTGGTGTAGTGGTTAAGTGTGCGGACTCTTATCTGGGAGAACCGGGTTTGATTCCCCACTCTCCACTTGCACATGCTAGCATGGCCTTGGGTCAGCCATAGCTCTGGCAGAGGTTGTCCTTGAAAGGGCAGCTGCTGTGAGAGCCCTCTCCAGCCCCACCCACCTCACAGGGTGTCTGTTGTGGGGGAGGAAGGTAAAGGAGATTGTGAGCCGCTCTGAGACTCTTCGGAGTGGAGGGCGGGATATAAATCCAATATCTTCTTCTTCTTCTTCTCCTCTAACATGGTGTTGTTGGCCCTCAGCTAGACCCTTGTAGTGCAGTTGGCAGGCCATTACATTGGCAGAAACTAAACCACTTTAATCCAGTTGAATTTAGGAGGACTGACAACGAAATATAGCTGTTTTGCTGTTGTAGAAATCTTAAGTACTCACTGTCTAGTGCTCAGTGTAGTGTAGGAGCTAGAGTGTTAAACTAGGGTCTGAGAGGCCTAGGTGTGAATCCCTACTCTGCTATGGAAGCTTAGTGGGTAATCTTGGGCCGTTCACACTCTGTCAGTCTAATTTACCTCACAAGGTTGTTGTGAGGATAAAATGGAGAAGGACAATGTTATAAGCCCCTTTGGGAGAAAAGGAGAGAATACATAAATAAAGATAGCAAGATACATTGTCTAGGGAACAAAGGCTTTCCATTGGGTTGTTTCTTCTAGGGCTCTGGAAGGCAAATGATTACAGCTTTTCCTATACTATTGTCCACCTCCCATATTTTGAGAACATTTATGCCACTAGGAACAAGAGACCAAACAGAAAGTTTTGTTGGCATAGCATATCCCTTTTTCCTTCTCCATTAACACAGCACCACAACCATTAAGGCTTAAAACTAAGAAGCAGAGCTAAAGGAAACATTTAAGTCAATATGCCACTTAAATTGTAAAACTGGATTTGTTGAAGCTAAAGCATATTAATATGGCATCTTAGGTTGGATCACACTGACTTTCCCCCCCTCGGTCTTGCCCCATTCACCTCCTTATTACAGTCCTTGTCCCCTTTTTTTTGTTCCATGAAGGTTGGTCCCATGACCCCTTCTTAACCTTTTGGGTAGTCAAAAGCAACTCCCTCCTTTTTTCACCAGTGGAACAGCCATTTGGATCATGAGAGCTTTTTCGGATTTGGGCATGCCAAGCTTCCATGCATTTGTTTTAATTAATTTTAACTAATTAAATTAATTCATTTTATTTTTCTAAAGCAAATACAACCTGCCTCAAGCATGCAACGGGATATAAAAGGTCCCCTGTGCAAGCACCAGTCGTTTCCGACTCTGGGGTGACATTGCTTTCACAACGTTTTCACAGCAGACCTTTTATGGGGTGCTTTGCCATTGCCTTCCCCAGTCATCTACAATGGGATAGAACCAAACAACAAATTTTGTTGAATTTTAACAAACTCAGTAGTGTAAAATCAATAGCAATAAATGCAATCAGTATTTATTTGTTTGATTTTTTTAAAGTCTCCCCCACGTGAAGGGTCTCATGGCAATTTACAACATTAAAATCAATAAGGTAAAACACCATAACAAGTAACATATAAAATATTAATATTAAAATATTAAGTTATTAAAATACATAGGTATCACCATGCCACTATTAAAGCAGCTCAAATATATGGTTATCCTCCAAAGGCCAGCCTGAACAATTCAGCCCTGCATGCCCAGGTGTAATCCAAGAGTGCCTACTACAAGGTAGGGGCCACAACTGAGAAGGACATTCTCCTTGCGACAGCTAACCAAGCCATCCTGAGGCCAGGTACCTGCAAGAAGTCCCTAGACGTTGACTGAAAGGAACATGGGAGGTTGCATCAATAAACACGATCTATAAATTTAAGATTAATTACTGTTAAAATCTTGGGTGCATATGGTGGTCTAAAGGGTAATAATGATAACCAGACAAGTCCTCTTGTGGAGAGAATTCTAAAGAAAGGGTTCCATCACAGAAAATATTATAATTTTTTAAAAACCCGTTGGAGGGTCTTGGGGAAGGGCCTCTGACGAAGATTGTAATTCATGTGGGAGATGCTCTGTTCCAAGACAGTTTTCAGATTAACATCAGCAACTTTAATTGTGCCTGGAAACTATGAAGGTCTTTCAGCATGGGGATGATATGATCACTACAGTACGCTTCAGTCAACAGCTTTACTGCATGTTTTGAATCTGTTGATGTTTCTGAACACTTTTCAAGGGCACTCCAAGTATAATACATTGCAGTAATTGAGCTTGGATGTTACTGTAGCATAGATAACTGACCAGATCATCTCTTCCTGGAAAGGGAAACAGCTGGTGCACTAAACTATAGCAGGTGAAAAATTCATCACGCTGCAGATGATGCCTGAGCATATGTATGCAAGCCTGGAACTATAAGCACACTCAAGCTGTGAAGCTGATCTTTAAGGCGAAGTACATCTAGGAGTGATTGAATACCACCACCTTCATGGTCCAAAGAGTGACTCTCAGCTTTATCTGAATTGAGCTTCAGTTTATTTGCCATCAATCAAGCTATTAGTTACTCCAAGCACCTCTTCAGGAATCAGGTCATCCACATCCACTCCTGGGTGAGATAGAAAAGAGGGAAAGAAAAGATAGTTTCTGTTTCATATTAGCTCAGGCACAAAGCCTGGCGAAAGTTCCTTTCCCCAAATTCTGCTGCACTGTCAGATAATGCAAAAATCACCACATTCATATTTTGAAAGCATCTCTAGCTTCGTCTGGACTTGGATGCTAAACTTATCAGGAGGCTTCTGTACTAAGTTTTAGAAGACAGCTGTTGCAAAGGAATATGATACTATTGTATTCTTGTTCCAATAAAATGATTTTTAAAAAAAGCAGAATATCAAAGTAGGTGTCAGGAACAGAACAGAACGTTGGTTTGGTGAATGAGCTATGATAATTGGGATTCTATACCTCTCCCTAGTTCTTTTGTTTGTTTTTCATTCTACCTGGGCATAACACGTATGTAACAAAGCTCAACCTACCAGTATGTTGTTTCTTGCTGTGAGATGGTCTCTACCCCTGGGTACTGGAAGCTGGAATGAGAATCATTGGCAATGTAAAGTTATCATTATTGCTGAAGAACTGAGAGAGCCATTGTGGTGTTCTGTTTGGAGTATTGTAGTGGAAGACCTAATTTCTGTTTCCCACTTATCCACGAAACTCCATGAATAACACTGGGTCGGTCCATCGTTTGTCATCCTAACCAACCTTACAAGGTTGTTGGGAAGGCAACATGAGGAAGAGGAGGAATTTGTGTGCTCCCCTGATGTCCTTGGAAGCAGAGTAGAATAAAAATACAGTAGATCAGTAGAAGGGGAGCCTTCCATCCCTACAAAGTATTCATAGAATCCATGCCCTCTGACCTTAAGTATTTGCAGAATGAATGTGGCCACATTCTGAATAGGCAAGAAGAACTCTTCATGTATTCTGAAGGTACTAGGAAATGCACCCTGAGTTAGTGTACGACACAGGTTATTTGTTTCTCAAAAAGATCTAAAAGATTCAGGGATCCAAGTGTGGTTTAATTGGTGTTACTGCAGGGGTGGCCAACAGTAGCTCTCCAGATGGTTTTTTTTTTGCCTACAACTCCCATCAGCCCTAGCCAGCATGGCCAATGGCTGGGGCTGATGGGAGCTGTAGGCAAAAAACATCTGGAGAGCTACCGTTGGCCACCCCTGATTGTCCTACTGGTTCAGTTGCAAAGGATAAGGGGGCTCGACCATTCGCTGGTTCAGCTCATGTCCTGCTTGCAGATTGCAAACTAGGAGTCCCTTGTTTGTTGGGCAGTTTGTTTGCAAGCTGCTTGAGCCTGATTGCTAAGCAGTTTGGTGTAGTGGTTAAGTGTGCGGACTCTTATCTGGGAGAACCAGGTTTGATTCCCCACTCCTCCACTTGCACCTGCTGGCATGGCCTTGGGTCAGCCATAGCTCTGGCAGAGGTTGTCCTTGAAAGGGCAGCTGCTGTGAGAGCCCTCTCCAGCCCCACCCACCTCACAGGGTGTCTGTTGTGGGGGAGGAAGGTGAAGGAGATTGTGAGCCGCTCTGAGACTCTTCGGAGTGGAGGGCGGGATATAAATCCAATATCTTCATCTACCTCACAGGGTGTCTGTTGTGGGGGAGGAAGGTAAAGGAGATTGTGAGCTGCTCTGAGAGTCTTCGGAGTGGAGGGCGGGATATAAATCCAATATCTTCATCTACCTCACAGGGTGTCTGTTGTGGGGGAGGAAGGTAAAGGAGATTGTGAGCCGCTCTGAGAGTCTTCGGAGTGGAGGGCGGGATATAAATCCAATATCTTCATCTACCTCACAGGGTGTCTGTTGTGGGGGAGGAAGGTAAAGGAGATTGTGAGCCGCTCTGAGAGTCTTCGGAGTGGAGGGCGGGATATAAATCCAATATCTTCTTCTTCTTTTCATGGGTACACAGCTCACATTAGCCCCCCACCCCCATTTGTCACTGCCACCTGTGCTCTCCACTGCCAATTGTTTAAATGATGAATGAACAGAACAGTTAGTCATTTATACATAACACTGTGTGATTTTTTTTTTTAATTTTTATCTTCTGGTGTTTGTCTGTTTGAAAAGATCTGTCTGGGCCTTAAGCAGTTTGCCCATGCATTTCTTTATAAAACAAATGCGGGAGTCATAATTTTAAATGACCTGACCGAAGCCATCCATGATTCTTGGAGGAAAATCAGTTTCACCTGCTGTGCAAGGTGCAAAAACAGCTGCAAGATAAGGAATGAAACTGTCAGCACAGCTATTGCACAGCCACAAAGCAGTCTGGGACAATGCTTGAGTCAGGTGCTGAACAATCACGCTAGCCTGATCTGATCTAAGGTTCATCTCACGAGTTATCACAGTTGTTGCATACTGCATGCCTTCATTGATGGACGTGCTCACTGTGAAGCTCTCTGCAGCTCTGGGGAAGGTGTCAGGCCACCCAAAACCAGCTGAAAGATATATCATGTTCCCCTGAAAGACATAGGCAAACAAGGTTGTATACTGCTAAAAGCCCTTCACTGAGATCAGTACTGGTTGAGAAGAGTGTTCACTGAGGCTAGGAACTTATTTTATACCCATGTGAAGATATTAATAGCGCATTGTACATAATTTGGAGGTGAGCCTAGGCATTTGGATCTGGGACTTGGTATGAACTGAGTTTTGTACATAAGGAAATGATTTATACGAGTCAGACTTCGTATAGCAGTGTCTGTATGCTGCAAATTGTGGTAGCTTTCCAAGGTCTTGGCCAGCCTTGCCATCTAAGGTTCTTGTCAGGAACATTATAGATACAATGCATGCAGTCTCCCACTTAGTGATAGACAGGTGCAGGGCTTTTTTTGTAACAGGAATTCCTTTGCATATAGGGTCACACACCTGATGTAGCCAATCCTCCAAGAGCTTACAGTAGGCCCTGTACTAAGAGCCCTGTAAGATCTTTGGGGATTGGCTACATCAGGGGGGTGTGGCCTAATATGCAAAGGAGTTATTGCTACAAAAAAAGCCCTGGACAGGTAGTTTAGTGGTAGAAGTTTTTGACTGATGGAGTTAGGTTAGAACAAGTGCCTTATGACAGTCTAAGGCCTTCTTGTGCCGGAGAATTGGCTGCCTCCTGTGTTGATAATTCCCATAAATCCTATATATACCACTATCTATTTCTATTGTTCTAAACGCAGTTATAATTCACAGTAAACTCTTAGGCCAACACTAGGGGGAATTGGAGTAGTAAAATGTTACCAAGCCCTGAGGCTGGTAGGCTTAGCTATAAGCATTGTTCGCTAGTCAGATTTATTTTTATATTTCAGGTATGTTGGAAAGGAAAGGTCCCCTGTGCAAGCACCAGTCGTTTCCGACACTGGGGTGACGTTGCTTTCACAACGTTTTCACGGCAGACATTTTACAGGGTGGTTTGCCATTGCCTTCCCCAGTCTTTTACACTTTTCCCCCAGCAAGCTGTTTTTATCGACCTCAGAAGGATGGAAGACTGAATCAACCTTGGGCCGGCTACCTGAATCCAGCTTCTGCCAGAATCATAAGAGAAGCTATGTTGGATCAGGCCAACGGCCCATCAAGTCCAACACTCTGTGTCACACAGTGGCAAAAAAATTTATATACACACATACACTGTGGCTAATAGCCACTGATGGACCTGTGCTCCATCAGGTCGTGAGCAGAGAGTTCAGACCACAGTACTGCAGTACTTCTGCTTTTACCACTTTGCACCATGGGGTGTAAAGAAGGCTTGCAAAATGCTGTAAAAATTATTTGTTGCAAGTTCCTTAAATAAGGACTCTTACAAAATGTTTACCTCACGGGGAACACCACACTGCAGTAAACAGCTCACCACATGAATCAGCTGCCCCACATAGTTTTCTCTATGTTATGGCTGACCAAGAGTGGAGCAGATCATGGCCCTGATGCAAATTTAAGGGGCATCCAATTAGAATCAATTTTGTATTATCTAAATTTTACTTTAAAGGCTTTATTTGTGAGTGGGGGATCAATTTTGTGAAAGAAGGAATGATACTTTGATGGAAATAGAGGGAAATTAGGAAGGTAATGCAATTTGATCATCTTTGATATCATTGATCCTTTTTTTTTTTTGTGGACACGGTCTTTCTGAATTTTACTCTTATCTTTCCTTCCTGTTTTGTTTCTTTTTCCACTCAAGTTCCTAAAACATCAGACTTGTTTCTGCGTTTGTTTCCTTCATTGTGATCATCTGATTATTTGCTCTTAACATGCATTATACCTTCTATGCCAATGATCTGATTCTCTGCACCTCCTTTTCTAATACAGCTTCTTGTCTTGATGCTATCTCTGATTGCGTAGCTTCTTTCTCGTTGATATACATCTGGGTACCTGTTATGATCATGACATCTTTTGGTGGCCCCCTGTTTATATCTACAAGAGCCCTGTGGTGCAGAGTGTTAAAGCTGCAGCACTGCAGTCCTAAGCTCTGCTCACGACCTGAGTTCGATCCCCGGTGGTAGCTAGGTTTTCAGGTAGCCGGCTCGAGGTTGACTCAGCCTTCCATCCCTCCGAGGTTGGTAAAATGAGTACCCAGATTGCTGGGGGTGGGGGGGAGTGTAGATGACTGGGGAAGGCAATGACAAACCACCCCATAAAAAGTCTGCCGTGAAAATATTGTGAAAGCAATGTCACTCCAGAGTCGGAAACGACTGGTGCTTGCACAGGGGACCTTTCCTTTCCTTTCCCGTTTATACTTATGTGAAGGGTCCAGTGTTTCCTCTATGCTGCAGAGTCTTGTGAGCAAAAATTCTACTTTGTGAGCTACTGGCACTAAAGTTGTGAGCTACTGCATAAATTAG
Organism: Heteronotia binoei; assembly: GCF_032191835.1. Taxonomy (NCBI): domain Eukaryota; kingdom Metazoa; phylum Chordata; class Lepidosauria; order Squamata; family Gekkonidae; genus Heteronotia; species Heteronotia binoei. The sequence goes on from NC_083238.1 coordinate 28,575,628, forward strand.
TGTGCTCTGGGGTCATCCTTCCTGAGCTAAGACAAAAATGTGTGAGCTGGAGGCTAAAAATCTGTGTGCTAGCTCAAACTAACTCAGCTTAGAGGGAATACTGCAAGGGTCACATCCTTCTCTGTAACTGCTCCTACTTTGTGAAATACCTTTTCTTACAAGACTTTGGAAATTGTGTAAAGCAGCATTATACCAGCAGGCATGTACTATCTAATTGATGAGTTTGATCAAACCAATTTTTCTGCTAATGAAAAAGGGATGGGGTCCTCTTTGACCACAAAAGGCTATTCTGTGGTCATGGTATCTGCATGCACAAAAGCCACCTGGAGCAGGAGCTGTAGTAAGGAGGAGAACTGAATGAAATCTTATTGTTCCGACAAATATCTCTATCATTCCAGCTCGGTATGTATAATCTGTCTAATGCTGAATTACATTCTGAACTTGGCAACTTGGATTTTGGTCTTTTGATGAGGAACTATCAGGTTGCTCAGATCTGTGAGTATAAAATGACTCATTAGTGAGGTTGACCATATTGGTAATTTTTGCTCCAGGTTTGTGTTGACTTCATTATTATTTATTAATTTGTATAATATAAAAATGAATTCTGTCAATCTTAAATTAAATAGAAGAGCTCTTCATTTGTTTCTTTCTTCTGTGTTTGTTCCTTCTCCCTGTTCTGTGGCTCTTCTAATGCTTCCATTCTTCCCTCTCGCCATTTGTGGAACCCTGTACCCCACTGTGGGAGAAGATGTATTCTCAAGGATGGTTGCAGTGATAAGAACATAGCCTGGCTGCCCATGGAATGCATGTTCAGACTATTTGTACAGCACTTTAGAATATGTCTGGTTTTACCCTTTGATTGCTTTCTCTCTTTCTCTTTTCTGAATGCTACAATAAAACTTGTATCATTTCCCACTTTTAAACATTGATTTCTTCTTTTGCCTCTGCCTCCTTGTCAAAGACATTGTTTTATTCTTTTCCAGCTTGACTAATTATATCATCTTTGTTTTGCCTCTTTTTCTGCTTCATTGTCTCTATTCTTCATTTTTCTGCCTGTTTGGATTCTTTTTTTTTAATCACATTTACCTAGCATTTCTTCTTTGTTACCCTCTTCTCACCGGCTCCCATTTCCTTTTCCAATTCTGTTTAGGTGACTTTTCTGATCTTTGGCTCCTTCCTATTTGTGGTTCTGTTCTCTTGTTATTATTTGCCTCTTAGTTCGCTCTGCGGATTCTCTGTTTTTCTCTAAACTTTGAGTTACTTCTGTTTCATGCTCCCCTCCTTTTTCCTCTTGGCCCTTTCTCTTCAGCTCAGTGACCCCTGAAGCACTTCTTCAGGAGTGCTTTAACCATGCCTGAAAAGGTATCTTCTCTTTCAGTTTTTTTTTTTGTCATTTCATCTGTATGCCTTCTTCTCTTCTGTTTTCCCTTTGTCTCTCTTCCCCTTTCCTAACGGCCATTAAAAACAAACCTTGGACCTCGAGGCAGGGATTGTTCCTGTTAACTGAATTACGGCACAGCACCTACCGGCTGAGGTGCCTCATAAATAATAAATATGGTTGTTATTGTTGTCTCTAAGAGATAGCCCGTTATTGGATCGCTATTAAAGGCAATAAAATGCAAATCTAATAGAAGTGGCAGCAAACTGACAACATCATTTAAGAAAGTTATTTTGGTCTGTCTTCACCTGTGGCAGAGTGCGTTCTCATCAACATGATTGCTTCCTCGCAGATTTCCCCTTTCCTGGTGGAAAGAAGGGGAGGAACATCTGTAAAGAAAGATGCGACTGGGAATTAAAAATAATAATAATAGATTATTCCAAGCAAAGATTCGGATGAGATCATTGCAGGAAAGATAATTGGTTATTTGGAACTGAAATTCAAGATAACCAGTTAATAGTGATGATTATGGAAATATGGACTGGATGGCAAAGAGCTACACAGGATGAGTATCGTCCCCATTCCAATCTGTAATAGTCACCCCAATCTTTGCCTGGAAGGATCTACACATGCATGGAGCTCACAGCTTTTTAAAAAAAATCTAAAAATAAGCTACACATGACTGATTTGTGTCAGGACCATTGCACACAGTTTTCCTGACCTTAACTGGCCCCAGGGAGCTGCTGTTTGTCCTCTTGCGGTAAGCATACAGAAGTAGGAGTCATAGTGTCATGGCAGAACACCTGCTTTGCATGCAGAAGGTCTCAACCATCCAGTTTAAAAGATCAACATGATAACGGTGGTTATAATGTTGGAATGGGACCTGGGGGCTCCAGGTTGGAATCCCTACTCTTGCATTGAAGCTTTCAGGGTAACACACTCTCACCCTACCTTACCACATGGTGTTTTTCTGAGCATAGAATGGAGGAAAGGGAAATGATGTAAGAGACTGTTGGTCCCCTTTGTGGAAGAAAGGCAGGGTATAAAGTGTTCAAATAAATCAGGTAGAAGTTTATGTGGAACAACTGTACCTGAGACTCTGGAGGGCTGTTGCTAGTCAGAGGAGACAGTATTGACCTTGATAAGCCAGTGGTTTGACTCTAAGGTTGCCAGGTCCAGCCTGACACCAGTAAGGAACCAGAGGGGCAGACACATGAGGGAAATCCAGAAGTGACACTAGTCCTCTCTGGTAATCACCCCAAACTTTATGGTTTGACCACTGAGTTTCTAGCAATTCCTAGAAAGATATGATCGCTTCCAGATTTTCCCTGAAAGTGAAGTCATGGCATCGACCTGATGGACATTTTTTTTTTAAAAAAAAGTCTTTATCCAGCACTCCAAGAATGAGTGTACAAGAGATTCAGTTAGATGTAATAAATAAATGAAGAAGGGTATTATCATATCCATTTGTATCTCTAATTCTCCCAGGTTGATATGAATCAACTTTCTGAACCAGAAACTACTAGGATCCCCCATGAATGCTGTATAGTGCTTTGTTACCAACAAAATTGCACATGGGATTGCTTATATGCATTATGTATGGGAGGTAATTCTACCTTGATGGAGAGAAATTAAAAAAAAGTTCATGATGGGAATATAGTACTATATTAGGAGCCCAGGCTTTATTTGAATTACAGTACATGGTTGATCTACATGCTTGAGTTCTCCCCCACCCCCGAATTGTATTAAGTAGAGTGAAGTGAGGACAACACATTGTTATGTTACTTGTTTATGCAGCCAAAAATATCTGTTTCTGTGTTAAATTTTTCAGTGCTTAAAAGGCTACCACAAACAGCCTGTGTTTGTAGCCTTCGAAAATAGGATAAAAATTCAAGTTCATATTTTCCAGTACTTCTGAAAGAGAAAGAGCTGCTTTTTACACCTAGAGAAGCAGGGTTGCTTGGTCTGTCAGAGCAGCTGATGGGGGTTAGGGTGCATTTACTGGGAACAAGGAGGAACGCCTGGCATTTCAGGGACATTGCGAGGGGGGGGGGGGTGACACTCTGGTTTTGGGACAAAAACATCTATAGTAGAAGCTAATTCTACCTTAGAGCTTTAGTAAAAAAACAGAGTGTTACCCCCGATGTGCCTTCGTCACTTCCGAGTCATTTAGGCATGTCATGGAAATGCTGAGCATACCTCTTTTTTTGGGGGGTGTGTGTGTTATTTTTTGGTAAAATAAAGTGGAGAGGTGGAGCTTGGCAGTGGAAGATCCCGGCGGTCTGGCTAGGGTTGCCAGGTCTGTGTTGGAAAATACATGGAGACTTTGGGAGTGAATCCAGGAGAGGGTGGTATTTGAGGAGAGAAAGGGCCTCAGCTTGGTTTATCTTCAGAGGTACCATTTTCTCCAGGGAAGTTGACCTCTGCCAGCTGCAGATCAGTTGTAAAAGTGGGAAATCTCCAAGCCCCACCTAGAGGCTGGCATCCCTAGGTCTGGCATCCATACAAGGAAGCAATGGCAGATTTAGGATTTGAGAGGCCTTTGGTCTTTCAGTCTGGACGAGGTGGGGTAGGCAACTGAGACTTGCAACTGACCATCTTAGATATTCCACAAAACGTGAGCGTGGGAACATGTTTGTGGTGGACTCTGTTAGTCCTGGGGAAGATGGGAAATGGACACCGTTGCTACCTTCTAGAGTTGGCCCTCAGAGCAAATGGCATAGTTGTTATCTCCTTCTGTTTACTGAGTAATGTGAAAAGAGGAAACTAGCATAGTTCACCTACATTTTCTGCAATACTGAATTGTGTGAATTACTAGCAGGGATACCAACCTCCGGCTGGGCCCTGGAGATCTCCTGGAATTACAGCTGATCTACAGATGACAGAGATCAGTTCTCCAGGAGAAAACTGCAGCTTCAGAGTGTGCATGCTATAGCGTCCTATCCCTGCGAAGCACCCTTCCCAGGCTCCACCCCCACATCTCCAGAGATTTCCCAAATCTTCCCATGTGAGGAGAAGCCCCCTTTTCGAACATCGTAGTTACCAGCATGGTTGCCAGCGCACCGGGAGAAGTGACTCACACTCGTGTTGTACAAATAGCCATGAGCTAAATAGACACTCTAAACCGGTATAGAGTGCCTATAAGCAGAATGGACGTCTTCCCGTTGTTCCGAGTACCAGCCATAGAGCGGAGGAGACTGCACCGCCAAGGAGCTGTCCAGGCGGTCGGTTATGGAATCCACCATGGAAGGCTAACACCACACACAGTCATCTTCCCAGCAGGCTTGCCTTCATTCCATCCTAACCAAAGGCTCACGTACACACCAGATGTCACCTTTGGCTGACCTGCAACCCATTAACTCAAAAACTGTTTAAGTGTTCAACTGCCGCTTCCTTTGATCAACGGAACCCAGAACAAAGGAGAAGATTGAAGAAGAGGACGACCATCTCCAGCCAGAGCCAAGCCTTTTGTCTGAACCAGGTGTTACCTAGGCAACGATTTGAATATCTATTGTCACCCTTGTGTTAGCCTTAAGTACCCCTCTACTCAGTCATTTTTCCCATTCTTCTCCACAACGGCCACTTTGGAGCCCCCCCCTGGGTATCTTTCAATATGAAAGTCTCGCCAGGTACCCACCAATCCAGCATGTTCATTGGTCAGTCACCGGCACCCAATGAAGGTGCCACCAATTAACTCACCATTGGCTACTTCAGAAGTCCAGCCCTTATGGTCATTGCAGAGCCTCCCCTTTCTCCTCCCCATACCTCCCATCCCCTGAGAGTCAAAGGTAGTTTATTTAACCTCTGACCCAACCTCTGACCCAACTCGTGTGTGCTTCTATTAGTATCCCAATTTCCGCTGTATAGATCCATCCCCGATTCCTGATCAGTTTCGGGCCCCTTACCCACGTCCTCACTTGTCGCTATTGGAGTCTTCCTTGGAAACTACGATAGGTAAATATCACCCTGTATGTCTACCCTTATGTTCCTCTATCTATCTATCTATCTATCTATCTATCTATCTATCTATCTATCTATCTATCTATCTATCTATCTATCTATCTATCTATCTATCATTTCTTAGGACTGTATGTGTGATTTCATGATCATTTTACTTGTATGAAAGTCTATATTCTCAATAAAAAGGAATAAAGCTAGAATCCCTACATTCTTGTGCCTTACTTCCTGGATGGTTGACCTTGTATACATTGGTAAAAGATCCTAGTGAGCCAGGTGCCCATCTAACTAATTCCCCAACCTCGTTTGAGGGCATTTCGGCTTACACCCAAACTGGAGATAGCAGCCTTAATTACCCCCAAAAAATTCTGTGAAGTGCTTCTCCTTCCATCATTACTGTTGTTTACAATAGATGAAGTTACCTTGAGAGGAAAAATATTGCAGAGGCACAAAAGTCCCTTAAGAATCACAATGTCATGTGAAATGTTAACCTGTTTTTAAAATTATTGCCCTAATTCTGCATTGCTAAGTGCAACTGAGTTTATCTAACTCTGGCATGAGAATGTTGAGATAGGGTACCTGCCAGCAGCATTCATACTTTTTAAAAAATCAGATTCCCTCTACGTGCATAAGAATTTCTCTTCATGCAACTGTTTTTCCCTTCAGACTTTAGTTTATATCGGAATAGTTTTACATACTAAAAAGAGAAGCATAATGTCAAAAAAAAAATCAGCACAAATCTCTGCATGGGTCAGCAATTAAGCATTCTTATCCTTCAGTCAAGTAGAAGCGTTTCAAGCTGGGGTGAGCAGTGCCCTCCTGTTTGTGTACGTGTGTGAGAGTCAGGCCTGATTAAAACATGAAGCTAGTGAGGCAAAATAATTCATCCAGGGGACTTTGTATTCAAACAGTGTCTTGTTTAAACAGGTCTGCTAAACCACTGGAAGCCACCATGTCTGTGCAGCACATCTGCATGATACTCACCTGGGCTATGTACTCCTGATGTGCTAAGTAAGATGCATAGCTGGTTTGTGTGCATAGCGGCTCATTTAAAACGAGAGGCTTTGCACTTGAAATGTCCCACATGTATGGTTGCCAACTGTGGGTATGGAAATTTCTGGACATTTTAGTGGAATCGCTTGGGGAGGGAGTTCGGAGAGAAACATCCTTAGTGGGCATAGTGCCATAGAATTCAACCTCCAAAGCAGCCATTTACTCCAGTGGAACTTATCTCTGTTTTCTGGATATAGGGTTACCAACTCCAAGTTGGGAAATACCTGGAGATTGGGGGGTGGTGTGTGTGTGTAGAGCCTGGGGAGGAGGGTTTGAGGAGGGGAAGGACTTCAGCAGGGTATAATGCCATAAAATCCTTTCCAAAGCAGCCATTTTGTATAGGGGAACTGATCTCTGTAGTGTGGAGATCAGTTGTAATTCCAGTAGATGTCCAGGTGTGGATTGTTTTACCTCACTGGCATCACTTTTCAGTCAGGCCTAAGAGAGACAAATGGGCAGAGACAGAGAAAAGAAGCCTTATAGCAACTAGAGAATAACCAGTTGAAAACAGAAATACAATGAAACAAATAAACAACACTGATAGTTGTTTTCCTGAGGGGGGAAATGTCCCTCTCTGAAAAGAAAATTCCATCTCCCTTTTCTTCTGTCACATTTTCCCAAATGCTGAAGAAAATCTCCCTCAGCCTATAAATACTGCCTCTCAGAAAGTGCTCACTTGTCCAACAGCATTACTCTTTATAGCAACTGTAAAGCCATGAGAGCTTTCTTCCCCGAAGTGCCACAGCTACATCATTTCCATTGCCCTTCATATATAATGTCTGAATTAATAATAAGGATATGATTATATACCTTGGTTTTATCTATGATGTAGATGTGGCATCTTTCCAAGCTAATCATGTCCCGTATTAAGCAATCTGTGGTCTTCCAACCAAGAATTTATGGCCCTTTTGTTCTTTTAACAGCTCCAGTCCTTTTTGTCAATTATTCATTTAAGGCATGGCTGCACAAGGAATGGACTACGGCCATTTTATAGTTTATTACAAGCCAGACCACAAACTTTTGTGAACTTCTTATTGCTGTTGTAGCCCACCTGTATTCCAGTACATCCCAAAAGGGCACCTTCTCTTCTCCCCACCTTTAAACGTGTCTATCATCTTTATTATAGTGGAAGAAATCTGATCAGAGAAAAGCTATAGCATGTGGAAAGGTAGATTGACAATAAGAAGGGCTACTGAAAGTGGAGAGATTCGGGGGGGGGGGCTAAATCAGAGGTGGCCAAATTTGCTTAATGGAAGAGCCACATAGCATAAATGTCAGGTGTTTGAGAGCCGCAAGGAAGGAGGGAAGGAAGCTAAGTAGGTGGGGGAGGGAGGTGGAGGTGGAAAGAAAACAACTTTTAGCTTTAAATGCATTCTCCAAGGCACTGGCTGGCTTGGCTTGGAGAAGTGATTTAAAGAGACAAATGTCTTTTTCAAGCTGGCTGATAGGGCAGTTAGGGCTTCAAGAGCCAAACAATATGTGTGAAAGAGCCACATGTGGCTCCTGAGCCAAAGTTTGGCTGTCCCTGGGATAACAACTTGGGACCCTGGTTTATCTGGACACCTGGGTAGTTAGTGATTTGCTGCAATACATTCAGCAGCTCTTTTATTTAGGGACAGCCACTGTCTCTCATCCCAGCCTACATACCAGGGTTTCGAATGTCAGGGGTTCTAATGAAATAAAGTTAAAATAGAACTACATCAATATAAATGATACATAATATATAAATGTGAGAAAATATTTTGTCGTATTAAAATGATTTAAAATAAACTTATAGACTGACAATTTTTTCGAAATTATTTCAAACTACATTTTGAATATAGTATAAAGCATATATCAGCTAGAGTAGTCGGCCTCTTGCTTTTTACAACTGATCTCCAGCTGGCAGAGATCAACTGGCCTGGAGATAATGGCTGCTTGGAAGGGGTGGCCTCTATGGCACTGTATCTTGCTGAGGCCCGTCCCCTCCCTAAACCCTGCCGTCTCCAGCCCCAGAGTCTCCAAGTATTTTCCAACACAGACCTGGCCACCCTAATTTCAACTGAGCCTGGGGTGGGAGAGCAACTCCAGGCTTTTCTGATAGACATTTCTTTCCTGCCACTTTTAAAATCTAGGTTTGGACCTGGTGACAGTCTTATTAGATGGTCGTCATTCTCAGGAAGACGGGGGAAATTTCTCTCTGTTGATTTTATTAGCTCCTTCTCCTGTATTTATTACATGGTCTTCTCAGGATCCTAATGAAATCTTGTCAGCGGGACTTACTCCCAGGAAACTGTTCTTAGGATGTTGCTTAGGCACACAGTTACTTTAGATCTTGTGGGAATTTCTGGAGCAGCCCTCCAGTAGTTTAATTTTTTCTTGTTAGATAAATATCAAAGCGGTTCCCATTGGTAGTGTGAAATCATCTGCCTAGGATTTAGTTTACTGAATACTCCTGTCTGAATTAATGTTATCCCTAGTCTTAATACATCTATGCAGCCTTTATGTGAGATCATCCTTGGCTTTGGAGTTGAGTATCTTTAATATGCTGGTTATACCAGGTTCTGCATCTCTTTAGGTGATCATCCAGGAGCAGAGGTGACTTCAAATTAGATTCTTATGGGTGAATATCAGTAAGTTAACCTTATTCAAAGCAAGATGGAGTTCAAATGTCTTCATTCAATCAAACGGGGAGGAGGGGTTGTAGAAAAAGCCCAGCAGGAACTCAGTTGCATATTAGGCCACACCCCCTGATGTCACCATTGTTTCACACAGGGCTTTTTTGCAGAAAAAACCTCAGCAGGACTTACTTGCATATTAAGCCACACCCCTTGACACCAAGCCAGCCAGAACTGCATTCCTGTGCATTTCTGCTAAAAAAAAGCTCTGAATATAACGTTACGAAATGCTTGTTATGGATGTTGCTTTGTTGAAGTTTTACTTTCCAGGAACAAAAATTAATGAACTTGTTTGTTCTCTCACTTACTGAGGACTCTGATATGGGTTTTTTTTTTTACAAATGTGAAGGGTTCAGAATTCAGAACTGACTTTGTAATCAGTTCTTTTACAAGACCCTTTAGAAGAGAGATACACTCTTTTTGTATGATTTTTCATTTGACATTCACAAATTGAATATACCTCTTTTCCTCTATTAAAAATTACCCAAGTCGTCATAAAAATAGGTATATGTTGCTAGTGTTTTTGTGTACAAAATCTGTATTGTTATAGAACAGGTGTACGCAAACATTAGGAGAACACAGAGCCCAAAAAGTGTAGTTTTACTTACAGTTATTTAAAATGTGAGATTAGCCACAATATCCCTGCATAAAAACTCATATCCATTCTGTGTCTCGCTTCAAGGATCAAACTCATAACCATTTGCAGCAGAAAAGAGAAAAAATGCTTTTAGAAACGCAGCAGGGATCTACATCAAAGTAACAAGAATAGCTATCAATTTTTCTTAACATCCCCTGTACCACACAGAGACTGTCAGACTAAGATCTGAGAGACCCAATTTTGAATCCACACTCTTTTGTGGAAGCTCACTGAATGATTCAGGTCAATCACACACACTCCATCTAACCTACCTTACAGGGTGGTCGTAAGGGTAAAATGGAGGAGAGAAGAAGGATCTAAGCTGTTTTGAGTTTCCATTGGGGAGATGAGTGGGGTTTAAATGAAGTAAAACTACAAATAAATAATATAAGCAGGGCCTGGGGAATCTCCTGGAATTACAGTTCATCTACAGACTACAGATCAGCTCCCCTGGAGAAAACGAATGCCTTGGAGGGTAGACTCTCTGGCACTGTATCCTACTGAGGTCCCTATCCTCCCCAGGTTCCACCCCCAAATCTCCAGGAGTTTCCCAAACTGGATCTGGCAGCCCTATCTACTCTCGCCCCCTGCTGGAGTTATGATGAAGTCTTCTATAAATGGACTTCACACATTGCTAGTGTATAGCCCATTTGTAGAAGACTTCATTATAGCTGACGGCAGCTGAGTCGCCAAACACAGCAGGAAGTAGAAAGCAGGGATCACAAATTAATACAAACTGGTTCAATTCATGAACCAACCTCCCTGTTTGTATCACTTTGTGGTTCAGTTTGTGGTTCGGCCATGAACCATGAAATGAAATGAACTACAAAAATGTGGTTCGTTCCCATCCTTAAACATTATACTGCCTTTCATAGATAACTCTACACAGTAATCACAATATTTAATGAGCCTAACCAGCTTAGTAAATTGGATTGTCTATCCCTTTTCTACCCACCATATTTCTGTACCATCATTCTTCCAAGGAGCTCAAAGAAGATTGCACTGTTCTCCCCTCCGCCATTTTATTCTCACAGCAGATCGGGTAAAGAGAGTGATCCAAAGCTACTAAACAAGCTTTATGGTTGAGTGAAGATTTGAACAGGTTTCCCCAAGTTCTAGTCCTTATTTAGAACTTTCATTAGCTTCCTTTTTCCCTTGTGGAACTCTAGGTGGCTTACTATATCAATAAATTATTATGAAAATAAATTTTGAAAAATCATAAAACTCCAATAAAAAGTCAACAATTTAAACCTCTACTCCACATTGGATTCATGTTAGCATTCTTCCTTTTGACCACTAATTGAACTATATTGAATTGAGTGCCTGACTTGCTGGAAATCTCTTGTAGAATGCACCCACCCCCACCCCGAAATGGTATTGTCCTCTTAAATGTCTTCTTTTAAAAGACAATCGTATTTTTAAGTCTTCTTGAAAGCCAGGGCTTTTAAAAGCGATATTGATAATTAATATCTGAAAAAGGATTTATATGAAAGGGTGATACCATATTTTCTTTCTTTTATACATTTTAAATATGATGTCAATATATTCTGTCCTATGTTTATGATGTCATGTTAAATACAAGACATTTTTATTATAATGAATTATGTGAATGGTAAGGTGCCTCTTCTGAAGTATGTCTGGAAGTTTGATGTAGTTAAAAGGCCAGTAGACCTAAGCCTTTGATTAACTGCATATTGACTGGTCTTGAATTGAAGGATTTGGTGTTTAGGCTCAAGAGCCATACTGTCTGCAGGGCTGGCGTGCCCATTTGGTGACATTAGCCCTTTGTCTAGGGTGTGCTGGCCATTGGGGGTGACGAATTGGGCACCCTATGTGACTCCACCTCCACTGGTCTCTACCAGCCACCTCTGCCCCCTGGCTCCCCCTACTTGTAAGCAGCCAGCCAGCCGCCTGTATGCAAAATTTGGAGATGTGGGCCAACAGCGTTTATGCACAGTTGCTAAGAAATTTGTTCCCTCAGTGGGGCTTGCTTCTGAGTAAGTGCTCACTGATGGGTGAGAAAGAAAAACTGTCCACAGTGGCAAAAGACTCTGGGAAAAGGAAGAAAGGCACAAAACTCCCCAGCGAACCAGCTTCCCTGGCCCAGGCCAATGAACGTGGCAGAGTGGGGAAAGTGAGGCATGGTGTGGGTGTCCCAGAAGCCTCCACCTGTGGGGAAGAATGAGGACAGGAGGGGCAGAAAAGGCTTTTTGCTCAACAACTGGAGCAGCTGCTTCTCCTTATCAGGAAGGCAGGAGCCTCTGCCAGAGCCTTCTTTGCCTCTCCTGGCAGAACTTTTCCCTTTTCTTTCCTTCACCTATTCCTCTGGCTATCCTTCCCACCCCTCCTGCTCGTGGGCTTCTCCTTTCTTTCTCTTTTTCCCCTGCATTCCCAGGCCTCTCACTTTCCCTCTGCTCTCTCATTCCCTCCCTGCATTTTTCCTTCTCCGCCCACCCACCCCATTTCCTTGAGGGAGAAGCCCCCTTCCTTCTCCTCTTCTTTCCCCACCCCTCATGGTCCGGTAAAGTGTGTTACCCAGTTTTCTGGGCAGAGGGGAAACCATGGCCAAGGGGTGGCTTCTGCTGCTGCTGTTCCAGACACCACATAGAGGAACTCCTCCACGCAGGTGGATTAATAGCCCAAAGTGAGAGTATGCGGAGCTGCAGCAGAGCCTATCCCTGCCCTGCTAGCAGACTGGGCATGTGGCTTTATTCAGGGCATCACCGAAAAAGTTGGTTGCATGTATGATCACCATCACAAGCATGGGGGTGGGTGGGGAGTACTGGGGGCCTGGGGTACCAGAAACCCTGGTGCTGGCCCTGACTGTCTGTGTCAAAATGGACACTTCCCAGAGCTGTCTGCCGCACATAGGGTCGCCACCAGAGCAGTGGCATCCAGCAGGAGTATTTTGTTGGTGAAAAGCAATGTCATCTGACATCACAACATTACTTCCTGTTTGTAACTGGGAGTGGCATTACAGCGTTCTTTCTTCTTTCACTATTGATAGTATTAGGGTTGCCAAATCCAATTCAAGAAATATCTGGGGACTTTGGGGGTGGAGCCAGGAGACATTAGGGGTGGAGCCAAGATCAAGGCTGTGACAAGCATAATTGAACTCCAAAGGGAGTTCGGGACATCACATTTAAAGGGACAGCACACCTTTTCAATTCCTTCCTTCCATAGGAAATAATGAAGAATAGGGGCACCTTCTTTTGGGGCTCATAGAATTGGACCCCCTGGTCCAATCTTTTTGAAACGTGGGGGGGTATTTTGGGGATAGGCACTAGATGCTATATTGAAAAAATGGTGCCTCTACCCCAAAAACAGCCCCCCACAGAGCCCCAGATACCTGCGGATCAAGTCTCCATGATTTTCTATGGGAATAAATCTCCATAGGAAATAACAGAGTTCCCAGCAGACATTTCCCTCTCCTCCCCCCGCTTTCTGACGACCCTGAAGCGGGAGGAGGGCCTCCAAACCTGTGGATCCCCTGCCCGCACCTGGGGATTGGCAACCCTAGATAGTATATTCTGTGCACATTAAATTCTATCAGTGGTAATTTTGAAGTATGCTAACCCTCCTGGGCCCAGTATAGAATTCCTCAAGAGTTCACACATGAGAAGAGGGATGCCAGATAGTCTCTGCTCTATTACACTGTGTAGAATTCCTAACGTACATGCAGACTCATACAAGACAACAGCTCCAATGCTTGATGAGATCTGAGTGCACATTGGAGCCTTTGTATATGTTTTCATAATGTTGGATTGTTGTGGGTGTCAAACTAAACAGAAGCATGTTCTGTTGAACTGATACTACCCTCTGTGGTTGTATCCCAGCATAAAAGACATTCCCCATATTTTACTTATCAGGGCATTTTATGGTTTACTCAATAAATTAAAACAACTTAAGGGAACTCAATGAACAACAGATTTTAAGTAGGAAAAGATGTGTCTCTCGGGAAACTGAATGGGAACAACGACCATTTGCTGCTTATATCTGTGCGTACTCCTTAAACATTAACATTAACAGAAGGCTAACAGCACAGAAGATTGTAACTCATCTGTCAAAGTCGAATCAAGAACAGAGGGCTGGTGTTCCGCTAATTAATTGAACTTCCAGGATGTGACATCTGAAATACCTTGTGGGAAATGTGACTGAAAAACTAATCTCAGCCTCATATTATTTATTCTAAATATAGAAAACAGATAAATACTGTTCTTACTAATTGTTAAGGCTCTGTGTTAAAGAATTAATAATTAGCACAATCAATGCAGTGGCGAGAGTGATATAAAAACTAGGTTAATCATCTCCCAACTCAGGCATGGTATGTTAGCCTCTGCTCTTTCCCCTCAGGTATATAGATGATTTGCATTTCACAAAAGAGGTTAACACAGCATAGTTTCCCCCTTTCTGCATATGAAGGATTTTGTGTTGGAAAGAAGCCAGCTTTACATTTTTTTCTTAAATGTCTTTATAATATCATTCCTACAATATGAACACTGCAATCATAAACACGTCTACTTAGAATCTACCCTGACCTGGATGGCCCAGCTTAGCCCTATCTTGTCAGATTTCAGAAGCTAAGCAGGGTTGACCCTGGCTAATATTTGGATGGGAGGTTTCCAAGGAATAACAGGGTTGTGATGCAGGAGCAGGCAATGGCAAACCATAGGGCTTACTCACAGGGAATACTTTTTTTACAATTTCACTATTAATCAGTTATCCATACCTAATAATTTTCACTTTTTCCTCCATCAGTGCACACTGGAGTGCAGAGCAATAACCAGTAATGTGAAAATCTGTGTAGTATTCTTGTGGTCTAATTTGCTGGCTGCTATGTGAGCAATCACTGTTTATTTAGATCTAAATAAGAATTCCAATCATCATCCTCGCCAAAAACGTACAGTTGTAAAAACCCTCATTCACCGTGGCATCACGCATCTGTGAACCAAGCCAACTCCAACGGGAACTACACCACCTCAAACAGTCACTGCAGGCCAATGGATACTCCCAACAAGAAATTAGAAGAGCCCTCCATCCCAGGAGACCATCCACACCAAATCCCGAGCCACACACAAATGTGGGTACAGCTTTCCTGCCCTACATAAAATCTGTCACCGACCGCATTGGCAAAATTCTCAAACGCCATAATGTTGACACAGTTTTCAAGCCCACACAACAGATCCGCCACATGCTGCACTCGGCCAAAGATATGAGAGATCCACTTTCAACCCCTGGAGTCTACAAAATACCCTGCTCCTGTGGTGCAGTCTACATTGGCACTACCCAACGCAGTATCAACACCCGTCTCACCGAACACAAGAGACACTGTCGCTTGTTTCAGCCAGAAAAAATCAGCTGTAGCTGAACATGCACTTCAAGAAGGAGACCACGTCATCCACTTTGAAAGAACTGAAGTCCTTTCTACCGTCTCACATTATCATACCCGCCTGAACAGAGAAGCTATTGAGATTTACAAACACCAGCACAATTTTAACAGAAAGGAAGAAGGCATTTTCATCCACCAATCTTGGTACCCAGCTCTGCAAAACACCCTACAGACTATAAATTGCAGAAAGTCTCAGAACAACCAGCAAATTCCACAGAACAATCAGCACAGTCAACAACCATCTTCCTTATCTTCAAACCCCTTCGAACACTCCCAGCAATTAACACGGAACAATGGTCACATTCAACAGCCAGTTTCCTTATCACTACCCTTCCAGGAAGCCCCACCAAACAATGGGCACATCCACAAACCAATTGCCCTTTCATCACACCCCCTCCAGCCTAGAAATAGCAGCTCTCCAGCAGCCCTGGCCCCACTCAATGCACAGCAGCCAAGAAGGTCTGAGCGCCTGCTCCGGCTGCAACGCCGCTGAGGATGTTCTCCGCAGCTGAGAACGAAATGTCTGGAAGGAAAACTTTCTCCAGTAGAACACGGCACTTGATCCCGAAAGATTCTACAAACCCTAATGATGTTACCAGCCGTGAAAACCTGAAATCTTTGAAAATAAACACAGTTTGCAAGCCCACACTTTTCTGATCTCACTGGGGCAGTTTACTCACAAGAGTTGCTGGACGTAACAGTCTGCTGTGTTTCAACCAACTTCTTCAGACTAACAGGAAAAGAAAAGTAAGGAACAAAGCAGTCCAGGGGGTGGAGCTTTTCACCATCCCATAATCAGGTTCTAGTTTACTCTTTACTATTTTACTATGCAAATGACTTCTGAAATGAATGCAGACCAAACAGAGGGACTCTGCTCTCTTACTTTGCCACAGCTTCACACACTCACAGAGGAGAGCCACGTGGCTCTATCTGCTCAGCCTGCCCACATCCCACTTTCCTCCTACTGAGATTTAAAGGCTCATACACTTTCCAAAACACAAGCCGTTTCCAAACTTCTTCTAAGCCTGCCAAGATTTAAAGGCATGTGGTGGCTGTTGGGGCAGGGCTTCCCCCTGCCAAACAACTGGCCAGTGGTGGAGAGGAGCCTACAAAACTGGGATATCCCCTGCCTGGACCTGGGGGCTGGTAAGCCTAGTGCTACTGGACTCAAACTTTGTTTTGCTGCTTCACACCAACCCACCTGAATCTGTCATGTGGTGAGCTACTCCAGTGATCTCACTGGGCTTAGGCTGGAATTTACCGCAGGATTGCTTTGTCACTCTTCAAACTCTGCTTGATATGACTTTATTCTTGTTCTCTCTGAAAGATCATTTGTATGCAATGCTCTTGGGATAGTGATTGAGTACTGGCTTGTTTTTAATATTGAAAATTTATGTTGTTGTTTTTATGATTTCCTGGTATTCTGACTTGTTAGTTGCCTCGAGCAGATCTCTGGAAAGATGGCATAAAAATTCTGTAACTAAACAAATAGATAGAAAATACAGAAAGACATATCTGATAAAAAGAACCAGTGACCCACGTTTCATTTCTTTCTTATACCCATTTCTGTTTCCGTAAAAGCTCAGTAGTCCAATAAGTCTTCTCCCAATGTTTATGAGAAATCCTTCAGTTTTGTTACCAGGCTCATAGCTATGGTTATCCAGAGTCCTCCTCAGCTTTCATCCAGGTAGGAGAAAATACTACCCCAGAATGATTATACAGCAAATAAGAATTCAGCTTGTGGTGGCAGGCAACTTTCCAGCAGGTGCAATGTCAGCTGTCCTCTGAAGAAGACAACAAGCTTTAGAGAGACATGTAGTTTCAAGTTGAATACAGTGTACATGATTTGTTGTTCAGTCACACAGTCGAGTCTGACTATTGCGGACCCCATGGACAAAGTCACACCAGACCCTCCTGTCTTCCACCATCCTCCGAAGTCTGCTCAAATTCATGTTAGTTACATCAGTAATGCTGTCCAGCCATCTCATCTTTTGCTGTCCCCTTCTACTTTTGCCTTCTGTCTTTCCCAGCATCAGGATCTTCTCCAGTGAGTGCTCCCTTCTCATTTGGTGGCCAAAGTATTTGAGCTTCAGCATCTGACCTTCCAGGGAACAGTCAGGGTTGATTTCCCTTAGGATTGACTGATTTGATCTTCTTGCAGTCCAAGGGACTCTCAAGATCCAAAAAGACAAACAGATTAACATGTACACACACAGAACCTCTATCATTCCAATAGTCATAATTACATTGGGGGGGGGGCACATTTATGGAGGTTAGAGAGGTCTTATGGTCATACCATACCACATGCTACTGTTTCTTGGTCTTCATATATCTGTAATTATTGTAAGCCAAATGTATAAAAATGTCTATATTAAATCAAGCCTGACCTCTCTGTAGAAGCAAAAATGACAGAACTGAGGCTATTGTACTTTGGGCACATTATGAGAAGACAAGACTCACTGGGAAAGACAATAAATACTAGGAAAAATTGAAGGTAGAAGGAAAAGGGGACGCTCTGATATGGAATGGAATGATTCATCAAGGAAGCCGCAACCCTCATTTTACAAGACTTGAGCAAGCCAGTTGACAAAAGGACGTTTTGGTGGTCATTAATTCATAGGGTTGCCATAAGTCAAGAGTGACTTGACAAGACTTCACACAAACACAGAGACACAGTTATAACAAATGTTCCTCAAATGCATTGTTTTCAAAACCATATTAAGTAGCAGGCTTTTGAAATTTGCCTACCAGGGTAGCTGGAAAATATTGGACTAGATGGGCTAGCTAGTGGTTTGTTTGACCTTAAACAATGTACCCAGCTCCTGAAAACAGCATCATGTAGATATACCCTGAATACAGTTTGTTAAGTCCTGCCTGCTCAGTTTCAATAATTATTTTTGACCAATAATCCTCATGGTTGCAACATTGCAATCCTGAATCCTTTGAATGGTCTTAAAAGCATTTTAGGAATGCACTAAGAGACTCTCGTGGTAGTATCTTAGAGATTTTCAGGATATAGGCTTTTGGGAGTCAAAACTCCCTTTGTCAAAACTTACATCTACTTGTATCTGATAAAGGGACCTTTGGTTTTCATCAGCTTATTCCCTGAAAAACTTGTTGTTCTCTAAGATGCTACTGGCCTCAAATCTAGCTCTCCTACCAACACAACTGTCCTCCTGATACTACCTTCAGGTTGTAGAAGATCTGAAACTGTATGGCAGTCTACATTATGTGTTCATCAGTTCATCTGTCATGATGGTGATAATGAATGATGATGAGAAAGATGTAGAAAGAACAATTTGGTGTTGAATGTTCATTGAAATGTTATGCTGCCTTTGATCACTAGACCATATTCAGCACATCTGAGCCCATTGCTGTCAATGGACTTAGGTATGCCTAACTCTTGGGGCTGCCAGGCCAATTGGAAATGCTGGCGGGAAGATGGGGGACCATTCCAGGAGCTGGAAGTGCCATCATGCACCAGAAGTATTGTTGCACAACATTCCTATGTCACCCCGTGTGACATAGGCACACCTGTGACATCTGGGACAATGCTGTTTTTTGGACAAACTGTGGTAAAATCAGCCTCAAACCATAGAGTTTTCCCCAAAACCCAGAATGTCACCAACGTGCATACATCACTGTTGGGTTTTTTTTGCGGGGGGGAGGGATTTCCTCTCACCAGCCCAAAGCAGGGGATCCCCCACTTTCAACTGGAGAATGGCAGCCTTGCTAATTCTGCGCCGAACCAGGCTGGCTAACTTTAATAGTTTGGAAAACAGATCAAGACTGAAAATAATAAAGTAAAATATATGCATATTATAAGATAAACAGGAGCACTTAAACCCATGGTCCACAATCCCAAACACAGTTAAGGAGGCCCATTGAAAGCCCATTGAGTTAATATGCCCATTGAAATTAAGGGTTTAAACGCACTTAACTCTGTATTGAGCCATCGGTCTGAGTGGTACTTGTGTAAATATGTAACTGCGTATGAGCTGTGGCTTTAACATTCATGTTCATTGTGTTGTATTTTCAAGGAGCGTTTTTTAAAATAACTATGAATATTTAAGGAAACATATTCAGGTTGACGCATTCCAGAAACACATTTTTAAGTGATGTGAAGAGAGAGAATTCTCTGAATTTCCTTTTCAATTTCAGAATCCAAACTTGAGTATAAAACATGAATGGCACCATTAAGCATTTAAACATGCTCAGATTCTGCCTGTCTCCCTTAGGCAGTTCTGGGCGGTTCACAGAATAACGGTATTTCTTTGTGAACACTGAGATTTTTCTCCCCGTTGAAACTGCTTATTGCCTGCTGAGGAGCTCTTAAGGGACAATTACTTCCAGCACAGTCCAAACCTCTGCATTCCTGCCTTTCTGTTTATCTCGGGGCATAATGACCACACACTGCTACATGCTATGTGCATGTGCTTTTCTGTGGCCAAGATGCTTGAACACAGCAGATATTCCATCCCTCATTTAGTACTCCTGGCCTTTTAAAACCTTGAAAACACTTCCATGTAATTAGAAGAGTATGTAAGATATTCCTAAACAGTGTGCCGATTCCCTGATTAGGAAGTTGTGTTTTTTATTATTTTTTCCCCCAAATGCTGGTCTATGCATACCCAGGGCTTTTTTTTTGAGCAGGAACGCACAAGAGCGCAGTTCTGGCTGGCTTGGCATCAGGGGTGTGGCTTAATATGCAAATGAATCCTTGCTGAGCTTTTTCTACAGAAAAGCCCTGTGTGAAACAGTGGGGACATCAGGGGATGTGACCTAATATGCAACTGAGTTCCTGCTGGGCTTTTTCTACAAAAAAAGCCCTATGCATACCTTTACCTTGACCTGAATGGCCCAACCTAGTTTGATCTCATCACATTTCAGAAGCTAGGTAGGGTCAGCCCTGGTTAGTATTTGGATGGGAGACCACCAAGGATGTCCAGAGGTCACGGTGAAGAGGCAGACAATGGCAAACCACCTCTGAGCATATCTTGCCTGGAAAACCCCACAGACTCACCTTAAGTGAGCTGTGACTTGACAGCACTTCCCATGACTGTATGTACCTTTGACCTGTCTTGACCCTTAGTCGATGGATGTACCATTGGGCTAAATTTTCCATACGAAATATCTGCTTTATTTATTTATTTTAAAACATCTTTGCTCCTCCTTTCCACCCGGATATGGCGAACGTCATAACATAAAATTTTTGAACATTAAAAACAGCATTTACCGGTAAAATGATGATGACCAGAGCAGATGGCTCTCCTTGCTTCTGATACCTGGGATATGATGAACTTTGTAACATCAGCAAAATAGGTCCCATTGATATGATCTTGTTTATTGTGTTTGTTTTTGAATCAAACGGAATGCCTCACAGGATTATCTAAATTATTTATTATTTAAATGTTTGCACTGCCCCTTTCTTCTTGACTCCAGGTGGCTGATCTGCTTACGGTTCAAAGAGAACCAGCATTTTGACCAGCTTTGCATAGTAAGGGCATTCAGCATTTGGCATGGTAACCAGGTGGCCACTGATTATGGATGCAAGAGCTTTAATTGGCTAGAGGATCACTACCCCAGTTCTAAGGGAATGTTCCATTTTGAGCCTTCTATTACTAGGGAAGTTTACCAGAAAACCTAATGTGCCCTTTGGTCTCCTTGTTTACGTCAAGGAAAGAGTTTGGTGTAGTGGTTTGGTGTAGTGGTTAAGTGTGCGGACTCTTATCTGGGAGAACCGGGTTTGATTCCCCACTCCTCCACTTGCACCTGCTGGAATGGCCTTGGGTCAGCCATAGCTCTGGCAGAGGTTGTCCTTGAAAGAGCAGCTGCTGTGAGAGCTCTCTCCAGCCCCACCCACCTCACAGGGTGTCTGTTGTGGGGGAGGAAGGTAAAGGAGATTGTGAGCCACTCTGAGACTCTTCGGAGTGGAGGGCGGGATATAAATCCAATATCTTCTTCTTCTTCTTCTTCTTAAATAAATGCTAGAATTTGTAAGTGAACGATGCACAGTCTCTCCAGTTTGGTGCGCTTAATGGCATGCATTTGGTAATTTGAAGCCCTGCGCTATATCTTCAGTGTTGAAGTCAGAAGAGTCTTCACTGGATCCAGTGCAGGTCAAGAGATTTTCATTTTGCCCAGCGAGCAGCCTGGCTCAGAAATATCTGCAGTGCTCTTATGTATAGCTATGGAGAGCAAATTGAGTGAACGTATTAAGATTAGTGGCTTTTGTTCAGTTTCCCTCATTTTTCTATTGCTCATCTCCTGGGTGACTTGATGAAGGCAAGCTCTCATTTTAACAATTGTTAGCGTGGAGCTTGGAAGAAGCAGTAGAAGTTTTGCAGGAAATAATAGGAGATATTAGATTTAATTGATCTAGGAAATTGAAGCCAGTGGGAAGAATGGATGGTTTTCAAAGTGACCTGAGCTGTTAGATCTGTACATACAAGTTGGGTGAAGGTTTAACATTCAGCTCACTTTCTCCTCTTACGTATTTTTTGCTTTGCGAAATCTAATTACTTAACTGTATAGCTAACTTATACCACATCATTAAAAAGGCCCATTTATCTAGGGAAAAAGGAAAGTCTTCCCCCCCCCCCTTTTGTTCTGGTTTTAGCTGAAAAAAATTAATTTCCAAAATGTTTTTTCTTAATTGATTGTATTATGTGGCATTTCACGTGTACCTGATTCGAGTTCCGCAGCACCTCAGAAACCAACATGAGTTTAGGGGTAGGCATTTTTGAGAGTCAATACTCCCTTCATCAAAAATGGTAACCTTCAAAGCTGACTTATCCATATTTACCTATTATTCTTTTCCAAGATCATTTCCCTTACTCTAAAGTTCATCTAATTCATCAGTGAATACAAATTAATGATTACCAGCACATCAGATGTCCTTAATATTGCACAATGATGCTTTAACTAAGTCCTGGATTCAATATTCTTTTACATTCTGACGGAAATGTTGTGAAGAATATGGACTTCCATAGCAATGTGG
Organism: Heteronotia binoei; assembly: GCF_032191835.1. Classification (NCBI taxonomy): domain Eukaryota; kingdom Metazoa; phylum Chordata; class Lepidosauria; order Squamata; family Gekkonidae; genus Heteronotia; species Heteronotia binoei. Next base: position 28,597,699 of record NC_083238.1, read on the forward strand.
GCGGGTTTTCTGTAGTTGCTTTGTAGGATTCTTCCAGCAGACATTTTAGCAAAACCTATCTTTGAGGTTCTGTTGAGAAACGCAGTGGCCATTGAGGAGATCAGGAGTCGCACTAATAAACATTTAAGTTGTAAATAGTTCTTTGTACTATTGAGGGTCAGGTGGTAATGACCAGTCCCAGTGGTATGTGCCCTGTCTTTTCAACAACTCTTTGCCCTTCCCTTCTTAATAAAAGATAGCTCTGACTTTTGGGGACTGGGTGAAGCATAGCACTTAGAATGGGCTGTGATCAGGGAAGCAGCAGCTTCACATCTAGAGTTGCCAGCCTCCAAGTGGGGCCTGGAGATCTCTCACTTTTACGCCTGATCTCCAGCTGGCAGAGATCAGCTCTCCTGGAGAAAATGGCTGCTTGGAAGGGTGGCCTCTATGGCCTTGTACCCTGCTGAGGCCCCTTCCCTCCCCTTCTAACACAGACCTGGCAACCCTATTCAGATCTCATTCTGTCTCCAGGCTCACTAGCAGTACAATCCTAAAAACACTGAGTAGGTTAAAGTAGGGTTCTGAGTAGACCTGTTTATGATGGCACTGTCAGCAGCCTTAGGCAAGTCACTCTGTCTACTCTCTGGATACTGAAAGCACTATAAAAATGCTGTGTTGTTGTTGTTGTTGTTTGTTGTTGTAGTTAGTGGTAGTAGTAGTAGCCAAAGTCCATGGCTGCCACCTCCCTGTCACCTCTATATTTGGTGGTTAAGACACAGCTCATTAGTATATCAACCACTCTGCTTTGTTCCTGCTAACGGGATGATCTCTTAGTCTTAATGTCCATGCTGGCTGGGGCTGATGGGAGTTGGAGGCAAAAAAAACATCTGGAGAGCTACCGTTGGCCACCCCTGGGTTACAGCAATCAGAGCATTTGGCACAGCACAGGGCAGGATCCACACATCAGGCGACCCAACTGTTGGCCAATGAACCCCAACCCAGCCCATGTGCTGAGAAACCAGTAATGACAAGCAGGTGGTTCCGAAGGGCACAAGCCCCTGCATGAGACCCTTGCCACCTGGGAGCAGAGCCAGGCAACCACTCCCAAGCTGGGCATGCTACTAAATAACTTAACCCCCAAGATCCCATAAGGGGTAGGGGTCCCACCTTGGGGGCAGGCCTGCAGGCACAGCCTCCCCAAACCTGGATCTGGACCAATGCCTAAAACCTCCATAAAGCTGTGACACAAGCTTTTCAAATGAATTTACACACCAAGAGACCAAAGTGAAAAGGGAAGGCATGTCCAAGGAAGCAAAGTAGACCTGACATTGGCTGCTGGGCTTTAGGTGGAGGAGGTACGGGGCAGCAGCTGAGACTTGCCCAGACCCACCCCGAGCCCCATCAGGGGAGGAGACAGTCCGCTCAGAACCCAGAGCCCTCCCCAAAACCACTGCAGGCCAGCTGGAGCCATGCTACAACTCAGATGGAGAGCCCTTCATCCATTCGGAGCTCACAGCCCTGTGTCTATGATGCAGCCACCAGTAAATTTGTTTCCAGTTAAGGTTTTCAATTCTGCCTAGGCAAATGCTGGGAGAGTTTGGGGGCAGTGCCTAAAGACAGTGGTGTTTGGGTAGGGTGTAATGTCACTTCTGTGTGATGTTAGGAATTTCTGCTAATCTCTTTGTAGGCCATTTTCTTACCCACTCCTCAGTTTCTCTGAAGGTGGGAGATCAGATCTAGTGGTGGAAAATTCCCCCGTGGGCAACAGAGAAGCCTTTTTTCCAGGAACAGATTCGGTGTTCACCTTCAATGCCCTTCAACATCTGGGCCCCACATATCTGATGAATCTTCTCTCCTTGCATCGTATTTCCTTGTGACAGCTTCAGTGTTCCCAGAAAGGTTTATTGGCATTACTTAGGGTTGACAGGCCCCTGCCAGGGGTGGAGGATGCTCCACCCTGCCTCTTGTCCCCCCCCCCCAAAAAAAAAAATTAAGAGGCCACTGGGCTGATGGCATGACATCACTTCCAGAGAATACCCCCTAAGTGATGTCATCGTGACTCTTTTGGAATTGTCAGAAGCTCGGTGGTAAACTCATATAGGTAAACCATAGGGTTTTCAGAAATTTCATTCAGTCTTCTCCGGGAACCACTGAAAACAATATGGTGCTACCATAGAGTTTCTAGTGATTCCTAGAGATGCATGCTATTACTTCTGGTTACCCTTCCCCCAAGAAGTTATACCATACCATTGTCAATGGCCATTCTCCCCATTTCCCCTCCCCCTGGTTTCCCAGTGGCTGGCAAGCTAGGCCTGGCAATGTTATCAGTACCCACCTTGTCTAAGGCACTTTCAGCAACGGTCTAGGTCTCAGCTTATTCAGGTCTCAGCTTATTCACCTTAAGAGCCTGGAGGGCTTTCTGATAAAGTCATTCTAGCTTTCTGGCAAGGTTACGAAACAGTGATTCATCTTTTGTAGCAGCCTGATATTGGGCGAATGGGAACTACCCTGTTGTTGGGTGCATAAGGTGTTTTTATGTAGGCTCTTAACATTTTTGAAGTGTTGGTTTAATGTTTGTTTTTGTATGTATACATGTGTACTTAGATTGCCCTGACCTAGATGGCCCAGGCTAGCCCAGTCTTGTGATATTTCAGAAGCTAAACAGGATCGGCCCTGGTTAATATTTGGATGGGAGACCCCCAAGGAGTTGCTAAGCAGAGGAAGGCATTGGTAAGGTGCCTCTGTTAGTCTCCTTCCTTGAAAACTCCACAAGGCTGCCATATGATGGCACTTCACACACACATGTGCTTAAAATTGTTAGGGCATATAGGGAACAGTCGCAGCTAGACTTGCCAGATCTCTCCCTATAGCATGAGATGTCCTGCCCCTGCCCCCACTGCTCCCACTGCTGCTCTCTGAAGCAGCAGGAGCAAAATTGAAGAGGAAATTGGCAAAAATCAACATTGTGGCAGCTCTGAGACATCGCTTCCTACACAAACATGGAAGTTATATCACTGTGCTGGGATAAAGCTCTGGGATTCACCCCCAAGCTCTTTGGTAGCCCCAGTTGGCAACCCTAGCAACAGTTGTATAAGGGGAAAACAAAAACTTGAGAGAGGCAACAGGGCACATGGTAGGGTTGCCAGGTCCCCCCCCCCCACATCCAGTGTTGAGGGATGGGGGGTAGTGTTGCCAGAATTTGCCATTTTAGTACCTATTGTTACTCTGTAATTTTAGATTTTATATATTTTAAATTGTTTTATTTACTGTTGATTGTTTTTATGATGTAACCCGCCCTGAGGGGATGGAGCCTTTCAGGGAGGACAGAGACATCCTTGGGGTAAAGTGCCATACAGCCTACCCTCCAGAGCATTCATTGCTGATCTAGTTTGGAGATAAGCTGGAATTCCAGGGGATCCCCAGGTCCCACCTGGAGGCTGACATCCCTAGTACACAGTGATTGGGTGACAGGTTATAGTCAAGAAAGGAGGGGAATTGGAATTCTCATATGTTTGATGGAAACCATTTTGGATCTGAGTCACTGTGGGTCACTGGAGCTTACTGAAAGCCACATGCGGCATTTTGAAATGACGTTTGCTCACATATTAAAGGGAGCTTTGACTGTCAATAGCCTATACCCTGAAAATTCTGATAGTTTCTAAGGTTCTACTGGACTCAAATTTAACCAATACATATTGAACTGTATTTCCTTAGTTATTACATAAAAAGGTAAAGGTAGTCCCCTGTGCAAGCACCAGTCGTTTCCAACTCTGGGGTGAAGTTGCTTTCACAACGTTTTCATGGCAGACTTTTCACGGGGTGGTTTGCCATTGCCTTCCCCAGTCATCTACACTTTCCCCCCAGCAAGCTGGGGACTCATTTTACTGACCTCGGAAATATGGAAGGCTGAGTCAACCTTAAGCCAGCTTCCTGAACCCAGCTTCTGCCGGGATCAAACTCAGGTCGTGAGCAGAGCTTAGGACTGCAGTACTGCAGCTTTACCACTCTGCACCACAGGTCTCTAAGTTATTACATAGCAATACATAATTTAATAAATATTTATAATTTTTTAAAAATCTGAAATGATAGGGGGTTTCCAAGAGTATAAAATCTTTGTGTTTGTTTGTTTGGCTTGTCCCAAATGCTAGTTTTTACTCATAATGTCCCCTGGAGAACTTTTAATATTCTGATTGAATTGTGTTTGTTTATTTTAAGATTCAGGGCATAAAACATTTAGGTGTTTTAGAATAAATGCAAGAGCTCCCTTTAAGGTGGCCGTTGGTGACTTACTTCTCCGTAGCCACAGTGGGCAAGAGCTCAGGTTCCACAATCTCTTTATATTCAAGGCACCCAGCAATACTGCTAGCTCACGGCTGCTGATTTTCTAGTTCATTAATTACCTCGTTATTCTTTGTTTTTGTTGCCCGTTCCCTGGGTTGACTGTTAACATTCCAAAGGTTTTCTGAGATATGAGGCATATTTGAGACACATGCCTCCAGCTGACTTAATTTCCACACCTGTAATTTGGAAAATGTTAATACATTTCTCTCCCCACCCCCTTTCCCTTTGTGAAAGGAAAAGATGTGAATGTCAAATATTCTCTAGAGCCAGCATTGACTTCCCTTTGGCTGAATCTGTCCTTTTTTCAGCTTTTGCTTCTCTGAAGAGTTTTTCTGAGGGAGGTAAAATTGTGCAAGGTGGACTCGAAATTTTGTATGAATAATAAAAAAAGCAAAGTGCTGCATTTTTAAGTGCACGCTTATCACTTTTGATAGTTAACTCTTTGTATGTCATTTCTGCATGACTTTTTTTGAGCAGGAACGCAGTTCTGGCTGGCTTGGGATCGGGGGTGTGGCCTAATATGCAAATGAATTCCTGTTGGTCTTTTCCTACAAAAAATCCCTGTGCAAAAAATGGTGATGTCAGGGGGAGTGGCCTAATATGCAACTGAGTTCCTGTTGGACTTTTTCTACAAAACCCTGCATTTCTGCAAGTTTAAGATTGTAGGCTAAGCTTCATACAACTAGAGGAGTACTTTTTTTGTGGAAAAGTGCAACAGAATAATCTCGATTCTGGAACACTATGACAAAGGTTTAACTATCATCAAATTCTGCTTAAAGGGTAAAGACAGATTTCAGGAAAATCTTGTTCATGTGAAACATTGGCCGTTTTCCCCACTGACCTTACTCTTCACCGCGCAGCGTCTGCGCGGATTTCCCACCAACTGCTGCGCACAACCAGGAAGTGCCGCGGCTTTTGCGTCGCAGATGTAAACCACTAAAAACCAGTTTACATCTGCAACGCAAAAGCCGTGGCTCTTCCTGGTTGTGCACAGCAGTTGGTAGGAAATCCGCGCAGACACTGCGCGGTGAAGAGGGATGTCGCTCCGGAGTAAGGTCAGTGGGAAAACGGCCATTGTCAGGTATTTTGAGAGTAGTTAAAGGAATTTAGAGAAGATTCCAGAATTTCTGAGTGGAAACATCTCAAGAAGCAAAGTTTGAAATTTTGGAGTGTCCTGACCAGGCAAAACATCTTTCAGAATTTTGAAGGCTATTGGATGAGGTTTGGTAAGTTAAGTGTATATTTCTTGCACAGGGTTTTCACATATCGCTAGCTAATGGCTTGTCATGTATGATGGTGGAAAGTGTTGTGAAGTCATAGCTGATTTATGGCAACCCTGTGGATTTTTCAAAGCAAGAGATCTTCAGAGGTGGTTTGCCATTGCCTGTCTCCACATCACCACCCTGGTATTCCATGGTGGTTTCCCATCCAAATACTAGTCAAGGCCAACCCAGATCTAACATGACTGAGGCAGCCTGGACTATCCGGGTCAAGGCAATGACTAGTGAATATATGCTGCCATATTGCTTGATATCTTATAACTGATTTCATGACTTGATGGTGAAAAGGGAACAACCTGGGCTGAAAAAAAAATGTGTTTGAGGTAAATTTGGATGAAGTGAAAGTTTAACATGTGGAATTCACTGCCACAGGAGGTGGTGGCGGCCACAAGCATAGCCACCTTCAAGAGGGGTTTAGATAAAAATATGGAGCAGAGAGGTCCATCAGTGGCTATTAGCCACAGTGTGTGTGTGTGTGTGTGTGTGTGTGTGTGTGTGTATGTATGTATGTATATATATATATATATATATATATATATATATATATATATATATATATATATAATTGCCACTGTGTGACACAGAGTGTTGGACTGGATGGGCCATTGGCCTGATCTAACATGGCTTCTCTTATGTTCTTATGTTGTAATTGCAGGAGATCTCCAGGCCTTATCATTAGGGTTGTCAACTCTGCGTTGGCAAATTCCTGCAGATTGGGGGCAAGACTGGAGACTGGAGAGGATAGAGTTCAAAGAAGAGAGAGAGCTCATTAGGGGTTTAATTCTATAGAGTCCACCCTCTGAAATTCTCTCCCGGGAAACTGATCTCTGCAGTTTGGTGATCAGTTATAATACCAGGAGAACTCCAGGGCTAGGGTTGCCAGATCTGACTCAAGAAATATCTGGGGACTTTGGGGGTGGAGCCAGGAGATTTTGGGGGTGGAGCCAGGAGCAGGGTGTGACAAACATGATTGAACTCCAAAGGGAGTTCTGACCATCACATTTAAAGGGACTGTAGGCCTTTTAAATGCCTTCCCTCAATTTGGAAATAATGCATGGGGCACCTTCTTTTGGAACTCATAGAATTGGACCCCCTGGTCCAATCTTTTTGAAACTTGGGGGGTGAGGTTGAAGAGAGACTCTGGATGCTTTGCTGAAAATTTGGTGCCTCTGACTCAAATCACAGCCCCCATAGCCTCTGATACCCACAGATCAATTCTCAATTATACCCTATGGAAATTGGTTTTCATAGAGTATAATAAGAGTGCCCAGCAGACATTTCCCTTCCGCCCCCTGCTTTCTGATGTGGGGAGAGGGCCTCCAAACCAGGGAATCCCCCGCTCCAACTGAGAATTGGCACCCCTACCCAGGCCCCTCTTGGAAGTTGACGACCTGTGTGAAGGTCCTCCAGTGACCCTGTAGGCCAGGATGAGCCTGAAGTTGTAGTTGGAGTATGGTCACCTGCCCTGCCCTGAGTCACATCCTGCTTCCTGTGAGCTGCTGCTGAAGTCAGCTGCCTTTCAGCCACACCTGCAGACTTATGGGTTGCCAGTCTAGGTGGTGGCTTTCCCTGGCCTCTCTGGCATCCTCTGGGCTATTAGTCCCAGTTGAGGCTGGTTGTTTGGGGCTGCCTCCATGGAGCTGTCGCAGGTACTAACTACATCTTTGTTTCTTCAGCTGATCTCTAGGATTGATCTTTTCCCCCATATCCTGTAAGTTTTACAACCAGAGTCTGTTCATTAGTCCAAGCAGCTTGGCTCCCGTATCACCATTAAAAAGGGAAGCAATTTTTGCTGTTTCTTCAAAAAATCTCCAGGTATTTCCCCTTGGCCGCTGATAGGGTAGCCGGATCCAGGTGGGGAAACTCCTGGAGATTTGAGGACAGAGCCTGGAACAAACAAGAACCTCAGTGGGATACAATGCCATAGAGTCCATTCTCCAAAGCATCCTCTTGCTGTAGACCTTGGAATCCCCTTCATGTGGTTTTTGAGGGTCCCTTGTTCCCTAAGTGCAGCATGTAGGAGTATTTCTGGACTCTGTGGGAGGGCAGAGGGAGATCAGGAAATGGACCTTCCATGGTGAGGGCAGAAGTAAAAAAACAAAAACAAAACCCAAACAGATATATTCAGAGGGAAAAGGTGGAACACTAAGGGCTTAAAAATATCACTGGAAAAATTACAAAGTTGCAAGTACTTTGGGGGAAAACCCTATTAAATATTTTCTCATTTGGAATTAATGAAAGGCTTTAAAAGGCAGTTTTGCTTGACAAAATGCTTTCTAAGGACTATGGGGTATTTTTTTTTACGTAGGCAGCACTGGCTATTGATAATTCATGTATATGCTGTAAGTATAAACACAGAACACATTGCTGCATCTGGAGGGTTAGGAATGCCAGCCTCTAGGTGGGACCCAGGAATCCCCCGGATTACAACTCATCTCCAGACTACAAAGATCAATTCCCCTGGAGAAAATGGATGCTTTGGAGAATGGACTCTATGGCATTGTATCCCACTGAGGTTCTTGTTTGGCCTAGGCTCTGTCCTCAAATCTCCAGGAGTTTCCCAACCTGGATCCGGCAACCCTACCTCCTATACCCTATCAGTGGCCAAGGGGAAATACCTGGAGATTTTTTGAAGAGTGGAGCCTGGGGAGGGCAGAGTTTGGGGAGATGGAGGGACCTTAGCAGAGTATAGTGCCACAGAACCCACTCTCTAAAAGAGCCATTTCTCCGGAGGAACTGATTTTGACTCTCTGGAGATCAATTGTGATAGCAAGAGATCTGCAGGCCACAGCTGGAGGTTGGCAACCGCATTAGGGTGCTATTGTGTTGGAGCAAGTTGGGTTTTCTTTAGCATTGTCCTTCCTCTGATGTCCTTTCCTCTGCTTTAGTGCAGATGATAGAAAGCAGTGTTTTGATCTGCTGTCCTTTTGATGAGGTCTTCTTCTCCTATGACTGGATTGGTGTAGGTGGCCAGGGGTGGAATTCTGGCAGGAACTCCTTTGCATAATAGGCCACACACCCCTGATGTAGCCAATCCTCCAAGAGCTTACAAAAAAGAGCCTTGTAAGCTCTTGGAGAATTGGCTACATTGGGGGTGTGGCCTAATATGCAAAGGAGCTCCTGCTAGAATTTCACCTCTGGATGGGACTATCTGTGAATTGGGGTCAGGTGCTCTGGCACCTTCAAACGTTGTGTTCCCTTTTCCCTGTGTTAGTTAACATCTCAGACTGCAACAGAAAGGTGGTCATATTGCGGCTCTCATGTAGAAGGGAAGTAAAATTGCAATTGCTTTAGTTTATATTTATTCTTTGCTCCTGAGTGGAAGAGAGAATCTCTGCTCATGATTCAAAAGTCAGCATAATAATTTGAGTTGCCTTTTCAGTGGAAGGGTATAGCACCCTTTCAGTTCAACAAGTACCGTTGTCTATGGCATTCAGTATTCATTGCATATTCTGAAGAGCTGCTGAATAAATAAAATCATAAATTAGGGATGCTGTAGAGCAGGGTTAGCTCTAACAAAGGATAGGCACGCATGTCTGTGAAGATGTGGATACAAGGTCATTCATTCTGTTTGACGGAATTGTGCAATTCTCAACAAAGGGATGTCCCTCAAGCTAAGGACATCTGGAAAGCTATCCACTGAAGTGGCTAATTAGATTCCAAGGATTTTTTAAGTTGTTTTTTTGAAATGGTATCCCCAGCTTTTAGAGCTCAAAATGAGATAATCATTATTATCTGAAAGAATATATCTGTCCCATGCTATGAAGGCACGTGACACAGTCTATTTAAACAGACTCTATTGCCCTACCGCATGCCCCACTGAGAGGAATTAGCATCACTGTACTCCTGGCCAGTTTCCTATCATTTCAGTAGGGCTTCCATAGGAAAACAACCTGATGCACTGTGCCCATTGAAGAGCCACAGCATTCTCGGTTCTGTGCTCAGATGTTCCATTTAGGATTTCTGTCTTGAATTTTTATTTTATTTTATTAAGATGCAATTCAAGCGATACTGTGCAAGAGGAACCCAGTAAAAAGAATCATACCATGGGGCAAGAAAGATCGCATCAAGGGACAGAGATGTCAGGGGCAAAATGGCACTTAGGGCAGCTTATAGAATCATAGGGTTGAACTAGTTGGCCTGTATGGCCCCTTCCAACTCTGTGCACTATCCTACCTTAGGCTGGAGGAAGTTCTACCAGCCTAAGGAGACTTTCTCCAACTTTTAATAGCTCTTCTCTCAGAGGAAGAGTCACTTATTTTGGAGGAGGGCTTCTTAGACTAGAAGAAGACTTCAAATGTGGTTTAGTGGGGTGGGGAGATACTGACCACTATTTTTGTTGTTGTTCAGTCGCACAGTTGAGTCCGACTCTTTGCGACCCCGTGGACAAAGTCAAGCCAGGCCCTCCTGTCTTCCATCATCCTCCGAAGTCTGCTCAAATTCATGTTAGTTACATGTAACACTGTCCAGCCATCTCATCTTTTGCTGTCCCCTTCTTCTTTTGCCTTCTGTCTTTCCCAGCATCACAGTCTTCTCCAGTGAGTGCTCCCTTCTCATTTTGTGGCCAAAGTATTTGAGCTTCAGCTTCATCATCGGACCTTCCAGGGAGCAGTCTGGGTTGATTTCCCTTAGGACTGATTGATTTGATCTTCTTGCAGTCCAAAGGTCTCTCAAGAGTCTTCTCCAGCACCACAACTCGAAAGCATCTATTCTTTTGCGTTTGGCCTTCCTTATGGTCTAACTCTCAAAGCCATACTTTACAACTGGGAATACCGTCTCTTTGACTACATGGATTTTTGTTGGCAGGGTGATGTCTCTACTTTTTATTATACTGCCTAGGTTCACCATAGATGTCCTCCCAAGGAGCAGATGTCTTTTAATTTTACGGCTACAGTCACCATCTGCAGTGATCTTGGATCCCAGGAATGTGAAGTCTGTCACTACTTCCATGTCTTGTCACTACTGTCACCACTGACCACTATACAAAAACCCAAAATTTGCTTGCTTGCCTCCTTGCATTTCAAAGAACATGTAAAGAAAGGCACTGGTTACTTCATGTACCCAAATTATGTAGAAACTGAGTATATGAACATCTCAAGAACTTATCAATGAAAAAAAATCATTAATGCATTAGTCTTAGGAGTAAAAGTGGTTAGATACCTTCAGAAAATTTCCTCTTTTGTTTTGAATTGGTTTCCAGGGTAAAAAAAGCAAAGCAAAACATATTTTAAAAGTCAAAGTCCTTTCCCTCTGAATTATGGTTCTGTCACTTTTAAAGATGATGGAGCTGTCTCATCTTCATTTCTTACAAGCTGATCAGCAACTTCACAAGGCTTCCCTCCTGATTCCATAATTTGATACAAACTGAACAGCTGCCATCACAAAAGGTCAGTCACCCACTTACTTACCTACTTTCATTTGTATCTTGTCCTCTTCTGAAACAGCTCAGGGCATCATCCACAGTGTTTTCAGCTTGTGAAGTATTTTAGCTGGCAATACTGTGGTTTGTCAAATGTACTCAGTGAGTTTCATAGCTGAGCAGGGATTTTCAACCAGACCTCCCAATTCCAATTTAAACCATTTTAAAATTGTTACCTGCTGTTTAGGTTGGATAGAAGATAACAAAGTACTAAGAGGGACCTGTGAGTTCAGGGAAAGGACAATCACATGATAATGTATTGGTCTGTGTAGTAAGACCTCAGGATCAAGAAAGAGAAAGCTTCCTTCCTGGGACATTCTTGTAGACCTGTGCAGATCGTCTTAAATTGCTTCAGTGTCCTCACTGGCCCACCCCAGGTCTCCACACATAACTCAAGAATACTCCTTCTGCCTGTCTCTGGCACATTTTCATCCTGCCCTTCCTCCAAAAGGCTCAAGAAGGCATACATGGTTCTTCCCCATTTTATCCTCAGAATAACTGTGTCAAATAGGTTGATGTGGAATCTGATCCTTGGTGTTTCAAGACCTAATGCAACATATGTTAGGGTTGCCAGCCTTCAGGTAGAACCTGGAATTCTGCTGGAATTACACTTTATTTTCCGAATTACAGAGATCCATTCCCCTGGAAGAAAAGGCAACACTGGAGGGCAGACTCTGCGGTATACCATAAAGTCTTTGAGAAATTGAAGTCCTAGAGTGACATCACTTTCCCAAAAAGCTTCCTCTTTTCCCCAAACACTGTCTTCCTAAGACACAATCTCAAACCTCCAGGAATTTCCCAAAACAGAGTTAGCAATCCTAACCATACTGTCTCTCTATGTATGGTGGAAGCTGGGTTCAGGTAGCCGACTCAAGGTTGACTCAGCCTTCCACCCTTCTGAGATCAGTAAAATGAATACACAGCTTGCTGCGGGTAAAGTGTAAATGACTGGGGAAGGCAATGGCAAACCACCCCCTAACAAAATGTCTGCCAAGAAAATGCTATGATGTGACGTCACCCCATGGGTCGGTAATGATTCGGTGCTTGCCCAGGGGACTACCTTTACCCTACTTTTCTAACTATAATGTAGCGCTGTCCAATCTGTGCATGGAGATTGTGAGCAGGATCTGCAGATGTGAGCTTGAGTCCATGCATTTATATTACCTCTATCACACAGGGCTCTTTTTCCAGTAGAATCCAAGAAGAAGAAGATGAAGAAGAAGAAGATGATGATGATATTGGATTTATATCCCACCCTACACTCTGAATCACAATCTCCTTTACCTCCCCCCCCCCCCACAACAGACACCCTATGAGATAGGTGGGGCTGAGAGAGCTCTTACAGCAGCTGCCCTTTCAAGGACAACTCCTACGAGAGCTATGGCTGACCCACGACCATTCCAGCAACTACTAGTGGAGGAGTGGGGAATTAAACCCGGTTCTCCCAGATAAGAGTCTGCACACTTAACCACTACACCAAACTGGCTCTCATATGACACATTTAGTTATATGTTATGCAAATGTACTGTTGGGAACTGACGGTCAAGTCTATTAAAGGTTTATTGATTTAAGAATAAAAACATATTTTTATCATCTGTTACTTGATGATTTTTTTTTTAAAATTTGAGACTTATTTTGAAGAGTCCACAACAGTGGCCATTGAACTGACATGAAAGAACAAAGCTTCTATCTGATCCATTTACAGGTTTAAACAAACTTGTTTGTTCTGTAATCGCACTATCCTTCACTTTGAAATTGTGATAAATACTCCTTCGGAAGACATAGTGGGAGGGGGGGGAGAACCTAACATTGTGCAAAAGGCAAATGAACATGCAGGCAGAAAAAAAAAGAAATGAAAAATATAATGCAGCAAAAATAATTGGATGTATCTGGAATAGAGCTGAATAAATTAGACATAGATGTCATAATTTTTGACACAACTTTTTGACATGTACTATTGTGTTCTGCTGTTATTACTTTAATTTCTTAAATTATACTCTCACTGAATTTTCAGTCCTTGCAAATGACACAAATTGGGGACGCCAATGAATACCCCAGTCTTCATTCTGACATAATTAACAAACATGGTTTTCCATTAGGGAAATGAGCTTAGGAAAACCTTGGGCTTGTGCACTCTTTGACTCTCCTTTGTTACCCCTGACAGAATTAGCTATTTTTCTGGTTCTAAACTTTTGAAATAGCAAACTTTGGCTTGTAATCCTGGTTTGCAAACAACAAAACTAACCCCAGCTTCTGGATGCATCCAGTTTGGACATCCAAACAACTGTAGAATCTTTAGATCCAGTTGCCCTACAGGAGGAGAATGCAACCAGATCTCCCTCCACATGTGAAGTTCATGTAGTACAGGAGGTCTGTGATCCAGCAGCATCCTAGAATGCTGCCATTTGCACAAGTGGATAAAGATCCAAGAGAACTGTCTTGGGTTGGTAGGTGAGAATTGCTAGTAGAGAATCCCAGAGCACTGTCCTTCCCAAAATTGAAGCAATACTTTATTTACTTACTTACTTACTTACTTACTTACTACCAGGCTTCTCACTGAGACATAAGGCAGATTATAAAATATAAAAACAGTGCAATCTGACATCATAAGACATCCAGTAACGATGCAATAGGGCTAGGATCAGTAGACACAAGCTTTGATTAAAGGATGGATAGCATGTGAGCTTTCTGCTTCCTAAAGCTATCTTATTTGGGAACTTGCTATTCCAAGGCTGTGCTTATTTATGAGGTAAGTAGAATCACTTTTTCATAGATACCTGACTAGACAGACAACAAACAGATGGAGATGACCAACAAATATTTATTTAACAGAAAATAAAATATTCAACAGGATAAGGATCTTGTGTGGAAATGTTTCAGTATATAAAGTGAAGGGCTTCTCAACTTCATGACTGAAGCTTTCCCAAAAGAGAGAGTAACTGCTTTGTAGCTGAGCTTCAGTTAAGGTAAATAAACCCTGAGGGAATATTTGATTCCTCTGTTATCAGACAGGTAACCTCAGTGCACAAAGTTTCATTGGAGCCTATTTCCATAACCGACAGATTCATCTCCAGGTTCCGGGACCCTCTTTTAACACACAGAGCTCCTGACTACAGAAGTTGTACATGTGAGTTAGGAATGTCAGGTCCTTAACAGGATGCTTATTTGTCTCACTAAAACAGGCTTTCCCCCTAAGACTTTCTCAATCCCTAACTAAAAGCCAAATAAAAACCTGTCTAAGCTAGGGTTGCCAATCCCCAGGTGGAGGCAGGGGATCCCCTAGTTTGGAGAGCCTCCTCCCGCTTCAGTGTCATCAGAAAGCAGGGGGAGAGGAGGGAAATGTCTGCTGGGAACTTTATTATTCCCTATGGAGATTTATTCCCGTAGAAAATAATGGAGAATTGATCTGCGGGTATCTGGGACTCTGGGTGGGGGGGGGACTATTGTTTGAGGTCGAGGCACCAAAGTTTCAGTATAGCATCCAGTACCTTTCCCCAAAATACCCCCCTATGAGCCCTCAAAGAAGGTGCCCCTATCCTTCATTATTTCCTATGGAAGGATTTAAAAGATATGTGGCCCCTTTAAATGTGATAACCAGAACTCCCTTTGGGGTTCAATTATGCTTGTCACATTCTTGCTCCTGGCTCCATCCCAAAGTCTCCTGGCTCCACCCCCCAAAGTCCCCAGATATTTCTTAAATTGGACTTGGCAACCCTAGTCCAAGCAGAGCCCCAAATAGGAAAAAAGTTGTGCCACACCTTTCTTAAACTGAGGCAAGCTCATCCCCTTTAATCCAGTGGATTTCCATGGGTTCTGATTGACTGACAATCACTTGGATTTGTATGAGACCAAAATCACAAAGATTGGTTCAGAGTCCTGAGGAGAGGCAGGGCTTTGGGGAGATGATTCCCACAGCATCATTTATGAGCAAGTTTACCAGCAGACCAGTTTTTGGACAGTTTGCAAGCAATCAGTCAAAACTGTAGCATAAGATATATCAAGTATGGAAGAAATGTGAAGGGGGAAAAGAAAAGTAAAAACAGAAAACTTTATTATGAATTAGACAACAGATCATAATCATGGAAACTGAGATTCAACTAATAAGATCATGTTTAAGAAATCAGAGCCAAAACTGTAAATATTTTTAAAGTCCCAGGCTGAATGTCATTTCAGAGAGAGAAGTTATTCAACATACATGTTTATTCAAACAAAAATAATACATTTTTCCCCATCAAATTTGGTCCTTATATTAAAGAAGCAGGTATCACCAGAAATAAATAGAAACTGTAATAGTACGCTTCCCAAACAAAAATACACTTTTATTTTTAAATGATTAAAATGAATGAGTCAGAATCAATGGTTCCCTACTGCTAAGAGAATAACCACCTTCAAGTCTTTCTCCAGTGGAAGATTATTTACTTAATGGAAAGGAACTTTTGGATGTAACCCAATGTACTGACCTGGATTTAAACAAAGGCTTATATCTTTTCTATGTGAAATAAGTCCAGAAACTAAAATCTTCAGTCACTATGTATGTGTGTTAAGTACATATAACACACACACACACTTAAAAGATTGAACAAAATATAGGCTAGTATTTGTTAAAAAAGCATGATACACCATTCTAAACTCACTGACTTCTGTGAACTTAGGAAAGTGTAACTCTGGTTAGAACCAGGTAAGAAACTAGAACTGATTCCTCGCTGGCAGTTGCTCCACCCCTGGGCTTCTGCTTTCCCCTGGCTCATGCGATCAGTTCCCCACCAGTTGCTGCATGGGTGCATTTTGATCTGCGGCTCCCTCCAGTTTCCCTCGCAGCTTCCAGATATATAAAAAAACAAGAGCAGGAAGCTGCGAGGGAAATTGGAGGGAGCCATGGATCAAAATGCACCCACGCAGCAACTGGTGGAAAATTGATCGCTTGAGCTGGGGAAAGCAGAAGTCTGGGGGCAAAGCAACTCCTAGTGGGGAATCGGTATAGTGGTGTGATCTGAAGAACAAGACCCACTGGGACAAGCATCTTTTTAGTACTTTTTAGATCAAGTGGAAATATTAACTCCCCTGCTTTCTGTTCATAATATTAACAAATGTTTGCTACTGTACTACTCCAAAGGATAGGGATGAGAAGGACTTGAGACCAAGGACGTTTTCGCACTTACCTTAAGCCGGAGCAACGTCCCTCTTCACCGCGCAGTGTCTGCACGGTTTTCGCACTAATTGCTGCGGAGCACCTGGAAGAGCTGCAAAAGCCGCGGGACTTTGCGGCTCTTCCAGGTGCTCCGCAGCAATTAGTGCGAAAACCGTGCAGATGCTGCGCGGTGAAGAGGGACGTCGCTCCGGCTTAAGGTAAGTGCGAAAACGCCCCAAGAATTGAAAATGAGGGGGGGGCGGGAGGCAGAAAAAATTAGGTTGGAGGGAGAGAGAAATTGAATGAGCAAAGTATGGGAAAGAGGGAGGGGGGATTAAGGGAAAAGAAAGATTGTGTTGTCTTGCTGTAGCACCCGAACTAACGCTTTGCAAGATCCAGAACTGGCTGAGCTAAGTGCAAGACAAGCAAGAAAGGAAAGACTATTGGAGAAAATGACCTGCAGACTGTCTTGCACCAGAGCTAGCTTGGCTAATGGGTTTAGCATGATCTGTTAGGCAAGTCTGCTTCAGTCTTGGAGGAAAACAAGTCTAGCTGATAGTAGAGTGCCCTTTACCATGCTCAACCTGCAGCCAAATCTGCATTTTAAAAATAAATGGAAAGGCATTCAGCTGACTGCAGCAGAACACTGACTTAAAGGGCCCTCCAAACAAACTGACTTGCCCCCCCCCATTTTGTCCCCCCCCAGTCCTTTGTTGATGGCCTTAAAGTGGATGCCAATAAAGAAGCCTACAGAAGCTTTCACTTTGCCAATGAGAATTAGTTCAATAGTATTTATATTGTAGGTCTGGTTTCTGAAAGTAAAAAAGTTTTCACAGAGTATTGCACACCATGTAATGTGATTATTTCCTCCCAGTGGATCTTCTTTGCTTAAAAAAAAATCCCTACCTGCATCTGTGTCTTCATAGAGTTGGAAGTCCAACCCCCTGCACAATGCAGGAAATTCACATATACCTCCCCTAAGTTCCCAGGACTCCTGTCAGGTGGCCATCTAGCCTTTGTTTAAAAACCTCCAAGGAAGGAGAGCCCACCATCTCCCGAGGAAACCTGTTCCACTGAGGAACCGTTCTAACAGTCAGGAAGTTCTTCCTAATGTTGAGCCGGAAACTCTTTTGATTTAATTTCAACCCATTGGTTCTGGTCCTACCTTCTGGGGCCACAGAAAACAATTCCACACCATCCTCTATATGACAGTCCTTCAGGTACTTGAAGATGGTGATCATCTCACCTCTCAGCCACCTCCTTTCGAGGCTAAACATCCCCAGCTCCTTCAATCTTTCTTCATAGGACTTGGTCCCCAGACCCCTCACCATCTTTGTTGTCCCCCTCTCTGGACCCATTCCAGCTTATCTATATCCTTCTTAAAACGTGGTGCCCAAAACTGAACACAATACTCCAGGTGAGTTCTTACCAGAGCAGAATAAAGCGATACCGTCACTTCATGTGATCTGGACACTATACTTCTATTAACACTGTCCAAAATTGCATTTGCCTTTTTAGCCACCACATCACACTGTTGACTCATGTTCTTCATCTATGGGTGTTTGGCTACTAGAGCAGAGGTCCATCAGTGGCTATTAGCCATAGCGTATTCTTGGAATTCTCTGGGGCAGTGATGCTCTGTATTCTTGGTGCTGCGGGGGGGGGGGGCACAGTGGGAGGGCTTGTAGTTCTTTTTCCCACTGATGGATCTCCTGATGGTACCTGGGGGTTTTTGGCCACTGTGTGACACAGAGTGTTGGACGGGATGGGCCATTGGCCTGATCCAACATGGCTTCTCTTATGATCTTATGTTCTTAGGGTTAAAGGGTGATCCTAATCTAATGCAATCCTAAAAATACTACAGTGGATTTATAAGGGTATAACTCTGCTAGGGATGTGCCTCTTGCTCTTTATCTTTCGTTGGCAGCTACTTGACATTCTGCTAGTCATTGCTTAATATCACTGTTAGGGATACATTTATGTTACCTAAACCTAGTGCTTTTTTGTTGCTGGAGCATGGTGAGTGTGCCCCAATATTCTGCTGGAAAAGTGCAAGTGATAACTGTTGTGTGCCTTCTAGGAAATTGGCACCACTCCAGATTAATGGTGTTGAGATAGCAGTAACAGCTGTAGTAACTGATTATGAAACTCGGTATACCTTCTCCTGTGTTCAGCATTCATCTTCAGCATCCTATGACATGCCACCTCTCTCTCCTTGCTTGGCATTTGTATCTCCTCATGGTTGTCCTCCACTGTTCTTTTCCTGCCTTTGTTGGTTGCATCAGTGAAGAACAGTGTGTGATTTTTTTTTAAAAAAAAAACAACCCCTGTATGATGATTGTAATGTGGCAATAGTATCACAGAAGAGTAAGTTGGATCCAGCTAGCTTTTTTGGACACTTGACTCCCCTCTCCTATATGTCTTTAGTGAGACTATGCAGATTCCACAATCCATGGTGAGAAAAACTGTTGTCAGGTTTCAGCCAATTTATGGCAGGAAAGGAAAGGTCCCCTGTGCAAGCACCAGTCGTTTCTGACTCTGGGGTGACGTTGCTTTCACAATGTTTTCATGGCAGACTTTTAATGGGGTGGTTTGCCATTGCCTTCCCCAGTCATTTACACTCCCCCCCCCCGCAAGCTGGGTACTCATTTTACCTGCCTCGGAAGGATGGAAGACTAAGTCAACCTGAGCCGGCTACCTGAAACCAGCTTCCGCTGGGATCGAACTTAGGTCATGAGCTTAGG
Organism: Heteronotia binoei; assembly: GCF_032191835.1. Taxonomy (NCBI): domain Eukaryota; kingdom Metazoa; phylum Chordata; class Lepidosauria; order Squamata; family Gekkonidae; genus Heteronotia; species Heteronotia binoei. The sequence continues at coordinate 28,616,590 of NC_083238.1, forward strand.
ACTGCAGTACTGCAGCTTTAACACTGCACCACGGGACTCCTAAATTTTAAAGGTAGTCCCCTGTACAAGCACCAGTCATTTCTGACTCTGGAGTGACGTTGCTTTCACAATGTTTTCACGGCAGACTTTTTACGGGGTGGTTTGCCATTGCCTTCCCCAGTCATCTGCACTTTCCCCCCAGCAAGCTGGGTACTCATTTTACCTGCCTTGGAAGGATGGAAGGCTGAGTCAACCTGGAGACGGCTACCTGAACCCAGCTTCCACCAGGATCGAACTCAGGTCATGAGCAGAGCTTAGGACTGCAGTACTGCAGCTTTACCACTCTGCACCACAGGGCTCTTAACTTATGGCAACCCTAGAGCATTTTCAAGCAAAGAGATGTTCAGAGATGGTTTGTCACTGCCTGCCTCTGAACAGCAGCCCTGGACTTCCTTGGTGCTTAGTTTCTGAGATCTGATAAGACATATAGCCTTTTCATGGTCAAAAGAGACTTCCTTTTTCACCTACAGAAAAGCTGGTTGGATCTGGTGATATTTATGTCTTGTCCGATGCCCTGCTTGTTGCACCCAAATTGTCTCATTTGTCTCTGATACACAGATGACTGGTGCTAACACTCAGGAAATCCTGTATTTTGTTGGCCTTTCTCATCAGCGAAGAGTTAATTTTGACATCCATCACTGTTAAAAAAAAAAACCCCAAAAAACAAACCACACATTTCAGGACATGAATATGTAACATCTGTGCAGGATCTTTCCACCTGCTGTGCTTAATTTCAAAATGAGTGTTGTCATTAGTGCAAAATGATTTGCTCTTTCGGAAAAGTACAGTCAAAACAAAGGGTTTCAGACTGGTTCCCTGATATCAGGGCTCAATCAAAAGTTGTGGCTGTTGCCTCCAGCTGAAGAGCACACACCTGCTCAGGATCTCTCCTCTCCAGCTTCCTTCCAGATGTTAAAAGCTGGCTGACCAACAGTAGGCATGCTATGGCCCTCTTGGGAATTAGAATCTCCCTTTGTATCCTTATCCTTTTCCAGTACATTTCCCTCAAAGCAAGTGAACTAAAACCAGTAAGTAGCAGGTGGACTCCATTGCCAAAAAGCAGATATACTTCTCTCCTCTGGTTCCTTTGCTGTCTGAAGTTTTTTGTGGGGGGTGACAGATGGCTTCTTCAAACTAATCGGCGATAACATCGGGGTTTTTTGGTGTAGTACATGTATTTCTAGGCAAATCATGAACTGTTTTCATTTAATATTCTCACTGTGAAAAGCTGGGCACTTTAATGGAATGTGGCGTGCTCTAAGGAAATGTGTCACAGTCCCCAAATTACATTAAAGAAGTGATTAATCACAGTGCTCTGTGAGGAGTAATGCAAAAAAGACAACAGTCACTTGCTGGTTTGGAATCAGGAGTTGTGAGCTCTGTGAAATGTTTGTGGTGACATGGGCCACAAGGGTGGGGGGGAGAGATGTCTTTCTTTCTGAAACACAATTAGCAGGAAGAGATTTAAGACTCTGACCCTGCAGTTTGTTTGTGCTATGTGTTGAGAGTAACTCATGTGCTACTCTGCACTTCTCAGTAGAAGTCAGTGTTCCAGAATTAGAACTGGAGTGCTGGGGGGAGTGAATGAAGTGTGCCTCAAAAGGGGCACAGACTTGTCAGGGGCAGGGGGTCCTCTTTTCCCACGCCTCTCCCTCTGGTGCCAGTAAGCTGGCCAGCAGGGGACCAACTGGCAGCGAAAGGAGGCTTCTACTATAGAGTATTTGCTCAACTACCAGAGCATCCCTGTGTCACAGCGATATGATGATGTCACTTCTGATGTGTACTGGAAGTGATGTCATTGTGCTTCCAGACACATCAATCTAGCTCTGTCTTTGCTCTTGAAAGTCCCACCTCCATCCCCCTCTAGTTGCCTGGGAATACCTTAGAGGGCACTTTTCAGCGTAGCCCACTGAGATTGTTCTTAATGTATTATCTGAAATAAGTTATTATTTTACATACCATACCAAACCTTTAATGGCATAATAGATTCAGATAAAAATACACAGAATATAAAAATTTAAACATTGGAGATAAAATCAAAATAAAACCGAGCTTACAGATACATTCAAACATGCTCAGAATTAAATTTAAGGATGTCAGCCAGAAATTTTGCCACAGCCTCACTAACCACCCCCTCAGTATCACTCAATAAATAATAACAGGGTGGCAGAATAGACAAATCTGGAGAAAAAGAAAGCTTGCCAAATAAATCTTTACGGAGGTTATGGTAAAAAGAACAATCAAGCAATATATGCTGGATTGAGTCAGGGGTATTCGCTCCACAGGAGCAAAGTCTGTCGGCTAAAGGGACTCGCTGATATCTCCCTTGTAAAACTTTGGAGGGAAACGCGTTTAGTCTGGCCAACATAAATGCCCTGCGATGACTTGGAGTGGTTAGGTCTGATAGATAATTGGGCATTTTGCCACAAAAAGCATAAAGACCTAAGGAAGCTGGAGAGCAAGTATAAGGGAGAGTTGGCCGTAATTTCGTTTCCTCCAATTCCCACAGTCTCAGTTTAATACATCTGAAGATATATGACTCTTCAGAGGTAGAAAAATCATCTACCTCTAACCCCAATTGATTGAGTTTAGACAGAAGCACTGCTGTCCAGGACGAAATATATGGGTCTCTTTTCATACAATCAAGAAGGCTGTTGGGATCTGTTCTAAAATGAATTTTGAGCCAGAATTTAAACACTGCAATCCAGGCTTTTGTCTCCACCAAAGACTGACCCACTTCAGAGCAGAGAGCAAAGTAGGACACACATTTTGGCAAACCAAGAATTTGTCTAAAGAATGAGGCTTGAATGCCCTCCACTTTCCTGGTAAAAGCTGAGATCCATATAGGGATACCATAGAGGATTTGGGCAAGCGTTTTGGCTTTGAATACTTTAATAGCTGCTGGAACTAATTGGTTGCCCCTTGCAAAGAAAAACTGTTTAATTTGAGCAGCTGAACACTTAGCCAAGTTGATGGTGTTGTTACGATGTGAAACCCAGCTTAACTTGTGGTTAAAAGTGATCCCCAAGTATTTAAAATTTTTTGTTTGCTCGATTGTTGAATTGCCAATAAACCATCTCTGTGGGCCCCAGCAATTTGAAAAGACAACTACTTTAGATTTGGTATAATTGATAGTAAGTGAATTACAATTACAGTAGTCATAAAAGGCGTTCAAATACCTTTGCAGGCCCACTCTTGTACAAGAGAGGATGGTAGTGTCATCGGCATAAAGTATTATTTTACATATAAATTGTAGTTCTCATTTTTATTTTCCAATACAGGTCCATCAACATGCCGCCAAATCCTCTTTAATACTGAGTAAGACAGACAGAGTGGAGAATGGCAGAGAATGAAGAACTGTTGTCAGTATGGGTGTGACGATGGCGAAGCAATACACAAGATTTGCAAATCGTAAAACAGAAACGGAGCTTTTTGAAAATTTCGGTAAGTTGTTTTGAATTTTTTTTTTTAATATCTAATTTGTCCAACAACAAGGTAACATACTTTAGGTGTCACCAATATTATATTTTATATTTATCAACATAAGCAACAAGATGAACATTTAGTCATTATATGCACAGCTATATTCCACGTATAGTTTCTTGTGTATTTTCAATACTTCATTTTGGCTTTTTTTGGTGTGTTAATTACCTCTTGACAAATTCTCCTGATCTCTTAAACCTGGTGTGTAGCAATACTGCTGCTTCCTAGACTTGAAATAGAATTGTGAATATTTATCCACAAAGTTATGGCAGATGCTTCAGAAATCAGCAGTGTATAGAGAGCGGGGAGGGCAAAGCCTCTAGATCTCCAATTCACTGATTCACATTGACCAAACAAGCTTGCACCTGTCCAGCTTTTGACTTTTTATGGCAGTGACTTGCAGAGTCACATATGAAGTCTGTTTGCCTAACCAGTGCATCAGTATTCATGGTTATTAATTAGGGCTACCAGCAACCTCTGAGAGAAGCTGAGGGTGGGGCATAGCATGCTGACCAATGCTCAAACATCATCTCTGGCAAAAGAAAAAAGAAAAGAAAAAGGAAGTGATGTATTAGACACTCTAGAGTTTACAAAATCTCGATGGCTTTACTGTAGATTTTTTAATAAATTCTAAGCACCCACTATGTGAACTTTACTTTCACACCACACCCCATTTCATCCCACTAGCACCTGAGGCAGTGAGATGCTGGAAGGTCATCTACTGTAGCAAGAGGCCTGGCACCCTGATATTAATAAACTGTCCACTAAATACTGCATGCTAATCTGTAGAATACATCCGCCAGTGTTCCATATACTTAAAAATGCACTGTTTTCTATTGATAATGTTAGGTGTTTCTATTGATGATGTGTGGGGGGGGGGTTTCTATTGATAAAGTTGCGAAGAGGGCCCCAAGCCAATTTTTTTCCCAGTTGGGTCCCAAATTACTTCTCTGCAACCCTGCCAGGATTGTGCGTATGAAGGAATCAAAGAAAACAGGACAAATGGTGACCTTTGGGGGTGGAGAAATACTTCATATGTGTGTTTAGGAATGATTTGGAATTGCGCCATGAGGAAGGAGCTTCCACTTTGCTGCAGGAAACTGTGAACCGTTTTTGAGAGCTAATAGCAGCTACTAAACACTGTTCAGATGTCTGAGAAGGATTAGTTTTTCACAAGGCAATGCAGGACTTTGCTTTTCAGACTTGCCCCTGGGTGGTTTTCTGTTGAATGCTTTCTCATGTGGGTCATTGCTAGAAGAATGGGGGGAGGGGAGCAGAACCCTTCTGAAATCAGATCCTTAGCTGTGCTAGAAAAAGCCAGTGCATTGTAAAGGACAGCAGAATTCCACACTTCTAAGTTCTTAGAAGCCTGTAACCCTGCTTAGAATTAATCTGTACATCAACTGCTCTTTCAAGGACTGGACCTAAGAAACTCAAGCCATAGACCGGGTTCTGGACAGTAAAGGAGCCATTGGGTATCTTCTCAACTTCAGCACTGTCTTAGAAATTTATTTTCTTTCATCAGGGATATGCCTTTAGTGTAAGTAACAAGAGATTAGTCTGAAAAAATGAAGTTAAATGTCCAGAGGCATTGTTTCAGCTGGAAATGAGGAAGGACAGTGAAGTTAGGGCAAGGGAATGGAAGGTTAGGAGACGAAGGACTCTGAAGGCGAAGAAAGAGCTGTAGTTCCATGTAAGTGTCGTGGCATGCATGAACTTTACATAAATAGAGTTATCAACCTCCAGATGGGATCAGGAGATTGCCCGTTATTCGGGGCTTTTTTTGTAGCAGGAACTCCTTTGCATATTAGGCCACACACACCCTAATATAGGCAATCCTCCTGAAACTTACAATAGACCCTGTACTAAGAGCCCTGTGAGCTCTTGGGGAATTGGCTATGTCAAGGGTGTGTGGCTTAATATGCAAAGGAGTTCCTGCTACAAAAAAGCCCTGCTGCTATTAGTTTATCTCCTTGGAGAAAATGTCAGCTTTGGAGTGTGGACTCTATGGCATTACACCCTGCTGAGGTCCTTCCCCAAACTTCACCCTCCCCAAGTTCTACCCCAAAAATCTCCAGGTATTTCCCAACCCAGATATAAAGGAGATGATTTGAGTTGTTTAGAGTGCATGAGACCTTCAGTACAGGTGGAGGAGCAGACATTGCGGATAGGAGTGTAATGTGAATTAAGGGTGGAAAGACATGCTTAGTTGTACCCAACAACTGGCAACCTTCCACTCATTTGCCTCCTACTTAGAATTCAGAAGTAGGCCTCGGCAAGGATGCCTGCAGAGTACGAAAAGCGGAAGTCATCGCTCAGTTAGGAAAGTCAGAAATCATCAGCAACAAACTGCACGGAGCTGCGGCTGATCCCATTTACCATCTGGCATGATATTACTTATTATTTCCTCTGGGAATGTGCTAAAGATGAAAAGAGAAGTGAACATTTGCAAAGTGTACAGAATAATCATTCGAAGTTGCATCCTTGTTGATAATATCAATGAGATATATAATTGAGATATGAGCAGGGTGGGGCAGTGAAATGCTAAATATCGCAGAATGCTGGTGTGCTACTTTCAAGACTCAGCACTGAACAGACAAATGTAATCCTATTAGGGACATCAGAACAGGAAGAAAACTCCAACTGTTTTATTTAAAAGCCCCCTCAGACAAATCAAAAGTAATCAAAGCCGAAAAATCCCAGGCTTTTCAACAATTGCAACACAACTGTGCATCAGATTTTCTAGGGTAATCTCCCAAAAATGTTAATCCAATAATCTTCCAAAGGAGATTCTCCATATGCATAGCTATACCAAATACATCTACAGGCTGCATGGAATTAATTTTAACCAAAAGAAAAATTCATTTACTAAAAGGGATTAAAGGAAATGATTCTTAAATTATTTCAAAACAAGAACTTAGTGAGGGAGGGGGCAGAACAGGTTCTTTCTCGCCCTTATTCCCCCCCCTCAAAACTGTCAGGTTAAATCCAGTATGAAAATTTTGCAAATCTAATTAAAATTTGCATATGGCTTTTAGATGAAACAGTTGTATTAAAGTTAACTACCATTGAGCAATGTGAGTATATATTTGCCATAGTTTTGCCCAGGGGTTTTTTTGAGCAGGAATGCACAGGAACGCAGTTCCAGCTAGCTGGGTGTCGCCTGATATGCAAATGAGTTCCTGCTGGGCTTTTTCTACATAAAAAAGCCTTGGTGTTGTCTGGGCATTTCTCCTGGTGTACCATCAATGTGTACTTAGCAGTTGTGCCTTTAAAAACCAGTGTTTTCCCACCAGCAACTTTATTTCATTTTATTATTATTTCCAATTCTATCCTTATCAACTTCGCTGCCTTCCACAGCTGTGATAAGAAAACATAGCACACCTGCCAGAACCTGAATTCTGAGCATGCTATTGGTCCAGAGCTCTGTGATAGGCACAAGCAGACTTGTCTGTTCAGTCTCTCCCAGGCCCAGCTCCATAAACAGTTCTAGCCTGGTAAGTATACATAGATTGAGACCCCAGCTATTAGCATCTAGCCAGTGTGGTGTGATGGTTAAAATGTCAGAGTAGAATCTAGGAGTTCCAGTTCCCATGCTGCCATGGAAGCTTGCTGAGAGGCCTTGGGCCAATTGTACACTCAGCCTAATTTACCTCACAGTAGAACAAAGTTTGAGCCCGGTGGCACCTTTAAGACCAACAGAGTTTCATTCAAGTTTTATTTATTTGCTTTATGTGCAAGAAAACTTCTTCAGAATAAAACTTTCTTGGTCTTAAAGGTGCCACCGGGCTCAAACTTTGTTCTGCTGCTTCAGACCAACACAGCTGCTCACCTGGATCTTACCTCACAGTGTGTTTGTGAAAAGAAAAGGGAATGATCCATAAACCGCTTTGGGAGAAAGGCATTGTGGGAGAAAGGCAGGGTATAAATGAAGTAAATGAAGTAGAGATGTGAAGGCCTGGCAGCAGAATATGGACTATTTTAGTCCTTTAAATCATTTATTAGCCACCTTTCTACCCTACAAGAATGCAAGGCAGCCTACAACATAAACAACAATAAAATACATAAAATATGTGAGTCCACTCATTTAAAATCAATATTTTAAAATTGCCAGTAGGCAAAAGAACTAAAATTAATTGAATGCCATCATGGGTAAAATTATCTTTAGCTGCCTCCTGAATTTTGGGAGGATGGGGGTGGTCCCCCCTGCCCTCAAGGATATCCTCACCACACACAATTTTTTCCAACTGGATAACTGGGAAATCTGGAGAAGCACTGAAAAAAATACCTTAGAGGTGACATTTTACTCATTCAATATATGTAGCACAACTATTTTATATGAGACGATCTACAGCATCAAATAATTCCTGTGTCTACCATAAATACACACAACACATTTTCAAGTTATATGTTTATGAAAGGAAATAACTTATCAATAATTAATGTGCTATAATGTATTTGATTATATTACATTGCTGAAGAGTTCAGTGCTATAAAGTTTACTTCACCATCCAAGTATGCTGCTTGTCATGTCATGGAAATGTATAGAAACAAACTGAAAATAAACACAGAAACATTAAAGAATTTTAACAAAGTTTTAAATGTGGTTTTCCCCCTAAGTGACTACAATAAACGTATCTACTGAATACAAACTATAGAAAAATATTCATGTAGTAATCAGCACCTTGAATAGGCTTCCCAAATCCCCCGCCTGGGCGCCTCCTCCCCCCGCTTGCCAAAAATCTGGAAAGCGGGGGGGGGGGCAATAGCGGCCCTTCCCAACCAGCCCCGATCCCAGCAGCTTCTCCTCACCCCTTCCCTTCCCACTGTGTGTGGGCAAACAACAGCTCTACGATCTCCAAAATCAAATATTAAACTATGATCAGTCACAAAAGCTGTCTCTTTTCCCTTCAGCCATACAATCTAAGCCCGCTCTTGAATATGGCACCTAACCCCGGGCACGCGGGAAAACCGCAGCATCAAAATAATCGCGACCGATAGCTAGCTGCCTTCTTTTCTTGCATTGGTTCTGCTCTCTCCTGGCCTATGGCATCTCTCTACACCTACAGTCCAAAACTCCTGCCACTCAGCCGAGGAAGACACCTCTGTTCATTCAGTGCCACAGCCGGAGGACCCACACCATATGCTGTGTTTCTTCCCCCAATTTCCCCAGTTGGCACAAGTGCTCAGTTCTGTGATTGGCGGGGGCTTCAAAAAGCGGGCTCTGCTGGGCTTGCTCCTTCTTACCAGGAAACCAGCCGGGTTGGGAAGAACTGGTGTAGCTGAGATAAGTGCTGAAGGGGGGGAGGGGCTCTCGCTGGAGCTGTCAGTCAAGATGAGGGGGTGGGTGGCGGGGGGGGGGGCTCTAGCTAGTGCTGCCGGCTGAAGAGAAGTCCCATGGGTAAGATGAGTGCAGTTGGTGTGGGTGCGGGCTGGAAGGCCCTCCCCTGCCTGCAAGGAAGAGCTCCCATAGCTGAGACAAGGGGAGTGGGGAGGTGGGGAACCGGGAGGTGGGCAGGCAGACTCTTGTCGATGCCATCAGCTGGGAAGAGCTCAGGACTCGCTCTCCTGCTGCACTAACAGGGCGGGCTTCCCTTTGCTATCAGGGGAAGATATGCTAAGGCATGGTGCGGTTCTTTTGCTGGCAGGCAGCTTAGTTCGGGAACTGGAAGGGGAGCTGAACCTGCGACCATGCTCTGTGGAATGTGTGCATGCCTGCACTTTGCATCGGAGGCCCTGGCCGAAGCTGCACTTTAGTTCTGGGGAGAGGATACTGGCATGGGTCCACCTACCGCAGCTGGCCCCTCCATTCGCCCAGAAAACTGTCTGTTGCTTGCCTGTGTGGGAGGAGAAAGCAAGAGGAGGCAGCTGGTGCCGGTGACTGAGCCTGCAATAGTTTAACCAAGTTGCTGGAGAGGGAGCAAAGGCAGCTCTAGGGCATGGCCCGGGAGATGGAAGAGCGGGGGGGGGGGGGAGGAACAGCCTGTGAAGAGTGGTGCAACTCTTGTCCCTGTTGCCCCAACATACTCAGGAAACCAGCAGTTAGGAAAGCCAGGCATCGGTCTTCTCTTAAATAAAACTTCGTTGATCTTAAAGCTGATGCTGGACTTTGTTCTCGTCAGTTTGCTACTTGACAGTATTTCTCTCTCCTCGAGCGAAAGTTGGAGCGGGGGAGGGAATGCCTGGGTGTCCCTTTCACAAAATGCAAACTGTATGTTGTAATGGATGGGAAGGGACAAGCTTTTATCATTGTAATTTGTTTAATGAGGGTGTCGGTAAGGCGATATCGGGATGGAATATCGTTTGTTAAAAGCATGGGGTAGCTGCAAGTATCGAGGTGCTGGGCTGGAACCTAATGAATCTCCAAGAAAATGATGGCGCTCTACTTGCCAAGCCAGGCACCAGATCTCCCATGCTTCCAAAAAATCACAGCAATTTGTCTTGTCTGCTATTTGATGGTATTTCTCTCTCCACCCTGATTACAGGCGTTGGAGTGGGAAAAGAAATGCCAGGGTGACCCTTTTCACAAATGCAAGCTGTATTTCATACTGGGGTGGGAAGGAACAAGCTATGAATTATGCATGGTGTGTGATAGGGATGCCAGCCTCCAGGTGGGGCATTGGGCATCCCTCAGAATTACAGCTCATCTCCAGATTCCCCTGGGGAAAACTGATGCTTGGATCCCACTGAGGTTCCTGTCTTCCTTAGACTCCATCCTTAAATCTCCAGGAGTTTCTCAGCTTGGATCTGACAACCTCCCCCCGCCTTCCCCTCCTAGTGTTCAGGGAGGACCTGGCAACCCTATGTGTGAGCTGAGTGGAATGAGTCTCCTGGTGTTCTCTATTGCTGCTTTAAATCAAACTTCGTTTTGCTTGGATTATTTTCTGCTTAAAATTGAACTGCTTAAAAACCTAGAGGGCTTTGTTCAGGTTCTTTATTCATTTATTTTGGGTACAAGTTAGCATATATTTTGCTATTGGTCTGTATACCCCCTCCCCCAATCACCAGCAGAATACAGCATTCTTGGTGCTTTAGACAAAGTTTTCTTGTGGTCATGCATGATTTTGGAAGTTTGTCATTGTACAGGAGTTGTTTTGTTGTAAAAAGAAGATGTGGTTTTTTGGTGCAGTGTGCTGGAAGTGACATCATTAGAAGTGGACTTGGGAAGTGACATCACTTGACCTTTGACCTGGGAGTGCCATCACAGGATGTGACATCACAAAAGTGATGTCACATCCTTGCTCCTGGCTCCACCCCCAAAGTCTCCTGACTCCACCCCCAAAGTCCCCAGATATTTCCTGAGTGAGACTTGGCAACCCTAACCTTGAATCAACAAAAAATGTTATGCTGTTATCAATCTAAGAAGTTTCTTGAACCTCTGGTTGTAGCAGGTTACCAGATTAGTGCCAACATCAGTAGATTACTGTATATATCTTTGGAGATGTCTTTCAGTGATATTTTATAGATATTCTACTTTGGGTTTTTACCCAATTGCTCTTTAATGACCTAAAATTCTTGAACATGCCAAAGAAGTCTGCAGTTCTGAAATGAGTGGAATAGAATCTGGACACCTCGTCACAGCAGTATTTACCACCTATAGCAGGGGTGTAAAACTCATTTTTTTTAATGAGGGCTGGATCTGATATAATTGAGACCTTGTCTCAAAACATGTAAGACCAGATTTTTTTCGGGAGCGGGGGGAGAGGAGGTTTTCTTCCTGCTTTTGCAGCAGAGGCTGCAAAAGCTGGAGGGAAACCAAGCCAGGCCAGTTGGAAAGGCACACGGGGGTGGGGGAAATCTTTGTCCTGTTTTTGCAGTCTCAAAACACATTGAAAACACATCAGCCAGTATCATAATGCCCCTGTATAACTCTATGATGTGGTCTCATTTGGAATACTGTGTACATTTCTTCTTATTGCACCTCAAAAAAGAAATAGCATTGAAAAAAAGCAGAAAAAGGCAACTAAAACAATTAAGAGAATGGAACCACCTTCCCTATGAAGAGGGTTAGGGCTCTTTAGCTTGGAGAAACAATGACTGAGGGGTGACATGATAGAGGTTTACAAAATTATATGTGGGATAGAGAAGGCACAGAAAGAAGGCACCTTCTCATAGTACAAATAGTTGGGGGCACTCCATGAAACTAATGAGCAGTAGACTTAGAACAGATAAACGGAAGTACTTCTTCACTCAAAGAGTGAATGCACTGCTGCAAGAAGTGGTGGCAGCTACAGGCACAGACAGATTCAAGAGGGGATTGGATAAACATATGGAGATCCATCAGAGGCTATTAGTCACAAAGTACAGATGGAACACTACGTATGGGGGAGTGATGCTCTCTTGGTGTTTTGGGGGGCAATCTACCTTGCAGGGTGGTTTTTGAGGCTAAAATGAAGGAGAATAAGATGCTGAATATTTGAGGGACAGAAAACAATGTAAAATAAGATTTAAATCTGGAAGGAGGAAGTGACTTCACAGAAAGGACCAGGGAAGAAAGCATGTATTTCTAAGGGAGAAAGGTAATATAGGTTGGTGTGTTTAAATCCGAACTTTGAAAGAAGTTACTTTAAAGGAAAAGGTGGGTTTGATGGAGTGCCCAGAAAGTGACCTCACAGGTGGGGGTAGGGTTTGATGCAGTGTGCTGGAAGTGACATCATCTGAAGGGGTGGAGCTGGGGAAGTGACATCACTTGACCTTTGACCAGGAAGTGACATCACAGGATATGACATCACAAAAACTCTCCTGGCTCCACCCCCAAAGTCCCCAGATATTTCTTGAGTCGGACTTGGCAACCCTAAGCGGATCCCCCGGTTTGGAGGCCCTCCTCCCACTTCAGGGTCGTCAGAAAACGGGGGGAGGGGAGGGAAGTGTCTTTTATTCCCTAGGGAGATTTATTCTCATAGAAAATCATGGAGAATTGATCTGCGGGTATCTGGGGCTCTGGGGGGGGCTGTTTTTTGGGGTAGAGGCACCAAATTTTCAGTATAGCATCTAGTGCCTCTCCCCAAAATACCTCCCAAGTTTCAAAAAGATTGGACCAGGGGGTCCAATTCTATGAGCCCCAAAAGAAGGTGCCCCTATCCTTCATTATTTCCTATGGAAGGAAGGCATTGAAAAGGTGTGCAGTAGCTTTAAATGTGATGGCCAGAACTCCCTTTGGAGTTCAGTTATGCTTGTCACAGCCTTGATCTTGGCTCCACCCCTAATGTCTCCTGACTCCACCCCAAAGTCTCCTGGCTCCACCCCAAAGTCCCCAGATATTTCTTGAATTGGGCTTGGCAACCCTACTCCCAGATAGCCCAGGAGGTGTGGGCAGGAGACCTTCCTCATGTTTCTGCAGTCACGGGGAGGATCTTCTTTGTGCCTTTGCAGTTGTGGCTGCAGAATCCCGAGGAAAGCCCAGCCAACCCGCACGTCTCAGACAATCAGAGAGGCATGACAGGAGGGAGGTCAGTTGCTTATGGGACAGATCCAAGACCTGCAGGGGCCGAATCCGTCCCGCAGACTGCCAGTTCAACACCCCTGCCCTAGATTTTTGTTTGTCATGTCATGGCTGTAAGAGACTTTCCCCGCTACTACTGTTTCTGTCCAAGTAATATACTTCCTCTTGTTCAGCACAGAATTTATTTTTGACTTTATTTTTTTCCTGTGTCTCAGATGGCAAAAATTATTATCAGTGTGCTGAGTTAGTACAGGGTATGTGCAACAATTTGCAACCGTCTTTCAAGTACCGGGTATATTTGTAAATTTGTTTGTCGGTAACCAAGACATTATATTTTTCAATCCCATAAATATGCCAAGTAGCATAATTTTTTTCGTAGTGAATTTTGCAATATTGTTATAACCCTGCTCCTTCTCAGAACAGTTTTAAGGAAATAAAACAGAGATATTAAAGTTTTACATTCGCCAGAGAAAAACTGGAATGGCATCCCACCCTATCCATCCCACCTAAGTGCAAGGATATATAGATGTCCAACTGAGTTAAGATTGGTGATCATCCCCACTTCACCATGAAACTCACTGGATGACTTTGGGCCAGTCAACTCTCACAGCCTGATCTCTCTCTTAGCATTATTGTAAGAATATGGTGGGGAAGAGAAAATGATGTACACTGCCCCCAACACCCTGAAGAAAAGGTGGGATAAAAATGTTTGAAAGAGAGAAATCTTCTAACAGAACCAAAGTCAGAACACACCTGTCTCGCAAAAAAAAAAAATGCCAAGTTGTTTTGACATTTAGCAAATGTCAACAATTACATTTAAAGGGCCTTACTGTAAGAAATTAAATTCCAGTGATTACCATCATCTAATTCCATAATTGGAGGAAGTTTTGCTGCTAGGCAACCCGACCTGTCTGCCTTGGACAGCACTTCTGTTGCAAATGGGAGAGAATTTCCAATTCCTCACACCCTCAGGAGTAGAAAAAGGGAAGGGATAACCAAACAATGAGGAAGGAATTCCACTGGCAGCAGGTGTTAGGGAAAGGCCTGCAGGCCTATGTTCAGGTCTCAGGTGCATCAGAGTGAGGATCATAGGTTCAAAAGGGACAGTGTCCCAGCAAGGATCTGCTGCTGAGGGAGAAATGGTGATGCTGTTTTCATTCTTTGACTGGATAAGGCTAGCCAATGGTTTAGGAATATAGTTCTTGTTTAGGATGTCAGAGGTCCTGGGTTCAAATACCAAACAAGCCTTCCATAGCTAGATAGAGAGAGTTGACTTTTTTCTGGAAGGTTGTGGAGGGCACTTATTTTACATTTAACTCTTGATTTCTCTAATTAAAATATCTCAGGTGCCAAAGAGTACTACTATGATAATGATGTCATAATTCATAGGCATGATCCCATCAAATACCTCCATCTCTGTGCTACAGGCTGCAGAATCCATGGAAAGTCCTTATATCAAGGCTATACGTGTGCTGTTGTGTCTGTAGCAGGTATCATGAAGAAAAGGTGAAGAATAAGGGTTGAGATGGTACTGGGTCAAACAGTAGCCATGGCTTTAGCATATAAAGCTCCCCAAAATTTGGGGAAGCCCAAAGACTCCTGAGTACTGCTGGCTGCTCATCTTGCTGATTGTTTGGGATAGGGTTGCCAGTGCCCAGTCCAGATGGGGGATCCCCAGGTTTTGGGAGCTTCTCTCCACTATGGACCAGCTGACTGGTTGGGGAAACCTTGCCTCTAAACAGGGATGTTGCATGCAGATGCTCTTGTTTTTGGGCAAACCTCTATGGTTTGAGGTGAATTTACCACAGGGTTTCACCAAAAAACCAGAGTGTTGCCCCCTGTGTCACTGATGCGGTGATATCGCTTCCGGGTGACATCAATGCATTGCATGTCATCCTCACCCATCCCTGGAACACCTCCCAAATCCCGCTGCCAGAATGATGAGTTGGCCTGGCAACCCTAGCTTGGGATCTGTGGGAGGACAAAGGGACTTGAGATATCAATTGAAGTGGACCTTTTGGTTATCTGACACAACCAACCATAGGGTGCATAGGATTGCCAACTCTGGCTTGGGAAACATCTGGAGCTTCTTGGGTGGTACCTGGGAGGGTGGAATTTGGGGAGGGAGGTAGCCCAGGAGGGACGTGATGCCATAGAATCTGCCCTTTGAAGCTGCAGTTTTCTCCAGCAGAGGGAACTGTTCTCTGTAGGCTAGATATCAATTGTAATCCTGGGAGAACTCCAGGTCCCACTTGGAGGTAGGCAACCACATGCATGACCCACATCCCCTTTCTAATCAACCATGGATTTTGTAGTTTTCACATAGTATTATTTGATATTACAAAGGTAACACAGACAGTCTGATCTTCCTCATTCAATTAGACTGTATGTGTTTCATTTGCATATACCTCCACCATGGGCTTTGTAGTCTTAAAGCAAAAGGCAGCTTTAAGTTACTTCAGAGCTTGATTTGTCCTCATTCAATCAATTGGAGTTAGGTTGAAGGATTATAAAATATTTAGAAATAAAGTACTGGAAGAAGTATATTTGATTTGTTCCACAGATGCTATATTGCTTCATTCTTAGAGATTGAATTATTCGGTCTAGTTATTTATGCTTTAAATTAATATTGTCTTGTTGCAAAATAATAGAGCTGGTGGACTATAGCAAAAACAGAAATCTTCTCCGCCATTCGACCGAATTCTTTATGTTCTGTGTGGAGACTATTGGTTTCTGAAATACTCCAGTGCACTGCAAGGGCATTTCACAGCATAAATTATTTAAAAGTGCACTTTTAGAAATGAGAGGTTGTGTTTTCAATAGAATCCTTTGACAATGAGTCATTAGATGAGATGCAGGAAAGGCTGGCCCATTAAGGTAAGATGGCCCTCTTCACCACTGGGTTTAGGAGTCTACCCCTAATTCTGTCCATACTTTAGGGAGCACAACCAGGCAGCTTCCCACTCCCAGTCTCCAACACCCATCGATGCCTAAATGAGCAATGGGAGAAAGAAGAAAGAAGGGAGTGATTCCATGCAATGCTGCTGCATCACTTTTTGGTGACTACCCAGAAGTGACATCATCACTTTGTATAGTTTTGCCATAGAGATTAGAGAAACTCCTAGAGATATATACAGTGTGGTAACTTGGGTTGTGTGTGGAGGGGGGGAGATATTTGTGCAGTTGGGTATATTAAACCCCCCAAATATTGGAATTTTATGCTATTCCCAAATCCTGATACCGATATGGGGGGTGGTGGGGGGTGGGCTCCCTCTGGGAATCCTACCCCCCCAGGGAAAGTGCATGCGCAATACATAGCCTCTCCTCTCCCGGTGTAGTGAACGCCGCGTGGTCACTGTCTGGCTATGCCTGGCAGATGGTCACTGCAATGGCCTCTCCTGCATTACTGCATCCGTAGCAACACCTTCTCGCTGGTCCCCCCCGTTTTCACAGAGTTTGCTACGTCATGGTGCGACCGAAGTGTCCGGCGGTATAACCGGATGGGCAGGCTGGGCCCACCAACCTCGTCAGCCTAAGAGAAGGAAAACTCTAACATCAAACCCGGGCAGATAGAGCTCGTTAATGTAACACCTACCACCTGGAGGACTCACTGCCGGCGTCCCGGCTTACTGGGCCATGGCAGATGACCCCCAGGTGAAAGGGTGGAGCCAGTACCGCGCACACTGCGCTTCACCTAAAAAATTCCTCTGCGCAGGCCTGAAGGGCATATCCACACACACAACTCACAACGCATCAAGTCCTGCAGCGATAGGCAAGGGGCGAAACGGCAGGTGGAAGGTGCCACTGGAAGCCGCAGTCCCGATCCTGCATGTAGGCGGTTCAGGATATTGGTCGCCTGATGCTAACCCGGAGACGAAAGCATCTTTCGGCAGCACCCTGAACGACCAAGCAGCCTTATCTAGGGACAGCACTGCTTGCTCCACACGGAGAGGGGCCTAGAAAAGGTGGCCTAAACAAAGCTCGTCTCCCCCACCCCAGTTGGCTAGCCGCGGTCAACGGGCATCCTTACTTGCGGTCGAAAAATAACAACAAAGAAAAGGCATGCACCTGCCTCACAAAGTGTGCAAAGACTAAAGCTTGCGTGTTGGAACATCAGAACCATGCTTGACACAGTAGGCAGTGGTCGCCCTGAACGACGCTCTGCTCTAGTTGCCCACGAACTTCTCAGGTTGAATATCGACATAGCAGCTCTCAGTGAGGTCCGTTTCCCTGAGGAAGGTAGTCTTCAAGAACACGGTGCTGGCTATACCCTCTACTGGTCGGGTAAGTCAAAGGCTGAGAGCCGCCTTTCTGGCGTTGGCTTCATGGTCAGGAACTCCATTGCCTCCAAACTCGAAAACCTTCCAACAGGTCACTCAGATCGCATCATGTCCATGCGCCTCCCACTTCAAAACAAGCAGCATGCAACACTCTTCAGTGTGTATGCCCCAACCCTTCAAGCAGATCCTGCAGAAAAGAACAAGTTCTATGCTGATCTACGCAACCTCGTACGGAAAACCCCTACAGAGGACAAGGTGATCATCCTTGGCGACTTCAATGCCAGAGTAGGTAAAGACTCGGAAGCCTGGAAAGGAGTACTTGGCAAACACGGCATTGGCAACTGCAATGACAACGGGCGCCTCCTGCTAGAATTCTGCATGGAGCACCAGCTCACCATCACCAACACTATCTTCCAGCAAAAGAACAGTCTGAAGACAACCTGGATGCACCCACGGTCCAAGCATTGGCACCTTATTGACTACATTCTGGTGCGCCAGAGAGACCTTCGAGATGTCTTACACACCCGAGTAATGCCCAGCGCAGAATGTCATACGGATCATCGTCTTGTACGCTGCAATCTCCGTCTTCACTTTAAACCCACACCCAGGAGAGGAGGTATCCCTCGGAGGAAGTTTCAGGTTGGCAGCCTCCAGTCAGCCGAAGTTAAAGCTGCCTTCCAGGCAAAACTCCAGTCAAGAATTGAGGACCTCAGTTGCCCCACAGACCCTTCTCCAGAAGCACTCTGGGAACACCTAAAAACTACCGTCCTGCAGATCTCTGAAGAAGTCCTCGGGTTCTCCACAAGGAAGAACAAGGACTGGTTTGATGAGAACAATCAAGAGATCCAAGAATTACTGGCAAAAAAGAGATCTGCCTACCAAGCACATCTTGCTCAGCCCTCCTGTCCTGGGAAAAAAGCAACCTTTCGCGCTGCATGTAGCAACCTCCAGCGCAAGCTTCGAGACATTCAGAACGAGTGGTGGACCAAGCTTGCAGAGAGAACCCAGCTGTGTGCAGACACTGGTGATTTAAGAGGGTTCTACGAAGCCCTGAAGGCAGTATATGGTCCATCATATCAGGCTCAGAGTCCCTTGCATAGTGCAGACGGCCAAGTGCTCCTCACAGACAAGGCATCCATACTGAACCGGTGGTCAGAGTATTTTCAGGTTCTCTTCAGTGCCAACCGCGTAGTTCAAGATTCAGCAATCCACCTCACCCCACTTCAACCGGTGAAAACAGAGTTGGATGAGATCCCCACCCTAGAAGAGACTGTTAAAGCCATCAAGCAACTGAAAAGTGGCAAGGCAGCAGGAGTTGATGGAATTCCACCAGAGATCTGGAAGCATGGGGGCACAGTACTACATAGCTCACTTCACAAAGTACTTGTCACCTGCTGGGAACAAGGCAAATTACCACAGGACTTTCGCGATGCAATCATCATCACCCTATACAAGAACAAAGGGGAAAAGTCAGACTGCTCCAACTACCGGGGGATAACCCTGCTCTCCATCGCAGGCAAAATCCTTGCCAGAATACTCCTGAACAGACTGGTGCCCACCATTGCAGAAGAACTCCTCCCAGAGAGCCAGTGCGGCTTCAGAGCTAACAGGAGCACCACCGACATGGTATTTGTTCTCAGGCAGCTCCAAGAGAAATGCAGGGAACAGAACAAGGGTCTGTATGTGACTTTTGTCGACCTTACCAAAGCTTTCGATACCGTTAGCAGGAAAGGCCTGTGGCAAATCTTGGAACGTTTAGGATGTCCCCCAAGGTTCCTCAGCATGATCATCCAGCTACACGAAGACCAGCGAGGCCAAGTCAGACACTGCAACGACCTCTCGGAGCCCTTCCCAATAGGCACAGGTGTAAAGCAAGGCTGCGTTCTCGCGCCAACTCTCTTTACGATCTTCTTTAGCATGATGCTTCAAAGAGCCGCAGTAGATCTAGATGAGGACGATGGTGTCTACATCCGCTATCGCACCGATGGCAGCCTGTTCAACCTGAGGCGACTAAAGGCACACTCCAAGACAATGGAAAAACTCATCCGAGAGCTACTGTTTGCTGATGATGCTGCACTCGTCTCCCACTCAGTATCAGCTCTGCAGCATATGACGTCCTGCTTTGCAGAGGCTGCCAAGCTATTCGGCCTAGAAGTTAGTCTGAAGAAGACAGAAGTTCTCCACCAGCCTGCACCCCAGGAAGATTATCACCCTCCCTGCATCACTGTGGGTGAATCAGTTCTGAAGACAGTCCAGCAGTTCAGCTACCTGGGGTGCATCATCTCCTCAGATGCCAAGATCGACAAGGAGATTGACAACAGGCTGGCAAAGGCAAACCGTGCATTTGGCCGACTGCACAAAAGAGTGTGGAGCAACAAGCATCTGAAAAAAGGCACAAAGATCAATGTTTACAAAGCGGTTGTGATGACAACCCTCATCTATGGCTCCGAATCGTGGGTTTTATACCGTCATCACCTGCGACTCCTTGAGCGCTTTCATCAGCGCTGCCTTCGCACCATCCTCAACATCCACTGGAGTGACTTTGTGACCAACACTGAAGTCCTCAAGCGGGCAGAGGTTACCAGCATCGAGGCACTGCTGTTGAAGACGCAGCTGCGCTGGGCAGGGCATATTTCTAGGATGGAAAACCACCGCCTTCCCAAGATTGCCCTGTATGGCGAACTCTCCACCGGCCATCGAAATAGAGGGGCACCAAAGAAGAGGTACAAGGACTCCTTGAAGAAATCCCTTAGCACCTGTCACATCAACCATCACCAGTGGTCTGACCTAGCCTCAGATCGCAAAGCATGGAGGCACACCATCCACCAGGCTGTCTCTTCCTTTGAGAACACGCGCATAGCTGGTCTTGAGGACAAAAGGAGATTGAGGAAGAATCGCACTGCTACAGGACCAACCCTAAATCAGACTTTTCCCTGCAGCCGCTGTGGCCGGACCTGCCTGTCCCACATTGGTCTTGTCAGCCACCAGCGAGCCTGCAGCAAACGTGGACTATTGCACCCTTCTTAAATCTTCGTTCGCGAAGCCAAGCCGAGAGAGAGAGATACCGATATGTTATTTGAATTCAGGATTTTTCAGAAATCCTGAAATTTTTGGCTCCATTATACTCTATGGCCCCATAGGGCATAATAGGGAATTGATCCGGGGTATCTGGGACTCTGGGAGGGCTGGAGTAACTCCTTATACAATTGTTCTGTTAGGCATTGGGGTATACTTGTTAGATTGTTCAATTAAGGCCAGGTTTAAATCCAAAACAGAGTTCATGCCCTTCTAAACCCATTGACTTAAATGATGTTAGAAGGATATAACTCTTCTTAGGATGGCCCAGGTAGAATGATGTTTCTCTTCTAATGTTTATATATGGCCACCACCACCCCACACAAACAAAAAAAAAACCCTTTTCTTAAAATGAATGTGGAGAAGTGTGGTAGATACAACAGAACAGACACTTAAATGAAAGCAGTAACCTTAAAATTGTTGTGTTTTTCAGAATTAGAAATGCCTAAGTGTTGGGCAGAGTGGTGGTGGAGCTACTTACCTTGATATCAAAACTTAAATATAAGAAGGTGAAATACTACAGGTGAATAGTCAGCAAAGTGCACCAAGTTGTATGTTGGAATAACAAAAATTCATTTTTAAAAAACAATTCTCATAGATCCAGAATGGAGTTTATTAAGTAATAAAGATGCCCAGAGTATGGACTATTGTCCAGAGTCAATTCAAAGGTACCAACTCCTTTGATTATAAATTGTTTGAGGTCTTTTATAATTTCGTAACCATTTCTGAATTCCCTCTACCACTCCACCGCAGAAAACAAAAAAAGGAAACCCAAGGGCCTTTAACTCTTGGGCCTTTCTCCTTATTTCCCTCAAAAATGTTTTGTTAGCTGACATAACACTGGAAAGTCAGCTTAATGTAATCTCAGGCAAAACCATTGCCATTACTGATTACATATTAGTTGCGTAATAGGCTTCTCCCCCCCCCCCACCATCACCACAGAGGTCTTTCATTTTAGTCCTAAATCAGCATAAGAGGCCAGAAAGGTGCCTTGAATCACAGCCAAAAGTTCAAGTGTATTTAACTGTGGGTGGGATGGGAAGGATCACAATACTAGAAGCAATTAAATAACCCGGAGCTGCAGATATGATTATAATGTCCTAATAATGGAATTTTAAGCAGTATCAGATCCAAAGAGCTGACCCATTTACTTATCATGTAGCTGTTGTTAGATTTGAAAGGGAGGACTAGAAATGGCTGTAGACTGCAGTCCTATGAACTACACAGAGGCACTTACTTTTGAGTAAATATGCATAGGATCATACGCTCAAGCATCCTTCCAGGCAAGGTAAGGATCTGAAAAAGCTGGAACAAAACTAGAAATATACCATCAGACAAGCTTTCTGGATATCATATCAAGAGACAGAACAGGGCCATAACTAGCCTAGGTGGGACTTCCCTGTTCCCAGGTGGCGTTTCAAAGAAAGGAATGGAAAATCAATATTTCATTATGACCAACAGAAAATTGTATAAATATTTGATAATACGTAAGCTATTGGAGGGGGGCGGTATATCTACAGAAGGATATGTGTGTTTTAAATAGATCAACATATATGTAATCCTGTCGCCAAGCCCAAGTTATGTTTGTATTCCTTCTGCATGTGAATGGCTATTGTGTGCATTAAATAAGAAGTGAGTTTTGAAGGGCAGAGGTGTTCTCCTCATTATAATGAGCACCTTCCCTAAATAAATAATCCTAAACATCCCGAAATGCTCCCAGGCATAATAGATAAAGGATTATTGTTTTTGGGATCCCCCTAAGTGTGGTAGAGGAACTAGAGATCAAATTGCCAACATTTGATGGATTATGAAGAAAGCACGGGAGTATCAGAAAAACGTCTATTTCTGCTTCATTGACTATGTTAAAACCTTTGATTGTGCGGATCACAACAAACTGTGGCAAGTCCTTAAAGAGATGGGAGTACCAGACCACCTCACATGTCTCCTGAGAAACCTGTATAAGGGTCAAGAAGCAACTGTCAGAACGGGATATGGAACAACTGATTGGTTTAGAATAGGAAAAGGAATTCGACAAGGATGTAAATTGTCACTCTGCTTATTTAATTTATGCAGAGTACATCATGCAGAATATTGACCTGGAAGAAACACAAGCCGGAATTAAGATTGCCGGGAAAAACATCAACAACCTTAGATATGCAGATGATACTACTCTAATGGCAGGAAATGAAGAGGACCTAAAGAACCTCTTGTTGAGGATGAAAGAGGAGAGCACAAAAGTAGGCTTGAAACTCAACATCAAAAAAACAGATCATGGCATCTGGCCCCATCAAACCTTGGCAAATAGAAGGGGAAGACATGGAAGTAGGGACAGACTTCACATTTCTGGGATCCAAGATCACTGCAGATGGTGACTGTAGCCATGAAATTAAAAGACGTTTGCTCCTTGGGAGGACAGCTATGGCGAACCTGGGCAGTATAATA
The DNA here is from genome assembly GCF_032191835.1 of Heteronotia binoei. Classification (NCBI taxonomy): domain Eukaryota; kingdom Metazoa; phylum Chordata; class Lepidosauria; order Squamata; family Gekkonidae; genus Heteronotia; species Heteronotia binoei. The sequence goes on from NC_083238.1 coordinate 28,639,351, forward strand.
AAAAGTAGAGACATCACCCTGCCAACAAAAGTCCGTATAGTTAAAGTGATGGTATTCCCAGTAGTAATGTATGGCTGTGAGAGCTGGACCATAAGGAAGGCTGAGTGCAGAAGAATAGATGCTTTTGAGATGTGGTGCTGGAGAAGACTCTTGAGAGTCCCTTGGACTGCAAGAAGATCAAATCAGTCAGTCCTAAGGGAAATCAACCCAGACTGTTCCCTGGAAGGTCAGATGCTGAAGCTGAAACTCAAATACTTTGGCCACCAAATGAGAAGGGAGCACTCACTGGAGAAGATCCTGATGCTGGGAAAGACAGAAGGCAAAAGTAGAAGGGGACAGCAAAAGATGAGATGGCTGGACAGCATTACTGGTGTAACAAACACGAATTTGAGCAGATTTCGGAGGATGGCGGAAGACAGGAGGGCCTGGCGTGACTTTGTCCATGGGGTCGCAAAGAGTCGGACTTGACTGTGCGACTGAATAACAACAAAGTGTGGTTATGCTCTTGAAAAATCTGTCTAGAGGAATTTTGGGTGGTTAGTCCTTGATGCATTAAGTGGTTGGAATGTGAGCACTAACAATTTGTGGAGTACCAGTTAGGGTTGCCAAGTCACGTGATGTCACCTGCAAGTGATGTCATCACGACGGCAACATCGTGCACTGGCCACTCTAGACATTTCTGAGAAAACTCTATGGCTTTCCTGGATGCTCTAGCAATTTTCCCGGATGCTCTACCATAGAGTTTTCCCCTCCCAAATTGTTAGAGCATCTGGAAAAACCATAGAGTTTTCCTAGAAACGCCTAGAGCGGCCGGTGCGATAACATCACTTACAGGTGACGTCATTATGCCGACGACATCGGCGGAGGTTCCCCCCACCGGCCCAATGTACCAGTTGCTACTGATGGGAGGGCAGAAATGTTCCTAAATATTTCATAAAACAAGCTGTAAATCTTTACACAGAAGCTGTCATGTCACAAAATATACAAGTCTGCTTTTTTAAAGTCTTAGATGAGATTAATCAGTGTTCCAGGAAGAACTGCACACCCACTGGCCTAAGGGGAAAGCTTATAAAAACTGAGAGATAATCACAGTTAACTAGATAACCAAACAACAGAAAATAGTCTAGAAATATTTTAGGAAAAGGAAAGGAAAGGTCCCCTGTGCAAGCACCAGTCAACTCTGGGGTGACGCTTTCACATTTTCACAGCAGAGTTTTTATGGGGTGGTTTGCTGTTGCCTTCCCAGTCATCTACACTTTCCCCTTAACATGCTGGGCACTCATTTTACCGACCTCAGAAGGATGGAAGGCTGAGTCAACCTCGAGCTGGCTACCTGAACCCAGCTTCTGCTGGGATCGAACTCAGGTCGTGAGCAGAGAGTTTGACTGCAGTATACAGCTTTACCACTTTGCGCCACGGGGCTCTTAGCAGAAGTACTGTAGAAGTATTTAAAATCAGAAAGTGTCATGGTCCCATTCATTAGAAAAGATCTCTACTTGTGATTTAAAGATGTCACAATGAACATCAATAGAAGTTCAGTGTTAAAATCTTAAACAGATTAAACTTTGGCATACTTCTGTTTTAATTTTATTTTTTATGTATAACTGTCGTTAAATAATGCTTGCCTTTGATTAAACTGTGATGGTATGAAAACAGAGCCTTAATCAGTCTTAGGCAGATGAAAATATAAACACAGAGGACAAAACAGAAAGTGAAACTTTCTATTATTGTGAAAAATAACATGTTTTTAAGTGACATGATTTCTCCAACAAAAGACCCTCTGATTTGCATTAATCACATACAGCCACAAGAGGTATAAATTTATTTTTTTTCTCCTTTAGTGTTTAGAACTTTATTGAATTTTGTTTGACACCACAGATGACAGTAAAAGTGATTAATTGCCGCTCATAATTGGAGTTTCATTCCAGTGGTTATTGCTTGTCAGTATCAATTAATAGCTCCACGAAAACCTCATTCATTTCACAATATTAAAGAATGATGGCTTGTGGGAATTATGCTAAACTAGCATTTTCAATTAGGTTTTGGATTTTATAGTGTAATGAATAATAGTTTACTGTTTTATAATAGTTAGCAGTGATGGGTTATTGTCGTATTGTAATCACCCTAATCACATATATATGTTTCTTGGCAAAAATGCCATTATTGAGGCATCATATTAAAAAGCAGAGGCTATTGTATGTAATTGTTGCTTTTAAAAATAAAGCTTCTTTAGGGTACATACGAGAGATATTTTGGCTATCTCAATTATAGAGCTTTGTTTCAGTGATTAGGAAATGAGTACTGTTTTGAGACAACGAAACAAAACCTATCTAATGAGAAAAAATTGTCCTATAACATCTTCTAGATATAGATTGGGGCTTTCTGTGTAAAAAAATGATACTGCCACCTTTTAAAATGTCAGGACTATAGAGCCTATTCCAGTGCAATTCTAAGCAAAGTTGCTCTCTTCTAGACCCATTGACTCCACTGGATTCAAAAGACCATAACTCTGTTTAGGATGGCACTACCAGAGACCCTTTGCTGTCCATACTATTAATCTGGAGGAAGGGGTAGTTAGAGAATTGCAGTATGGCTAATGAGGCCAGATTCATTTTCTGTAAATTGTTCCTGGATGATGTCTTCCCCAGGGACTCATTCATTTGTTGTTGTACTACTCCTCTTCCCCACCTCCTTGTGCTCCAAAGGCCCCTCCTTCTAGTGGCTGTCTTCAGCTGCCTCATCGGTGCTTGATTTTGGTCACATTCCTGCACATTTTCTTCTGCTGCATTTCCTTGCTCAAGTTCATAAAAGATGGGATTTTATTATTGATAAAAGCCAACTGTTGGAAAGGTGGAATCCAGGCTCTGTACCCTGATCTAGCATGAATGTGAGTGGGGGACTTAGAGTTTCAAGCTAAAAAGGTAAAGGTGGTCTCCTGTGCAAGCACCAGTCATTTCTGACTCTGCTAGAATTAGATAAAAATGGGGTCCAGTCTTATAAAATGAGTTGGAATTCTAAAGCCCGTGCTGCATCTGCTGGTTTACGTGGAACAGTCCCTGTGTAGGTCTGACCACAACACATGCAGAAATATACTGGGAGCAATTGTTTGCATCCAACAGTTCTGTCTGTAGGATGTAAGCTGTCCTCTGATCCTTAAGTTTACATATTTAAATATCTACCGTTTTCACACACAGCTTACATCGCAGTCACAATCCTGTTCCCTCTGCAGCGTCCGGTCGGATTTCCCACCATCTGCACCAGAGGTACAGGAAGTTCTGCAGCTTCTGCGTAGCAAACGTAAACTGGATTTTAGCGGTTTACGTTTGCTACGCAAAAGCCGCAGCACTTCCTGTAACTCCGGCACAGATGGTGGGAAATCCGACCAGACGCTGCGGAGGGAACAGGATTGTGACTGCGAGGTAAGCTGTGTGCGAAAATGGTAATCCTGTTTTTCAACACATACACATCCCCACAATGGCTTACACTACCGTAACATCTCAATTAAAAAGTCGTAGTTAGTAATAACTCTGATAAAAGTTCACTGGACACCTGGAAAACTTTTGCATGCTCTAAGAATGTCTTGATGTGTCAGTGTTTTAGACACCTCCTTCAAGCATTAAAATGAGTCAAAGCATTTGTGCCATTCAGGGCTTTTTTTTGTAGCAGGAACTCAGTTGCATATTAGGCCACACACCCCTGATGTAGCCAGTCCTCCAAGAGCTTACAGTAAGCCCTGTAATAAGAGCCCTGTAAACTCTTGGAGGATTGACTACATGAGGAGTGTGTGGCCTAATATGCCACCGAGTTCCTGCTACAAAAAAAGCCTGGTACCATTGTTTCAATGAGATGGTGGATTCGACTTGTATCTCAGAAGCAGCTACTGTGAAACATTGAGTTGGATCTAAATTGGCAATTTACACCAGTTCCCCCTTCCTGCTATGGAACCCCCTCACATTGTTCCTTGGGGGGTGAGGTCCCCTGTCCCTCGGAAGCAGCATTTTGTGGAGCTGCATTGGGTGAAGGGAAAGCAGGAAGGTCTCATTCTGCCCCTGAAAAATATAGCCTGGATCCAGCCCATTGGATAGAAAGATATTGCAATGTATTTCGTTTATTATGTTGCATTCATTTTAACACTTTTTGATACGATTGCCCATCATTATACTACCTATACATCAGCAAAAGTTACTGTTTCTCATAATTTATTGTCTCGATTTCTGTCAACAGCTGTGGGGGGGGGGAGAGAATTCTTGAGGTGGAGGGATCAGCAGGTCAGCTATCTTTTTGTGCTAGATGATGCAAAACTATTCATGCCTCAGTGACTTTCTGAGTGATAGTTGTTTGTTAAGAGACAGTGAGTTTAAAATAAAAAAAACGTCAGTACCAACTGAATTGTTTCTCTGTCTCTTGCTGTTCTCAGCTTTGAAAAGAAACACCGAGGTAGCCATTTGGATTGCGGCAGGATTAGTGGGAAAGTTGGGTTTTGAAGAAGCTCTGGCTGATTGTTTTAGCATGGTGCTAAACCTTTGTACCATCTGGCCTGTGATCCAAAGGGACATGTACGTGCGAGTCCATATGTGCACCTGAAAATTTGTTTGTTGCAGTTTCCTGATGAAAAGCTGGCCCTGCAGAAGTCACAGACTTTTTTTTTTTTAACTCTTCAAAGGAAAAGGGCAGTTTTAGAACCGAGTACAAGAACTTTGCAGAGGTGAAGTGATAGGGAATTTGACGTTCAGTTGGTTTTGATCACTCAACATTTCCTTCAGACTGATTGTGTGTGTGTGTGTGTGTGTGTGTGTGTATGATGGCATGTGTTTGGAGTCTTTGCATTCAGAGGATGCTTATCCTGGTTTCGACAGAAATAAAAACCCACCAGTTTCAACAGAAATCAATTATTTAACCTGCCATCTAAAATTTTCAGAGCCTGTTTCCCTCACCCAGTGGATTTCCCCTTCCAAAATTTCATGCCTGTGAGAGATCCTGTCTGCAATTCTGGAGGCAGTTAAAATTCCAACGGGCACAATGTGCTGTGGGGAGGGGCTGGAAATGCTTCAAATAGCCAGGCACTCAAAGTAAGGTTTACTTCCCTTAACCCACATGCTTCTCTGTTGTAAAAAATAAGACCACATTCATGTATAATCAAGTTCCCCAGGAGTATATTCTCTCACAGAGAAAGAGAGAATGAGAGAGAGATGATCCTTCTCTCATCTCACTGTCTATGTGAGAGGAACTCTCACCTGAAAGCACTTGGGGGGAGGGAATGCCTCTTAATTTGCTGCTAAAGTAGTGATACTCATTTAGTGGCAAGCTCACTCTCACCTGAACTGCTGTGCTTCATGCTGAGGAGAGAGTGAGAAGGCCAAGAGGGAAGCATTTCCTCTCACGAATGTACATGGGCTTGCTAGGTTCAGTCATAGTGGAAAGGAAAGACAACACTATAAGCTCAGAGTACTCTGTTAATTTAAAAAGTTATAGTTATGTATTTAATATTAGTTATGTGGGTGCCTGGTGAGATGGTAAAGCAGGCATACAGCGATCACGTGGCTGTTCTGGTTGGTGGCAGTTGTGAATGTGTCTCTCTTCTAGCTGCTGGGTGAGTACCACAGTGTTAAAGATTGGAAACCAATACCGTAGGCAGACTGTCACAAGGATGGGAGAAAAGATCACGAAAAGACCAGTCTCTGACCCTTTGGAGACCTGGCAGAAACAACCCTTCAAAGGTGCAAAATGGTGAGCCTGGGAGGGATTTTGGACAAGGCTGAAATCTCATCCTCTGCCCTTCTTCCAGCTTTCTCTCAGCTTTCACTCAACCCAACCTTTTCTTCATAGCTGGGGTACCCCCAGCAATTAGTTTTGCCAATCCCCAGGTGAGGGCAGGGAATTCCCTAGTTTGGAGGCCCTCTGCCCACTTCAGAGTTATCAGCAAGCTGAGAGGGGTAGGGAAATGTCTGCTGAGCACTTCATTAGACTAGTCCCTATAGGGTGTAATGGAGAATCAATTCACAGGTATCTGGGGCTCAGGGGGGGCCTGTTTTTTGAGGTAGAGGCACCAGATTTTCAGCATAGCATCTAATGCCTCTCCTACCCCCCCCCCCAGTTTCAAAAATTAACCAGGGGTCCAATTCTGTGAGCCCCCAAAGAAGGTGCTCCATCCTCCATTATTTCCAATGGAGGGAAGGCATTTAAAAGGAGTGTGGTCCCTTGAAATGTGATGACCAGAACTCGCGTCAGACTTCAGTCATGCTTGCTACAACTTTGCTTCTAGCTCCACACAAAAAGTATCCTAGCTCCACCCCCAAAATCCCCAGATATTTTCTGAGTCACACCTGGCAACCCTACCCCCAAGCAGCACCTCTGCTCATATTTTTTGCAGGTCGCAAGCTGCAGAACCAAACAGGAATGTTTTTGGAGGAAACTATGGCTGAAGAAACACCACATTTGACAACGTTATGTGGTATGAACAAAGGCCAAGCGTTCTAGTTGGATAGTGTGCATGTCAGATGAATATATGTTTTGTCACTGTCTCCCTTTGTTTCCCATGCCCTAAGCATCACTGTCCCGGGGGAGGGGGCGGGTTGCAGAATTGAAAGACAGCATATGAAAACAAATACTATAAGATAACAGATACTGTGGGCCACATGGCATCATCCAAAACTTGGCCCAGTCTGACCTCGTCAATTCAAATCTGAAAGTTGGTGGAAACTTCATTTGGATTAGTTACCCTTCTAAGAGCAAACAGGATGTGTTCAGAATTGACTTGACTGGTTACTCAGCCGCCCTGAGCGACTTGGTGGGAAGGGCGGGATATAAATCATAAATAAACTAAAAATAAACTAAACTAAAATTACTTTCTGAACACACATCTAAAGAAACTGGCACTAATTGTGCATCTGCATTTTTTTTTGAGGTTCCAATCTATAGCAGCATGTAGGTTGGTGGGCAAAGTGCATTACACAAGAACCCATGAAGGTGCCCTATACTGAATCAGACCCTTGCGCCATTAAAGTCAGTGTTGTCTACTCAGACTGGCAGCTGCTGTCCTGAGTCTCTGGCAGAGGTCCTTTACCTCACCTACTGCCAAGCCCTTCACCCAGAGGCTCCGGAACCTGAGAATTTCTGCATGCCAAGTAGATGCTCTATCACCAAGCCATGGCTCCTCCCCATTATCTATCTATCTATCTATCTATCTATCTATCTATCTATCTATCTATCTATCTATCTATCTATCAGATTTACATCCCGCCATCCCCTGACAGGCTCAGGGCGGCTAACAACAGTTTAAAAACATTAGCAATTTACAAACATGTTAAAATTAGATATATAAAAACATTTCCATATATATTAAAAATCCGAGATGGAAAGCTTCAGATTTCCAATTCAGTGAGATTGTCGATGCTGAAGGTAATAGCCACCTCCCCCTAACCATTAAAGGTGAGTTTGAAAAGTTCAGTCTTACAGGCCCTGCGGAACTGTGGCAGGTCCCGCAGGGCCCTGATGTTTTCAGGAAGGGCATTCCACAAAGTGGGGGCTGTTACTGAGAACTGGGGAGGGACAGTGGCTCAGTGGTAGAGCATCTGCTTGGGAAGCAGAAGGTCCCAGGTTCAATCCCCGGCATCTCCAACTAAAAAAGGGTCCAGGCAAATAGGTGTGAAAAACCTCAGCTTGAGACCCTGGAGAGCCGCTGCCAGTCTCAGAAGACAATACTGACATAGATGGACCAAGGGTCTGATTCAGTATAAGGCAGCTTCATATGTTCATATGTTCAACGCTCTGGCTCTAGTGCTGGTCAATCGAGCTTCTTTCGGTCTAGGGATCTTAAGGAGATTTTGAGACCCTGAACGTAGTGCTCTCTGGGGCGCGTACGGGGAAAGGTGGTCCCGAAGGTAGACAAGTCCCAGGCCATATAGGGCTTTAAAGGTTATAACCAGCACCTTGAAGCGAATCTGGAATGCCACAGGCAACCAATGTAACGCTTTCAGCACAGATTGAATGTGTTTCCGTACAGGTAGCTCCATTAACAACCTGGCTGCTGCGTTTTGCACCAGTTGCATCCTCCAAAGTTGAGTCAAGGGCAGCCCCATGTAGAGGGTTACAGTAGTCTATTCTCAAAGTGACCGTTGCATGGATCACTGTTGCCAAGTCGTTGCACTCCAGGTATGCAACCAACTGCCTTATCCGCCTAAGATGGTAGAATGCGGATTTGGCAATGGCTGCTACCTGGGCCTCCATTGTCAGCGAAGGCTCCAGGAGCACCTCCAGGCTCTTGACCCTCGACGCTGGCGCTAATAGCGTCCCATCGAAGGCTGGCAAGGGGATTTCCTTACCCTGGCCACTGCGACTCAGGCACAGGACCTCTAGAAGAGGTTGTATTTAGTATTCTCTAGTACAGAATGAAAATAAAGTTTAATATACTATTGGGGAGGAGGGGAGACAGAGAAATCCATCTGTTTACCAACTCCATTTCAATTTCCAGGTACAGCTAGTCCCTTGAAACCACTGTCCTTAGAAATACGACAGCTACTTTCTGAGTGTTAAGGAAAAAGTAAATTGCTTGTCATTAGGGACTTCACTGCTTTGTTCTTGAGGGAAGAAAATGGCTGTCTCCATTTCTTTGCTGTCTCTTCTACGGTCTTCTTCTGCTATTGCTTCTGAAGAAGGAGATCTGTTAAGAAAGAATAAGGAAGGGGTTTTTTTAACCAGCTTTCTGCCTAATTGCTATATATGCAGGAATTCTTCTGCCATATCTGCAGGAATTCAATGTGATGGGAAGTAGTAGAGCAACAGATATCAGCGAGTAAATAGCCCAGGCTGACAATCCTGGTTTAGGAAATTACTGGAAATTTGAGGGCAGTGACTGGGAAGGGTGGATTTTCAAAAGAGGACAGAGGGATGTGATGTCATAGATTCGAAAGCTGTCATGTTCTCCAGGGGAACGGTATTCTCACAGAGGTCTGGGAGGAGCAGAGCAGCTCTGATAGCTGAGACAGCTGGAGAAATTGCTGAGAATTTCTGAGTTTTGAAGGACTACATTCTAAGGTTTGTGGGGCTGCCTAAAATTCTAAGGTGTGATAGCTGGGGAACTGCTCTTTGTTTGGTTGACTGCTCTTTGTTTGGTTGACTGCCTTAAGGGTGAAAGAGATTGAGAGTGATTGCTGCTGATTGAGAGTGATTGCTGAGGAGTGCCCTGCTCCACCTCTTTGCATTTTAAGCTGCGCCTTGCCAAAGGCTGAGCACATCTCACAGAGGTCTGGGAGGAGCAGAGCAGCTCTGATAGCTGAGACAGCTGGAGAAATTGCTGAGAATTTCTGAGTTTTGAAGGACTACATTCTAAGGTTTGTGGGGCTGCCTAAAATTCTAAGGTGTGATAGCTGGGGAACTGCTCTTTGTTTGGTTGACTGCTCTTTGTTTGGTTGACTGCCTTAAGGGTGAAAGAGATTGAGAGTGATTGCTGCTGATTGAGAGTGATTGCTGAGGAGTGCCCTGCTCCACCTCTTTGCATTTTAAGCTGCGCCTTGCCAAAGGCGCGAGCCTTTGGCGCGAGCCGAAGGGCGAGAGCTAAAGGGCTCTTGGCCTGTGGCTCTTCGCCTAGGGGCTCTCTAAGGAGCAGGAACCCAGATCCCTGGCTTCCTTGTTCTCCAAATAAGGTAAGTTCCCAGTAAGGTAAGTTTAGGTAAGTTGACCCGCCAGAAGGGGAGCCACTTAAACAGCATTTAAAGAGGACTGTATATTTTAATATATATATATATATATATATATATACAATGAAGATAGAATGCCAGCAGGGGGTTGGGGGCTTTCCAGTGTTTTGCACTGAGTGTCACATGTATGACTATCTGCCCAAAGGACAGAAGTCTTGGGTGTGTGCTCGATGCAAGGAGCTCCTGGTCCTCAGGGAACGAGTTCGTACCCTTGAGGCCGAGGTGACTGCCCTGGAGAAGCAGAGACGGTCAGTTAGGCACTTGGGGAAGACTCTCGGGGGCGTATTAGATGAGCCCCGCTCTGAACGTAGCAGCCCCGTTGCTGCCAGAGAGCGTGAGGGTCGAGAGGGAACAGGGCACCGTGCTGAGGATAAGGGGAATGCGCCCTCAGAAGGGACCTCTTCTTCGGTCGGTGAGCGGGAATCCTTTCGCGCCAAGGAACCATCCCTGAGCAGGGGGAGAGGGGGGGTATTGGTAGTTGGTGATTCGATCATTAGGCAAGTAGACAGCCGGGTGGCGAAACCGCGTACTGACCGTATGGTGACTTGCCTGCCTGGTGCGAAGGTAGCGGACATTACGCGTGTAGTAGATAGACTGATAGACAGTGCTGGGGAGGAGCCTGTGATCGTGGTGCATGTTGGCACCAACGATGTGGGGAAATGCAGTCGTGAGGTCCTGGAGGAAAAATTTAGGCTGCTAGGCGGGAGACTTAAGGCCAGGACCTCCAAGGTAGCCTTCTCGGAAGTGCTACCTGTTCCACGTGCAGGGCAGGAGAGACAGGCACAAATTAGAAGTCTCAATGTGTGGATGAGACGATGGTGTAAGGAGGAAGAGTTTAAGTTTGTTAGGCACTGGGATGCTTTCTGGAACAAGCGGGAGCTGTACAAAAGAGACGGTCTCCACTTGTCCCCGGATGGAACCAGGCTGCTGGCGCTTAAAATCAAAAAGGTGGCAGAGCAGTTTTTAAACTAAATCTTGGGGGAAAGCCGACAGGAGATGAAATGTCTCTGGTTCGGGAGGACTCGTCTCAAAGAGATGAAGGGTTAGCTGCTATTTTTCTACCGGGTAACGGACCGGAGTTGTCCACTGTGAAGGTGACAAACAATATGGACTGTCTGCCAGTGTCTCGAGGCGGCAGGAGGAAGGTGGCGGGCCTAGCTCGCCTGGGAAATTATAGATGTTTGTATGCAAATGCTAGAAGTGTTCAAAGTAAAATTGGTGAATTGGAATGTTTAGTGCTGGGAGAAAACATAGACATTGTGGGAATTTCAGAAACTTGGTGGAATGAGGAGAATCAGTGGGACACGGTGATTCCTGGATATAAGCTATATCGGAAGGATAGGGAGGGAAGGGTTGGAGGTGGGGTGGCTCTGTATGTCAGAGAGGATATACGGTCCAGTAAGGCTGAGATCAGAGAATTAGATTCACTTTTAGAAATGCTTTGGGTTGAAATAGAGGGCCCAAAAGGAAATTTAACTATGGGAGTTTGTTATCGCCCACCAAATCAAAAGAGAGAGGACGATTATAATATGATGGAAGGCTTAAAGATAGCGGCTAAACGTAAAAACTGTGTTGTAATAGGTGATTTTAACTACCCGCAGATTGATTGGGTCAATATGTGTTCTGGTCGAGAGAAAGAGATTGAGTTTCTTGATGCTCTCAATGACTGTGCTATGGAGCAGATGGTCTCAGAACCTACCAGGGGTGGGGCGATCCTGGATTTGGTCCTAAGTAATGCCCAAGACTTGGTGAGAGATGTAAAAGTGATTGCGCCGCTTGGGAGCAGTGACCATAATGTTATTGATTTCACCGTTTGTATAAATAGGGAGTTGTCCAAAAAGACCACCACAACCACGTTTAACTTTAAAAGGGGTAAATACACTGAGATGAGGAGGCATGTGAGGAAGAAACTGAAAGGAAAGGTACATACGGTCAAAACCCTTGAGAAAGCTTGGACGCTATTTAAAACTATAATCCTAGAAGCTCAGATAAAATACATACCACAAGTTAGGAAAGGCACAAACAGGCATAAGAAAAGGCCTGCGTGGTTAACAAATAAAGTAATGGAAGCTGTAAAAGGTAAGAAGGACTCCTTTAAGCGGTGGAAAACCAGTCCAAGTGAGATTAGTAAAAGGGAACACAGGCTGTGGCAAATCAAATGCAAGACTGTGATCAGGCAGGCAAAAAGGGACTATGAGGAGCATATTGCAAAAAACATAAAGACCAACAATAAAACTTTCTTCAAATATATTAGAAGTAGGAAACCAGCCAGGGAGGCAGTGGGGCCCTTGGATGACCATGGGGTAAAAGGATTACTGAAGGAGGATAGGGAAATGGCTGAAAAGCTAAATGAATTTTTTGCCTCCGTCTTCACTGTAGAAGACGAGAACTTTTTGCCCGCCCCAGAACCACTAATTTTGGAAGGGGTGTTGAAAGACCTGAGTCAGATTGAGGTGACAAATGAGGAGGTCCTACAACTGATAGACAAATTAAAAACTAATAAGTCACCGGGTCCGGATGGCATACATCCGAGAGTTCTGAAGGAACTCAAAGTTGAACTTGTGGATCTTCTAACAAAAATCTGTAATCTTTCATTGAAATCTGCCTCCATTCCTGAGGACTGGAAGGTAGCAAATGTCACCCCCATCTTTAAAAAAGGTTCCAGAGGAGATCCGGGAAACTACAGGCCAGTCAGTCTGACTTCAATACCGGGAAAGTTGGTAGAAACCATTATCAAGGACAGAATGAGTAGGCACATTGATGAACACGGGTTATTGAGGAAGACTCAGCATGGGTTCTGCAAGGGAAGATCTTGCCTCACTAACCTGTTGCATTTCTTTGAGGGGGTGAACAAACATGTGGACAAAGGAGACCCGATAGATGTTGTTTACCTTGACTTCCAGAAAGCTTTTGATAAAGTTCCTCATCAAAGGCTCCTTAGAAAGCTTGAGAATCATGGAGTAAAAGGACAGGTCCTCTTGTGGATCAAAAACTGGCTGAGTAATAGGAAGCAGAGAGTGAGTATAAATGGGCAGTCTTCGCAGTGGAGGACGGTAAGCAGTGGAGTGCCGCAGGGCTCGGTACTGGGTCCCATGCTTTTTAACTTGTTCATAAATGATTTAGAGTTCGGAGTGAGCAGTGAAGTGGCCAAGTTTGCGGATGACACTAAATTGTTCAGGGTGGTGAGAACCAGAGAGGATTGTGAGGAACTCCAAAGGGATCTGTTGAGGCTGGGTGAGTGGGCGTCAACGTGGCAGATGCGGTTCAATGTGGCCAAGTGCAAAGTAATGCACATTGGGGCTAAGAATCCCAGCTACAAATACAAGTTGATGGGGTGTGAACTGGCAGAGACTGATCAAGAGAGAGATCTTGGGGTCATGATAGATAACTCACTGAAAGTGTCAAGACAGTGTGCGTTTGCAATAAAAAAGGCCAATGCCATGCTGGGAATTATTAGGAAGGGAATTGAAAACAAATCAGCCAGTATCATAATGCCCCTGTATAAATCGATGGTGCGGTCTCATTTGGAGTACTGTGTGCAGTTCTGGTCGCCGCACCTCAGAAAGGATATTATAGCTTTAGAGAAGGTGCAGAGAAGGGCAACTAGAATGATTAAAGGGCTGGAGCACTTTCCCTATGAAGAAAGGTTGAAACGCTTGGGACTCTTTAGCTTGGAGAAACGTCGACTGCGGGGTGACATGATAGAGGTTTACAAGATAATGCATGGAATGGAGAAAGTAGAGAAAGAAGTACTTTTCTCCCTTTCTCACAATACAAGAACTCGTGGGCATTCGATGAAATTGCTGAGCAGACAGGTTAAGACGGATAAAAGGAAGTACTTCTTCACCCAAAGGGTGATTAACATGTGGAATTCACTGCCACAGGAGGTGGTGGCGGCCACAAGTATAGCCACCTTCAAGAGGGGTTTAGATAAAAATATGGAGCACAGGTCCATCAGTGGCTATTAGCCACAGTGTATGGAGCACAGGTCCACCAGTGGCTATTAGCCACAGTGTATGTGTGTATATAACATTTTTTGCCACTGTGTGACACAGAGTGTTGGACTTGATGGGCCGTTGGCCTGATCCAACATGGCTTCTCTTATGTTCTTATGTTCTTATTCGTACTCTGGAGATAGTTGAAGAACAAAGTTGGATTCCAGTAGAACCTTTAAAATCAATGAAGTTTTATTCAGAATGTAAGCTTTTGTGTGCGTACACTTCGTCAGACAATGAAATGGGGTACAGTGAGCAGTGCTACATGTAGCTGGTGGGCAGTGGTTCAGCATGCAAAGTAGTACAAAATTAGAATCCAGTGGCAAAATAGTGGAATTAACAACTTGAAAGAACAAATCGAAAGAGAAATTAACAAACTGAAAGAAGTTTGGTCTGGATAGCACTTGCCTAAGACAACCAAGGCAGTAACACATGTCAGAATTGGAGAATGACAGTGAGAGTGTCACAAGGCAATACATGCAGAGTCCTTTTATTTCTCTATTGCTTCTCAAGCCTGGGTTGAACTCCAGTTTCGTTCTATTGCTTCAGACTAACATGGCTGCCCATCTGGATCTACCTATCTGGAAACAGTTGTAATTCTAGAACTCCAGGCCTCACCTAGAGGGAGGTTGATGTTCAGTTGCAAGACCTACAAGATGCGTGGAAGGCTGCAGAAGGGAAATTCAGTGAAAGTGGAAGCTGGGGTTTCCAGCCTGAGGCTAGCAGTCAACAGGCACCTACCTTGGGAGTGTCTTGATCTGTCTGTGTCCATGTGTGTCTGAGACAGCATTTTCCCAACTTCTTTCCCAAGCCTGCCTGGTCTTTGATTTCTGCCCCTTACCAGCAGTTTGAGTACTGGTAAAGGTTCTCCATGTGTTGAGGCAATTCCTAGGCAAGTTGGAGGCGCTTTGAATACCGTCAGCTTTCTTTAAAAGGAAAAGAATTTTATTCACTACAGCTTGACAGTCTAGAGCACACTTCACAGAGGAAAAAGAATAGCAAACAGAAAGGACTGTTGGAGACCTAAGGAACAAAATAAAAACATATTCCCTGGTCTAACTTAGAGTCTCAGATTTTGCCTCAGCATCCGTCCTGGAGGGGGATGGGAACAAGCACTGCAGCTCGAATGCGGAGCTGAAACAAACATTTGTGGCAGTGCTTGAATACTGTTAGGAGGGTGTCCCCATCTTTTAAACCATTCTTGCCCTTCCTGGCTGGAAGTTCCTGAGTTTGGAGATGATGCCTCCTGGGCTTCTGGCACTTCATCTTCAATCAGCGTGGCGTTCATGTTTCGCATGTTTTAGTGTTCAGCTCACACTTTGCAGTAGCCATCCATCTTGTTACTTCTTGACAGTTGGGCAAAAAGTTGTCTCCCTGCAAGAAATTCATCTCAGTTCTGCTAGCAATTTGAGCATTTTTATGATCCTCTTCCCTGGAAAAGAGCATTGTTCCCAGTACTTTGGGGACCCCTGGGTGAGGTTCAAAGCACCTTACGTCTCCTGGGCATGAGGGGATGGGTGTCACTGGCAACATTGTGATATCCACAGCAATGTGGCACAATCCAGGAGTGATATCAGTGTGCTCAGGGGTCATTTTGTAGAATAAGAGGTGCTGGAGTTTATTAGCACAACTCATTTGCATAACTCATTTGCATATGCCACACACCCGTGACATCACCAGAAGGTGTACTACATTATATCAGCTCAGCATCTACCTTCAAATGCTTCTTGAATGATAATTGTCCCAATAAAACCTTACTCCTATCATACTTTTTAAATTACTTTCTCTATGTGGCCTCAAAGGCATGATGAAGATTTCCAACTGTCTGATTTGTACGTTTGGGTTATTTTCCCATTTTTTGTGTGGTGAAAACCATTAGAAAGTTTGTCAAATCTTAAGAGTTTAGCAAAATTTTCATGGGGGTTTGAACAGTGGAGCCCAGAAGCAAGTATTGGGGGGAGAGTAAGAAAGAAGGAGCACAATAAAATGTAGAGGCTCCTGTGAACTTCTGCCCAAAATGAGGCCTGAGTGTGCTCCTGGCACAGCCCTAGCATATATCCAAAAATTTAAGGTGTAACCATAGAATTTTGGGTGAATGCTAGAGCATCTCCTGGCACAATGACGTTATGTCTGGTTCATTGTGGAACAGATGTCACAGTGTTCTCAGCAACACCAATTGCCCACCCCCGCCACCCCATTTCTCCATGCAGTTTTACCCCTCTGCCAAGCTGAGTGGTGGCAGGTAGAGCTGGGTGTACCACCGAGGCAGGTGTACCACCGAGGCAGGATACCTGGCCTCCTTCGGGACATTAAGTCTTTCCACATTATTCATTTTTTTATGTCTGTATCCCAAATAGGGTTGAAATTCAGTGCAGGTCTGACCTACCAAGCTATTTTAAAGGGTGGGCCCAGCCTACCTAGTTGTATCTTGAGAACTCACTTAACATTTTATTTTTCTTTGGTTCTTGGTTCGTAACCTTTTTCTTAATTTGACCTTGTGTTGTTTCCTAATGTAGCTGTATTCCTTTCTTTTGTCATGGCAACAGTATTTCAATCTCCCCCCCCTCCCACACACACACATTTGTCCATTCAGTGTTCAAATGCTGAGACAATATAAACAAGAGTCAACAACAATCAGCACAGTCAACAACCATCTTCCTTTTCTTCACACCCCTTCCAACCCTCTCAGCAATTAACACAGAACAATGGTCACATTCAACAGCCAGTTTCCTTATCACTACCCTTCCAGGAAGCCCCACCAAACAATGGGCACATCCACAAACCTATTGCCCTTTCACCACACCCTCTCCAGCCTAGAAATAGCAGCTCTCCAGCAGCCCTGGCCTCACTCAATGCACAGCAGCCCAGAAGGTCAGAGCCTGCTCCAGCTGCAATGTCACTGAGGATGTTCTCCGCAGCCGAGAACGAAATGTCTGGAAGAAAAACTTTCTCCAGCAGAACATGGCACTTGAGCCCGAAAGATTCTACAAGCCCTAATGATGTTACCAGCCGTGAAAACCTGAAATCTTTGATAATATAAACAAGTTTCCTTCAATGACAACTATGGGAAGTCCCTAACTTTAGGAAGTCAGTTACTGTACCGATTAAACCAGGGGTGGGGAACCTCCATCCTGAGGGCCATGTATGGACGGTCCTCAAGGTCACTTGGTGTGGCCCTTGGGGATTGCTGGGACAAACCGAGCCATGTGGCAGCCTCCCTGGGGCCTGGCTGGCTGGCCAGAATTGCTGCAGGGCCTGGAAAAGTTACTGCCACAGTTCAGTTTGATTATCCCAGATGGTGTGGCCTAATATGCTAATGAGTTCCTGTTGTAATATGAGGGGATGTGGTCTAATATGATACTGAGTTCCTGTTGTGCTTTTTTTTTTTGCACCTATGCATTTGCCTAGGTCAGCGGGCCGGGTGTGTGTGTGCATGTGTGCCAGATTAGTCTCCCCCCACATGATTTCAAATAGAAAAACAATTGTTTGTATTAATTTTGCCGGCCCGAATTGTTCTTCCTTGGCAGAGCACTGGTTTTTTTTAAGTTGATCATTTCTTATGGCCCGCGAATGATGTTATAAATATCCATATGGCTCTTGGCAGAAAAAACATTCCCCACCCCTGGATTGAACCATAGGTTGACCATCTGGACACAGACGCACACTCTGTTAATGGCCTATCAAGTAGTACCAGATGGGATTATGACTAAGTACACTTTCTGTTGGGAAACCTTGTTTTCATGAATGTTATCCTATAGCGTTCATGAAAACAAGAACACCGAAAGTGCAATCTTAAACAGTATTACACCCATCTAAGCCCATTGACTTTAATGGATTTAGAAGAGTATAATTCTATTTGGGATTGCACTGTCAGTTCCCTGGCTATGTTTTTAGTTGTTTAAAAACAATACCACAAAAAAGTCTTACGGGTGCCTCAGAAATTCCTCTTGGCAGTTCATTCCTGGGAACATCAGAATGTCAATATCATCTAGAAGAGGAAATAAGAAACTTTTGGAAACTTTCTTGATTCTTACTATCACAAGCAACTTTCTCCCTTTAAAAACACACACACTTTTCCCATGACAGCTTTTATACTGCATGATCCAAGTTGTGATGTATTTCTCTTGAAAAGAGCAAACTGACAATCAGAAGACCGCCTTACTAGCCTTCAGTAAAAAGCATTGTGAGAAATGACTGATCGTTCACCAGTGAATATCTGTTCTTGTGGAATGGCTGTTGCTGTCAAGCTGCTCTGTTGTGGTGAACAGAAGGATATAACACCACAGAAAAATGTATTGTTAAAAACCTAATTACTATAAATTGCTGCTAACTGAAAGTGAACTATTCTACATGAGCCTTCTACTTGAGATCTATTGATTGGATTTGCTTGTGATACAACAAAGAAAATGGCCCCCTGGTTCCTGTAATGCCCAAAATTGCAGGACTCTTGGAATGGTTTAGTAATTTATTTATCAAGCAAACGTAGATGATGCCTCTCCAGAGACTTTTTCAAGGTGGCTAATAAAGTAAAATAATACAGTAACATCATTGAAATGCAAGCATATTAGTAATGAACCATGAAACTTAGCCCAGGCATAAAAAAAAAGAACATAAACCAACCGACCACAGATCAAATAGGACTGCTAACCTCTAGCTGGCACTTGGAAATCTCCTGCTATTACAGTTTATCTCCAGACAACCAAGATCAGTTCCCCTGGAGAAAATGGTTGCTTTGGAGGGCGGGCTTTATGGCATTATACCCTGCTGAAGACCCTCCCCTGCCCAAACCCCGCCCTTCCCAAGCTCAGCTCTCTGATTCTCCAGGTATTTCCCAACCCCGAGCTGGCAACCCTACCCAAGTGCCTTTCATAAAGACTAGAAGCAGTAAAGCAAAGAAGTAGTACATATAAAATAACCAAAGATGCCACTTCTGGGTAAAAGGAAATATTTTGTTCTGGCACTAAAGGATAGTAAGGTAGGCACCAGGGGGAGTGCATTACAAAGATGAGGTGCCACCATTGAGAAAGCTCTGATTCTGTTTTGTACCCATATCAGCTCTAGAGGCACTGGGAACAGAGAGATGAATCCCACCCCTACCGTGCCACTTCAATGAGCAAAGTTTGCTGAAATATTTATACCTCTCCTTTCCTTTTGTCTCAACCGTCAAGCCTTCCTTCAAGTAAAATACTGTCCTGATCTGTCCAATCACAGTTCTCACCTTGTATCCAGTCAGCTTCCAAGTTTTCTGTAGCTCCTCCCTGTCAGCTAAGGTAAATGATTTTGAACTTGGTTGAAAGGCCAGAGAGTATATAAAGTGTGGCAACCTTATACATGTAGAAAGAAAGCAAATGCATAAGACCAGGAATCAGAGACAAGACAAAGTACACCGCTCCCAAACAAAAGGTTTTTTTTTTTTTAAATTGCATTAAGTAACCATGCCTTTGTTGGTGTTTGCAAGCAGCCAATCTCTGAAATCTCCAAAGGCTGCCTTTAACTGTTTCCTTCCATCCATCTATGTTATATCTAAAAAGCAGAGGAATGCTCCTAGCAACGTTATAAGCAGAAGATAATTGTTCTCTACTCTTTGCAGTATTCTCTCCAGCATCATAACACACATAAGTTGATAATGGTTAATTACTTGATGCTCTTCCCATTCAGTCTCCTGAGGAGTAAATTAAATTTTGTCTCCTTACCTGAGGGGATTTAAGAGAATACAGAAAGCTGGGTCTGTGTGCTAGAAGCAATGGTCTCTTACAGCAGGTGGGGGAGCTTGGCTTTGACCTGGGTTGGAGTAGAATATACACTACAGTTCACTCTTGGTGTCTCTTTTCAGCCCAGCTACTTATGTACAGCACCCTTTCCACACAGTTTCACATGGCTAAATATAGTGGTGGAAAGTGCTGTCAAGTCTCAGCCAGTTTATGGCATCCCGGTGGGATTTCCAAGGCAAGACATAGACAGAAGTAGTTTCCCATTGTGCTTCTCTTGTATTCCTTGGTGGTCTCCCATCCAAACATTAACCAGGGCCAACCCTGCTTAGTTTCCAAGATCTGACAAGATCAGATTAGCCTGACTGGGAAATAACTGAGGATTTTGGGGGTGGAGCCAGGAGCAAGGTTGTGATTATTGAACTCTGAAGGGAGTTCTGGCCATCATATTTAAAGGGATCACACTCCTTTTAAATACCTTCTGTTCACTGGAAATAATGAAGGATGGGGGCACCTTTGGGAGGGGGGCTCATAGAATTGGACCCCTGGTCCAATCTTTTTGAAACTTGGGAAGGGGGGGTTAGGAGAAGCACTAGATGCTATGCTGAAAATTTGGTGCTTCTACCTAAAAAAACAGCCCCCCCCCAAGCCCCAGATACCCACAGATCAATTCTCCATTATATCCTATGGGGAACCATCTCCATGGGGTATAATGGAGTGTCCAGCAGACAGTCAACCTCCCCACCTCTGCTTTCTGATAACCCTGAAGTGGAGGGGGCTCCAAACCAGGGGATCCCCATCCCGCAACTGGAAATTGGCAACCCTATTTACCAGTTTAATGACTTAGGCAACGAAGACCCTCGGCACTACTGCATTTCTCCAGTCATGGAGATTTAGTTTCTGAGATTTGATGAGATCAGGCTAGCCTGGGTTATCCAGGTCAGGGACAGAATATAGCTGTTGAAAGTTCCTGCTTGTGCCCTGTGTGCTTATGGCAACTATGCAGAATATTTCCAATACGTTAACAGTCAGGTTTGTGGTGGGGCTGTGTTGCAAGGATCTGCTTTGGCCTTGCAAAATGGAAAAACTGTATAGAACTGTATACATTTGAAATGTTTTAAGGATTTTATTGTGATTTTATTGTTATGATTTAATTCTATGTTATTCTAATTACTGTTAGCTGCCCTGAGCCCATCAGGGGAGGGCAGGATATAAGTGGGAAGGAAGGAAGGAAGGAAGGAAGGAAGGAAGGAAGGAAGGAAGGAAGGAAGGAGAGGGAGGAAGGAAGGAAGGAAAGAAAGAAAGAAAGAAAGAAAGAAAGAAAGAAAGAAAGAAAGAAAGAAAGAAAGAAAGAAAGAAAGAAAGAAAGAAAGAAAGAAAGAAAGAAAGAAAGAGTGTGAGAGAGGAAGGAAGGAGGGAGGGAGGAAGGAAGGAGAGGGAGGAAGGAAGGAAGGAAGGAAGGAAGGAAGGAAGGAAGGAAGGAAGGAAGGAAGGAAGGAAGGCAAAGCAGGTGAAGGATGCTACCAGTAGAGAAGTAAGGCTAAGCCAGCCCTAATACCTATCACACTAAATCAATCAGTATGTGTCAGACTAGGATCTGGGAGATAGCTGAGTTCAAAACACCATTCTGCTAAGGAAGCTCACTGGGTGACCTTGGGCTACACTCAGCCTAATTTGCCACACAGGGCTGTTGCACTGTTGTAATAGTCTGTCACAGACACAGAGCACCTCCAAGACTGGCGTTAAAGCCTGGCCAAACTGTGTGCATTCTGTTGTCAGTTACTACTGAAGTGAAAAAAACCGAGAGGATTTTTTTTTTACCTTTCTATAAGTTTTTTGATTTATGAGATTAATAAAAACAGCAATTTCTAGACATATGGAGAAATGCTCAACTGTTGTAAGAGGTTTATACCTTTTCCCTTCCCTGCTCCCTCAGAAAACAGTGGAATCCATTCTCTCACAGGGATTATTGAATGATTATATCAGTATTATTTTTATCCCCTGATTTATCTATTCCTGCTGTGGTCCAGGAGTTTCTTGATGACTCCTTGCATTTTACGTGGTGGGGGGAGGGGAGTTGCTCTCTCTTTCTTTCTTTCTTTCTTTCTTTCTTTCTTTCTTTCTTTCTTTCTTTCTTTCTTTCTTTCTTTCTTTCTTTCTTTCTTTCTTTCTTTCTTTTCCTTTCTTTCTTTTTTTGCTTGACTATCCTCCAGTGTTCAGGACAACAAATGTCCTGTTACATTGACAGGTTTAATTCTTGTGCCACATTAAAAGATTATGAGAGTCAGGAAGGAATCTTTTCCTTCCTGAATCCTGCGCCCTACCCCCCCCCTGCTTTTCTGAGACATCTGAAAATGACAAAACTGGAGATACCAAACGGTGAACCCTTTTACTAGTAATTCAGGTAGGGAAGCTGGGATACCAAATGGGCTGCTACAATACTACATCTTTTTCTCATTCTGTTAAGGGTGTTTGGTAAACAGGTGTGTGTGTGTGTGTGTGTGTGTGTGTGTGTGTAGCTATGCTGGTTGGCTCTGTAGAGCAGCTAGGTTTGAACCCTGTGACACCTTGGAAAGCAACATGGTTTTCAGGGAATAAACCTTCCACAAAGACAGTTTTGACTCTTAAAAGCTTGTGCCCTGAAAGTCTTGTTGGTCTCAGAGGAGACTTCTTAAGCAGAGAAAAGGAAAAGAAAGGTCCCCTGTGCAAGCACCAGTCGCTTCTGACTCTGGGGTGACGTTGCTTTCACGTTTTCAGCAGACTTTTTATGGGGTGGTTTGCCATTGCCTTCCCCAGTCATCTACACTCCCCTCGCAGCAAACTGGGTACTAATTTTACCAACCTCAGAAGGATGGAAGGCTGAGTCAACCTCGAGCCAGCTACCTGAAAAGCCAGCTTCCACAGGAGATCGAACTCAGGTTGTGAGCAGAACTTAGGACTGCAGTACTGCATCTATAACACTCTGCACCACGGGGCTCTTAAGCAGAGAAAAGCAAAGTATAAAACAGATGCAGAGACAGGTGATGGGCTTGTGGAAGAACATTCCACAATTGGGGCTGTGCAATTGAGGGGGGGGGGGGAACCTATGCCTGCTTTGCTTTAGTAAGTAGCATGAGCTTTAGTAAGCAGCCTGATCATCAGAGTTGTGATGATGATGAAGAAGAGTACTTTTTATACCAAGCAAAGAAAAGCAAGGTATAAAAAGTACTCTTCTCTGCATCTGTTGAGTTTCTAGCACCAGAGTGAAACACATTGACCGTTTTCGCACACAGCTTACCTCGCAGTCACAATCCTGTTCCCTCCGCAGCGTCTGGTCGGATTTCCCACCGTCTGCGCCAAAGTTACAGGAAGTGCCGCAGCTTTCGCGTAGCAAACGTAAACCGCTAAAACCCAGTTTACGTTTGCTACGCAAAAGCCGCGGCACTTCCTGTAACTCCGGCACAGATGGTGGAAAGGATTGTGACTGCGAGGTAAGCTGTGTGCGAAAATGGTAATTTACTTTGTTAACACCTTTTGCTAATTTGTTGTTCTGCAATTTTATAAAGTTTTTTAATAATATAGTTGGGGTCATATTAATTTGTTTTTGTTTGCTTTTCTTTTACTCTTGTTCTGTTTCTTTAAAGTTGTTGGCAAAAATGCTGTTAGATAGGTTTATTATCAGGGCTTGAATTCAGCAGGAGCTCACAGGAACACAGCTCCTGAACCTTCAGCCAGGGTCTGCATACAGTGGGGAGTTCTCTCCCTGCTTCACACAGATCCTGGGGCATATGCAAATGAGATATGCTACTGAGTTTCTTCACCTTTTTTTCTACCCTGCTTATTATTATTGTGAGTTTTGATTCGTGAGTTATAGGATGACTTTTAACAAAAACCCCTTGTATTATATTGTTTATATATTGGCCAGTGTTGTATGCTGCACTGAGGGCCCTACCGATGCAGGCAGCAACAGAAATTGAACATTCTGTTTTATGCTCTTTTAATTGTCTTGACTTCTTCCAAAGAGTCTCAGAAACTGTGAGTTGGATGACAATTAACTTTTAGCACCCTCATCAAAGAACTATAGTTCTTTGGGTGAAAGGAGTGACAATTCTACATAATAGTCTACTCTCTCTCTCTCTCTCTCTCTCGGCTTGACTTCGCAAACGAAGATTTAAGAAGGGTGCAGTAGTCCACGTCTGCTGCAGGCTCGCTGGTGGCTGACAAGACCAATGCGGGACAGGCAGATCCGGCCACAGTGGCTGCAGGGAAAAGTCTGATTTGGGGTTGGTGCTGTAGCAGTGCGATCCTTAGTCTTTGCACACTTTGTGAGGCAGGTGCATGCCTTTTCTTTGTTGTTATTTTTTGACCGCAAGTAAGGATGCCCGTTGACCGCGGCTAGCCAACTGGGGTGGGGGAGACGAGCTTTGTTTAGGCCACCTTTTCTAGGCCCCGTGTGGAGAAAGCAGTGCTGTCCCTAGATAAGGCTGCTTGGTCGTTCAGGGTGCTGCCGAAAAATGCTTTCATCTCCGGGTCAGCATCAGGCGACCAATACCCTGAACCGCCTACATGCAGGATCGGGGCTGCGGCTTCCAGTGGCATCTTCCACCTGCCGTTTCGCCCCTTGCCCATCGCTGCAGGACTTGGTATGTTGTGGGTTGTGGATGTGGATATGCCCTTCAGGCCTGCGCAGAGGAATTTTTAGGTGAAGCACAGTGTGCGCGGTACTGGCTCCACCCTTTCACCTTGGGGTCATCTGCCATGGCCCAGTAAGCTGGGACGCCGGCAGCGAGTCCTCCAGGTGGTAGGTGTTACATTAACGAGCGCTATCTGCCCGAGTTTGATGTTAGAGTTTTCCTTCTCTTGGCTGGCGAGGTTTGTGAGCCCAGCCTGCCCATCCGGTTATACCGCCAGACATTCCGTCGCACCATGACATGGCAAACTCTGTGAGAAATGGGGGGGACCAGCGGGAAGGTGTTGCCACGGATGCAGTAATGCAGGAGAGGCCATTGCAGTGACCATCTGCCAGGCATAGCTGGACAGTGACCACGCGGCGTTCACTACACCGGGAAAGGAGAGGCTATGTATTGCGCATACACTTTCCCTGGGGGGGCAGGATACCCAAGAGGGAGCCCACCCCTCTCCCCCCCCCCCATAATAATAGTCTACAGTGCAATCCTAAAAACATTTTCTTGGAAGTAATCCTCTTTGAATAAAATGGGACATACTTCTGTGTAGACGTACTTAGGATTGCTCACTAAGTAGGTACAGTCCAATCCTAAAAAGAGTAACACCCTTCAAAGTCCATTGAAATCACTTAAGGGTGTAGCTCTGTTTAGGATTGCACTATTAATCATTCCTCCCCCCCCCCAAAAGGGAATTCTAAAAATTGTTATTTACTGGAGATGGGCTAGAGGTCTCTCACAAATAGTGGGTGGAGTTTAGGGAGAGGGAGGACTTCAGCAGGGTATAATTTTATTTATTTTATTAGATTTATATCCCACCCTCCGCATTATGGGCTCTGGGCAGCTGAGTCTATTCTCCAAGGCAGCTGTTATCTCCTGGGGAACTGATCTTGGTCTCCTGGGGTGGGAGAGAATCTCAGGGTGCCACCTGGAGGTTGGAAACCCTACAAGCCATGACAATTAAAATGGTACAAAATCCATATATAATTTTGTCTTTTTGAGGGCTTTTACACTGGTAGTGCTGGTATATCCTCAGTATTTTGATGGAAATGTGCCAGAGCAGACACAGTTAGGTATCTCTCATTTTTGATGGAGGAGAAGAATTTCCCTCAGGCAAAGACTGGAATTCTCACTGAGATTTGATTTCGGGTGGGGCATTTCTTGAGGCCAAAACCTGTTGGTGTCTCCAGGATTATTCTGTTACTGTGAATGGCAGGGAATATTTGTCTGAGTTGTCTGGCTTTGTATAACTTAATATATTCGTTCTCCTTTGGGCAGTTCTGGTATGGAGCTACATTCTTGCCTATCCAAAATCCTACATTCTTTGTTCTTCCCTATAATCCATCAGATCCTAGACTGTCCTATTTGATTTTATGGAATAACCCTTAGGCGTGTTTTGAGTATGGATGCAAGTGCAACATAACCCTCAAATTTGCTGTGTTATTTGCTACAAGCAAGATGTGAAAGGGGGGGGGGTGTCACATGTGTTAATGCTGATTGACATTTTTTTCACATTGTAACATTTAAAAAGTGAATCCTGGATGAAAGATTGAGGATGTGCTTTTCATATCTAAACTGAACTATTTTTGAAGAGTGGTATCTCTGAGACAGATCGGTTTTGTGGGTATGATGGCTCAGAATGTTCACTTTCTCAGGGAACAAAAAGATCTGAGGTCCAGCTTCTATGAATGGAGAAAAAGTTGGCCATGTGTGCTTGACCATCTGTGGTCCTCACAGAGTGTGGGACTTACCTGCTTCCTCCTCCTGCTACAGCAAAGTGAGTCCCTTGGAATTTTGTTCTTGGGGACAGGCCTGTAGCCAGAAAATTCTAGTTGGGGGGGGGGGGGGGGCACAGGAAAAAAATTTGGGTGGAGGGCCCCCTGGCGGCCCCCGCTCTCTCCACCACCACTTTTCTGGCAGACCCAATCTCTGCGTGGCTCTGGTCGTCCCGACTCCCTCCACGTGGCACCTCCCACTCCCACTTACCCAACTCACTCACCAACCTGGCAAAACAGTGGGCTCCCGGGGCTCTTTCAAGGCACCTCCCTACCCCTGCCGATCACGTGATCAGTGGGAAAAGCTGCTTCGACGCTGGTGGTTCCTACGCCAGCTTTCCGGCACACTCAGCAAGTTCAGCACTGGCCACCTCAGTGCTGAATGTCCTGAGCACACCGGAAAGCTGGCATAGAACTGCCGGCCTTGACGCAGCTGTCCCTGCCGATCATGTGATCGGCGGGGGGCACCTTGAAAGAGCCCCAGGAGCCCGCTCGTCACTGTTTTGCTGGGTTGATGAGTGAGTTGGGAGGGAGGGAAGGAGGGAGGAGGAGATGCCTGCAGAGTGGGGTGAGGGCCACCAGAGCAGCGTGGAGATCGGGGCCACCAGAAAAGTGGTGGCAGAGAGAGTGGGGGTCGGGGAAAGGAGGGGCCATAAAGGTCCGGGGGGTTGGGTGGGGGCTGGGCCTTCCCATCCTCCACCCTGTGGCTATAGGCCTGCTTGGAGGTCTGCAGACCCTCAGGAACAGGAAAGGGAGAAAAGCAGAAGGAATTGGTAGAAATTGCTACCCTTTTTCTTCCACAAATGGAAATGCTATTCCATCTGAGGAATTGTGTGGAGGGACACATTCTAGTTTGTTCGGGATTACAACCAGAATTCTTCCAGTTGGTCTTGAATGCTGTTGGGTTCTCATACAAAATACTTAGACAGATCATGAGAGGGAGGGCAGGAAGGGTTGCATCAATGCTTTGTTCTCATGGCCCTTTCTTACATGCCCAGGGAAATGCTGATTGCTGTTTTGGGGTTAGGAAGCAATTCTTCTCCAGGCCAGAAGGGCAAGGTATCCTGGAGAGGTTTTTTGTCATCTTCTGGCATGGAGCAGGGGTCACTGGGTGTGTGTGGGGGGGAGGTACCTGTGGAATTCCTGCATTGTGCAGGGGGTTGAACTAGAAGACCCTTCAGTTCCCTTCTAATTCTATGATTCTATTATTCTTCTATCCATTTTTTGATTGTGTTACATGCTTACACCTCATGTATTAATGAGAGGACTTGAAACCTTGTTGGGAATGTAGACTTGTAAGAATTCTCCTCACTTCCAACTAAATTACAAGTCTACAATATGTACTAAGCATGAGGAGATATTTTGCTGTACGATATATCTGGATACATTCATGTGTGGCAATTATGTTTATATACCTCAGAAGTTGTTTTATGACACCAATGGGGGAGGCAGTTAGCTGAAATGCATTTAGTGTTTTTGTTGTATGTTGTTCTTTGACCACTTGCATGTTTTTATGGTGTAAATGAAATTTATAGAAAATTAAAGTTCTATTTAAGGGTTTTTAAAATTATAAGTATTTGGAGGTGTCCCGCCCAGCCCGGGCAGGGACTGCGCGGAGGAGACCCCCCGGCGCCTGCCAGCCGCTCCAAGCCCCCGGCATCGCCCCAAGAGCCCCCCCCACCTCTCCAAGCTCCTGTGGAGGCCCCACCCCTCACCTCGACTGACGGGGCGAAAGCAGCCACCCGAGCGACGCCTCCCAGACGGCGAGCCCGGCTTCGAGTCCGTGAGGTCTGGCCGGGGCAAGACGCCGGAGAGCAAGAGGGAGAGCCATTCAGCTCGTCGCAGCACGAGACGCTCCCTTGCAGCACGCCGCTGAGGGCTGGGACGCCTGAGGCACGCCCAGTCAGCCCGGCCCCGACGCACCTCTCCTGGGCGTCTGGGGCTTTGAAGGGGGGAGGAGCCAGAGAGGGGCAGGTCCTGGGAGGGGGGAGGATGGGTCGGGAAGCATAAAAGGAGGGAGGGAGGAGGTCGCTGAGGAGAGCTGGCTGATGCGCAAAGAGGCTGCCTCGCGAGAGAGAGGGACAGGAGCCATAGCACAGCCAGGAGGGAACGGGGGCCTGCGGTGAAGTAACCCAGTGCCCACCCCCCTGTTTCTGAGACCTCCGGGGAACGCCCCAGACTGCCCGGGTGGGGCAACGGCGACGCCGGGGGACCGGGAGGGGCACCAAAGACCTGACAGGAGGTTTCCTTAATTATCCTTTTTTGGGAAGGGCTGTAGGCTGTGAGGAGGAGGGGGAAATACTGCTGAGGGGGGTGTTAAGTAGGTGGAAGCGCAATCTAAAGTAAATAGTGGTCTAACAAGCAGGGACCTGAGGAAACAAAGTGACAGAGGCATGAACCACCTGGTCTCTACACTGCTATTATGGTCGTCTTTAGGGATCCTGCTTCAAGTGCCCTTTTTCTTCTGAGATCAGACTGGTGACAACCCAACAGAAGGCCTTCTCAGTCATGGCAATAAAACTCTGGGACTTTCTTCTTGGGAAGATTTGCCTGCCCCCTTCTCTTACCTCTTCTACCAGATGATGAAGACTTCTTTTGCATTCCCTCACTGATCCCTCCATTGTTCTTATGTCTCTTGTGTATTTTTGCTCTAGTTTTAATTATTTTATTGATGTGTTTGGAGAGGGGGCTTGGTTTTAATGGTTTTAAAATGTGATTTTTATCAGATTCATTTTAATTTTATTAGCCACCTTGGTGGGCCCTAGTGAAGGCAGAAAGGCAGGATATAAATTTTGTAAAAGTAAATAAATAAATGGAGAAAAGCTGGGGGAAATAGAATAGGTAAAAATATACACACAGGGACTAGGCACAGAAGTGATTGGCAAGAAGGAAGTGGGCAAAAGAAGGAACCAAAGGGGACTATTGGGGTTGGTTTTGGAGCCTGGATTTCATCAAGGGACTTCTGCCATTTGACCTCAAGGGGACTCTGAGGATCAAGAAGAAGTGAGAGGTGGCTGAACACTGGGAATTCTGCTACACTGAGAAGGAGATGATGAAGTGAACTGATCAGAAGCTTTTTAATCAATATATTAGCAGCTATTTAGCTTTGTATTTTGCAGGGCTTTTTTTGAGCAGGAACACACAGAAACGCAGTTCCGGCTGGCTTGGTGTCAGGGGTGTGGCCTAATATGCAAATGAGTTCCTGCTCATTTTTTTCTACCAAAAAAGCCCTGGTATTTTGTTTAGCTGAAATCAGTCTGTACATTCCAGCTCCATCACTGTAAGTAGTGGCAATGGAGCTGGAATGTACAGACTGATTTCAACTATTCTGCTGCCAGTGTCATGCTAGACGGAGTCATATCCTTCTAAATCCTTAGACTTCAGTGAACTTCATGGCACTGCACTTCTTCAGGTACAGTCTGCTCCCCTAGGATCAAATGCAAGATAATGAAAACTAAATACTTTCCCATGAGCAAGGAATGTTCCTTAGAGTGAGCAGAAAAAAGTTACCCTGTGCGTAGATCTGTTAATAAAAAAAAAGTTCTCCCATGGTAAAACATGTCTCAGCCTTAGCGGCTGAAGTATGAATAGCTGCACTTCACCAAAGCAGAGTCCTAATTTTAATAGGGAATTGCCTGAGATGAAGAAATGAAGCAATTGCTGCACTTATGGGCAAATCATCCTCGAATGGAAGAAATTATAGCTGATTATACTGTGGTTACCTGCATGCATTCCTTGCTGGATATTACTCTTGGAGGTCCCTTCCCACATTGTCAGTGTCTTACGTTCACTTTGTTTCCAGACGAGAGGAAGAATGGCCCATGTTGATTCTCTGTAATGTTTAGCTATTAAAAAACCCAAAATTCTTACACTGAAAAGAGAGCTTCTTTGTGGGGGAGATGTTGGTTCAGTGCCCTTCATTCCTGCTATGGGTAAACATGTCGTAACCTGAACGTGGGATGAATAGGAAGCCACATCCACAAGCAGACTGTCCTGTTCCCTTCCCCTATCCAACACCCTGCACTGTGTACATTGGTTCACCCCTCCCCTGTCTTCAGCTTTGCTTCCCTTACTGCTCTATACGTGGTAGGATCTATTGGACTAGAAAAATATCAGAATTCCAGAATATTCACAAATACTCGAATTTATTTGGTTCCTTTATACCCTATGGGGACCATCCCTTTAAATAGTAGTGGTATTTAATAATAATAATAATAATAATAATAATAATAATAATAATAATAATAATAATAATAATAACTTTATTTTTATATCCCGCCCTCCCCCGCCGAAGCGGGCTCAGGGCGGCTAACAGACATGGAGATCCCATGATTCATATAAAACAATGTAAACAATTTTAAATATATCAATTGCATAATAAATTATTTAAAATAGATAAAATGTATAAAATGGGTGCTAAATTCTGTAATCATAATATCCACAAGATGGCTAGATGTCCACATGTCAGATTAATTGGGTTCTATCTCGAAAGCAAGCTGGAAAAGAAATGTTTTGCAAGCCCTGCGGAATTGGTTCAGGTCCCGCAGGGCTCGCACCATCTCTGGAAGGTGGTTCCACCAGCGAGGGGGCCATCACTGAGAAGGCCTGCTCCCTAGTAGCCTTCAACCTAGCATCTCTTGGCCCAGGGATTGTTAGTAAGTTCTGAGAGCTAGATCTCAGTGCTCTCTGGGGCACATATGGGGAGAGGCGGTCCCTTAAAGAGACTGCAGTCTCTTTAAATGTCTTCTAGCTGTGCCAAAATAAAACTCAAATAATATCAGCTTTTATTCAGCTTGGTATATACCGAGCACACACCCCTAATATGTGGTATCTTGGATTAGATCCTAGAAGTTGAAGAGACTTTGTAGATATGCAGTTTATGTATGTGTTCTGTGTGTATGTCTTTATCTATTATCTAATGCAGGGCTCTCTCCCCCCCTTTTACAGCCCTATGAGGTTGGTTAGGCAGACAGGTAATGACTGAATGTTAGCTTCATGACCAAGTGTGGATTTGGACAAAAATCCACATCCTAATCACATCATCACACTGTCTGTGACTGAAAAGGTTGCAATTACATTAATAAGTATGACTCATCCTAATAGCAGGAATGATACAAACCATAGCTTGTGTATTGTTGCTTTTTAGTCAATATAAAGGAGACAGATGAAGTTACTGTTCCGCTCCTTGTCAGCATGGTTGCCATATTTTGAAAAGCAGAAAAGAGGACGTATTTCCTGATTACTTCAAACAGTTATCATGATGACAAATCTCATTTTAAATGCTCCTACAATTTAAGGTGTGATAATTGCTAACTAGGAATATTCCTGATCTTCCAACCCCAAAAGAGGACATGTTCATAAAGGTTTTTTTTTAAGAGCCCAAAAGAGGACGTGCCTTCCAAAAAAGGACATCAGGTAACCCTATTGGTCATGGTAACTCATAGGGCTCCCACCCCCCCTATTGGAGGAGGGATCTTGTGACCACCACCCCTCTGAGAAGTAACCAGAGAATAATTAAAAACCTGTGACACTGGCTGCAATACCACATGACTTGTGTTCAAAACCCAGAAGTAGCATAGGGTAGCTCTAGGAATTGCTGAAAACTCTATGGAATTTCTGGCAATTCCTAGAGCTATCTGTGGCATTTACATGGTTTTTTTTTTTTTACTGGAAGTGACATGATGCCGCAACCATCATCACCCCCCTCCCATATTCCCACCCACAGCCATTCCATTAAATGCCAGACACAACTAGGCCTTTCAACAGGAGAGTGAGTTACCTTTTTATGAGTGAGTTACTCATTTGTTAGGAGGGCCATATCTGACTCAAATGGGTCTTTGTGGGGCCAGGCCATGTGTGTCATAAAATGTAATATGAGGTAGCGGAGATAAAACTTCAT